>NW_017728997.1:49841919-49846408 GCF_001723915.1 Gavialis gangeticus | reverse complement strand
TGTCTGTGGTCAGGGGGATGCCAAACATGCACATCCATGTGCACATGTTCACACATGTTACTCTGGGCTGTGCTACCTAACTCATGTTAGAGTAACTTCAGTCTGCTCTACAGAGATAAAAGGAGTAATTTATAGTTCTCCAGTATCCTAGGATGCACTGCTTCCAGTACCCTCCCTCCCCCACTTCCACTAAGAGCCCAGAGAGAGCTCAGATATCCTGGTTCCTAGCCATGCCACTGGTTGCCAGCCTCCCAGTGGAAACTCATAGAAATGATGTTAACCCTTAATGTGACTGCTCACAGCATGCTCTAAATTAAATGCTGTTTAACATTCCACAGATTAGTATGGCCCAAACGTAATGTAACTTCATCCTCAGGTACCATAGAGACAAGAGCCAACCAGTACAGTCTGGGGACAGCTATTTGTTCCTTCTTCCCATCTGTGATGTGAAATGGACTTCTTTGACAGGGCGCTTAGCGTGTCTGTCGTTAAAGAGAAACGGCTGCTTGAACAGTAGCCTGCAGGTGTGGCATGGGCCAATTAGAGTCACCTGACCAGAAGTGGGCCAGACTTGAACCACATAAGCCCAGAGGCTGAGCTGGTCAGGGAGTTTAGCCCTGAGAGCTATGGAGAGAGGAGCTCCTGGCAGCAAAGCTGCAGCCAGGCTCCTGGTTAACATCTAAGCTGGGGTAAGCAACTCTGGAGGCCTGTGGTTGGGACTGAGGGGTGGAGGAGGTACCAACAGGCCCAGAAACAGGGCAGAGGAAGGACAGAAAGGCCTGGGAACACAGAAGAGAGGGCCTGGGGCCCAGAGAGAGGGAGCTTGAGCTCAGAAGGGGCAAGTGCCATCAGGGCTACAGAGCCCAGAGGTTTGTAGCCCAGGAGGGGTGAGCGTCAGCAGGGCCAGGAAGCCCAAAGGTCTCACTGGCCCAGGAGGGCCAGGGTCCAGAGGAGGGCCAAAGCTCGAGGAGAACTATGGCTGGACACTAGTGGGGTCAGGGAAGCCCAGGAGTCTTGACTGGCTTAGGAGTGGGGCCAGGACCCGGAGAAAGGGGCCAAAGACTGGGGGTTACAGCCAGAGACCAAGTGAGCCAAGGATCCTGTAGCCCAAGAAGGTAATGAACTGAGGCTGGGAGCCCATAGCCTAGAAAGGATACATGTCAATAGGAAGGAGGATCATCTGCAAGGCATAGGTATGGTGTAAGGGAAGGTTGGAGCCATGCAATTAGCCCTTAAGACTGAAAGCAGAGACACCTGAATACAGGAGTGTGAAATCAGAGTTGGGGAGCCCTGGGGCAGCCTCCCCTTTTCTAAAAGATAACATCAGGGAATAGTAGGCACGTGAAGAGGAGATTGCCCAAAGACAGCCAGGTTGGCAAGGGCTGAGGGGGCTTCATGGGGCATCACAACCACCCTTGGAGCAGAACCCTGTTACAGCTTCCTGATAATTTCTGACGCATCAGTTCATATTGCTGGGCACTCTGGACTTGTCACTCCATGTTTGTCACATTGTCTATTATGGTATCACTGCCTTTCACCTCACAGCCAGAACTGAAGAATGTTTCCTCTGGCAGCTGCTTTCCTTGATGGCTCCCTAGAGATCAGTGTTACATCTGTGCTGCTGCATGTGGCTTGCTCTTCAGTGTGCCTGCTGTGCAGCATGGTGAATGCTGAGTGGCCAGGGACACTGGTAGGGGTGTGCAAAACAGGACCTATTCGATTTGGATTCAGATTCAGCCTGAAACAGGGACAGTGATTCAATTTGTTGATTTGGATCACTGTCCCTGATTCAATTCCGCTGAATTCGCATCTGAAGGTAAGATGCTGATTCGGAGAATCAGCAATTCGGCCATAGACACAGCTTTAAATGTTTTTTGCTACATTCCTTGAGGTACCAGGTGTGGCTTGTGATCGCTGCAATGCTGGGGCAGATGGAGTGTCCCACAGGAGCGCAGGGGGGCTCCCTGCATATTCGGCGGTGATCCTAGAAGTGGACTGGAAGTACTTCTGGTCTGCTTCTGGGTCTGCCAGAGAGCACACTGGGGGTCTACTCACGCCCCCTGGCTCAGCAGACAGCCACGGGGGGACCCCGAGTGCCCCCCCCCACCCCGCGCAGACCCAGGAAACACCAGTTTCCAAGCCAGGAGGGGCACAGGGTGGGGAGCCCTGTGCACTGTCCAGCAGACCCAGAAGTGGACCAGAAGTGCTTCTGGTCCACTTCTGGGTGTGCTGCTGAGTGTGCTGGGGAGCTCCCTGCGCTCCTGTGGGATGCTCCATGTGCCACAGCATCTCGGCATTCATGAGCTGCCTGGTACCTAGAGGTATGTAGAAAAAACATTTAAAGCTGTGTCGATGTCCAAATCGCTGAATCTTTCCAAATCTCTCTGAATCGGTTCAGAGAGCTCGAATTTGATTCGGAGAGATTAAAGGGTCTCTTGATTCGATTTGGATTCAGAGATTCGGCCACCGAATCAGACCGAATCTCCTCCAAATTGAATCAGGGACAGAAGCGTCACACAGCCCTAGACACTGGGTTACTAAAATGCATGTGTCATTCATGTTGGACATGAGAAAGCCAAGTCAATGTCACAACAGGCTAAATTTATTTTTGGACAGAGTAACAAGACAGCAAAACAGCTCTGTATGCTTGTTCCAGGAGAGGTTAAAGATGGCCACTTGCAGGATGCAGTGTACTGGATACAGAGATTTGAACCTTGAGAACACTCTAAGAAATGTAGCACAGAGATAACCACAGCCATTGACCATTCAACAGTGACTTGAACAAGGGGGCTATGCTATTTATAGACTCATCGAATCATAGAATTGTAGAACTGGAAGGGATCTGTAAGATTATCAAGTCCAGTCCCCTGCCATGGACAGGAAGTTATTGGGGTCAGACAAGCTTAACAAGGTGCCTGTCCAGCCTCCTTTTGAACACTGCCAAGGAGGGTGACTGCACCACCTCTGCTGGGAATGTGCTCCAGATTCTGGTGACCCTCACAGAGAAGTTCTTCCTTACATCTAGCCGAATTTACCCTCTATAAACCTATGTTTGTTGATCCTCATCCTCCTTTGAGGTGCCTTCCTGAAGAATTGCTCACCTAAATCTTGGTGTTCACCACTTGTGTACTTGTAGGCAGGTGGCTCTTCTTTGTACTCTCTCAAGCTTATTCCTACTGGTATGACATGGTTTTACAAGGCAACACATCTTCAGCTCCTTCCTTGTTCTCTTAGTAAACCTTGTTCAACCTGGAGTATTTAAACTAAAATTCTCCTTCTAGGTCTGATTTTTAATTCTTTATAAAGACACAATCCTGTAGTTTTTAGGGTTAAACTTTGGAGACAGTCCCTTACAAGGGAATGTCTAATCACATGAGGAGCTTGAACATGATCCCTGGAGAGTAGGGAGAAATCAAGACGGAGACAACCACATGGTCGGTGCTGGAGGAACACTGTGTGCTGTGATATCATTAAAGGTCTGTTCTCTTCCTCATTCATAGCTGTCATTATTCACTGTGGGACCTAATTCATAACATGGTGTTAGCAGTGGTGAAGGGGGAAGATGGGATAGATCTGCAGTGTTATCCCTAGGAAAAGCTGGTAATTTAAGGCCTGGAAGCTACACTCAGCAAGGAACAAAGGCCTCCACGAGTACGGTACACTCGCTGCAAGGCAGAAGTGTAACCAGCTCAGAGACATAGTTAAACATGAATGTATTACAAGCCTTTTTTTGCCTTTTGTGGTCAGGCAATATAGCTGAGAATTGGAGAAAATTTAGACAAAGGTTTGAGTTGTATTTAGCTGCTACAGGAGCAAAAAAGAAAACTGATAAAGTTAAATCATCCATTTTCCTGCATGTGGTAGGGGAAGAAGCACTTGAGGTGTACAACTACTTTACATTTGTTCCATTCCAAAACATGAAGTTAAATGAGATATTGAATAAATCTGAAGAATATTGTGTGCCAAAATGCAATGAGACTTTTGAAAGATATAAATTTTTATGTGCATGCAAAAACCAGATGAAAGCATAGAGCACTATATCACAGAATTAAAAAGGCTCAGCAAGACCTGTGTTTTTGGGGACATAACAGATTCTGTGATCAGGGATAGAATCATTTGTGGCATTATAGGCAATGGATTAAGAGAGAAGCTGCTACGGGAAGGAGACCTATCCCTAGAAGAAAACTAGACAGATTTGTAGAGCAGCTGGAACTGTGAAGGCTCAGGCCAAGGAGCTGAATGCAGCTGAGGGTGTTGTCCATGCAATATGTAGTCAAGACAGACAGAAAAGGCCACTTCAAATGGAGGTCACCCCAGCTACCACAACTACTACTAAGGGGCAGATGGAGTACAAGGAAGCATGCAGCTGGTGTGGAATGCAGCATGGCTCCAAATGATGTCGAGAGAATTATCCTGGCACATGTCCGCAAGGGGCCAGTAGGGGAGATTATGCTTAGGGGAAACCAACACGGGTTCATTAGAGGCAGGT
>NW_017728997.1:49818164-49841594 GCF_001723915.1 Gavialis gangeticus | reverse complement strand
ATGTGCTGCATTAGGAAAGCTCTGTTTTAATTGTGGTAAGAATAATCGTTTTGCCAAATGTTGCAAAGTGCAAGCCCATAAAGTCCAGGTGCATATGGTTGAAGATCCTCCAGAGGGAGAGGATCATATAGATACAGTAGAATCAAGCAGAGCTACTGAGAAGGACTGGATCCTGCCACTGGAAGTGCATGGGATAATGATTCCACTCAAACTGGATGCAGGGGCCCAGGTGAACATTTTACCAGAGCAAGATTATAAAAGGCTGAAGAGTAAACCAAAACTGAGGCCTACGAAAGTAACCATAACTGCCTATTCAGGAGCGAAGATACCAGTCAAGGGAGAGTGCCTAGCCTGCATCAGACATAAAAATGTGATGTACCATCTTGCATTCATTGTAGTACCTAAGGAGGTGACACCTATTTTGGACCTAGAAGCTTGTGAAAAGCTCAATTTGGTTAAACGGGTGCTTGCATTAGAACACTCTGGCTTGGGGGATGAGGACCTTATCTTGGAATATTAAGATTTGTTTCAAGGCCATGGTTGCTTACCAAGGGAACATACAATTCAGATAAATAAACAGGTTCCCCAGTTATGCACCCATGCAGAAAGGTGCCTTTTGCCTTCTGTGATAAACTAAAGGCAGAGCTAAAAAGGATGGAGGAAGCCCAGGTAATACAGAAAATTGAGGAGCCAACAGAGTGGGTGAACTCCCTAGTTATTGTGGAGAAGAATAATAGATAGCTGCAGATATGCTTGGATCCAAGGAATTTCAATAAGCCCATAAAGAGAGAACATTTTAAGTTGCCCACCAGAGAAGAGATTATGGCTCAGTTTGTGAATGCGCAGTTCTTCAGTAAATTGGATGTTTCTCTGAGATTTTAGCAGCTGAAGTTAACAGAGGAAAGTTCTAAATTATACACAGTCAATACTCCATTTGGAAGGTATCGATTTCTGCATTTACCTTGTGGTATAGCTTCAGCTCCAGAGGTGTATCACAAAACTACATATATGATTGGTGAGCATATTCCAGGTGTAGGTACCTCTATGAATGATATCATCATCTGGGGCTTCACCAAGGAAAAGCATGATCATAGGCTCTGAGAAGTGTTGGCGGCAACTAGGGCTGCAAATTTGAAACTCAATAGATAGAAATGTGTTTTTGGAGCTACAGAATTGACATTTGTGGGAGACATTATTTCTAGAGAAGGGGTAAAACTGGACAAGAAAAATATTTAGGCTATTGAAATGATGCCATGCCCCCAGTCAAAAAAAGACTTGCAATGCTTTTTGGGAATGGTAAATTATCTTGGAAGGTTCATACCGAACCTGTCTACAACAGTAGCACCTCTAAGGATGCTTCTTGAGAGTAAAAATGAGTGGTGCTGGAATCCAGAAAAGGAAGAAGCATGGAAGGCGTTGAAGCCACAATTAACACAAGAACCTGTGTTAAAATTCTGTACCCCTGGGAAACCAATACAGATACCAACAGATGCTTCACAGTTGGGATTAGGTGCTGTGCTACTGCAGATTTCTGACAATCAATGGCAACTTGTTGCATATGCATCTAAATCACTAACTGAGGCAGAAAGCAGGTATGCAGAGATTGAGAACGAGTTGTTAGGAATTTTGTTTGCATGCCAGAGATTTAATCAATATATTTATGGGCAGAAAGTGAATGTAGAAACAGACCACAAGCCCTTGATAGCACTGTTTTGCAAGCCTCTGAACAACTGCAACTTAAGGATTCAAAGAATGATGATTAAGCTGCAGAAGCATGACTTAGTTGTGAACTAGACATGTGGCAAGTTTCTGTGTATAGCAGATGTGCTGTCCAGGTCAATAGCCTTTACTAGACAAGCAGAAAAAACCTCCAAGACAGAGATGCAAGCCTATGTTGATTTGATTTTTAGTTCACTTCCGATCATGGACAGGAGCCTACAACAAATAAAAGAAGAAACTGAGAAGGACCACTCATTAGGGATCCTAAAAGAAATGATAATTTTGAGTTGGCCAAAGCACAGGAGTACCTATGACTTGAGTATGCGGGACCACTGGAATTGCCGACATGAACGTTCAGTCATTGAAGGAGTTATTTTCAAGGGCGGTAAAGTCATAATACCACAGACCCTCCAAAGAGGAATGCTGCAGAAGATCCATGAGGCACACTTAGGTATTGTGAAATGCAAGAAGGGAGCAAGAGAGGTGATGCATTGGCCAAGGATCAATCAGGACATTGCTAATACAGTTGAAAACTGTTCCACCTGCTTGAAATTCAGAACCGCTAGTGCCTCACCCTGTTCCACACAGGGCCTATGAAAAGGTGGACATCGATCTCGTTACATGGAACTCCAGGGTGTATTAAAGTTACTGATTATTACTCTTTGTATCCGGAAATCTGTACACTGCAGCGTACCAGCAGTTGCTCAGTGATAGCTTGCTTGAAGGCCATATTTGCAAGGCATGGAATACCAGCTGAAGTATTCAGTGATAATGGGCCACAGTTCTCCGGTGCAGAGTTCAGGCAATTTGCCATGGACTGGAATTTTCGTGATACCACATCAAGTCCCAATTATCCCCAATCGAATGGCCTTGCAGAGTGATCCCTCCAGATGGTGAAAAACCTAATGAAAAAAGCATTGGACTGTGGAGGGAATATACATAAAGCACTACTGGCTTATTGTAGCACACCTCTGGACAATGGCTGGTCTCCAGCACAGTTGTTAATGGGCTGGCGGATATGGTAGAATCTGTTCATTGCTAACACCTTATTGGAAAGTCCTAACATGGTAGTCATAAGGAGAATGAAAGAAGATCAGAAGAAGAAACAGAAATACTGCTTTGATACAAGAACTTGTGAGCTTTCACTACTACAGCCAGGTGATAGAATTTGTCTGAGGAATTACTTGTCGAGAACATGGGACCAGCAGGGTACAGTGAAACAGCTGGTGCACCCATGGTCCTACCTAGTTCAGACAGATCCAGGGGGCATGCTTTGACGTAATCAACAATTGTGCTTCCACTTAGCTCTTGGACATCAGCAGGAGATACAGACTTGGATCAGCCTCAGTTAATGGTTCCTAGTTCTTCCTCCTCCTCCTCCTCAGGTGAAGATACTAATGATCCAACAGAGAGCCCCAAAACCTCCAATGAGGAGCCAATACTCCAGAGATCCAGGAGACAGGTGAAATGGCCAGAAAGGCTCATAGAGGTCTGTGAATAAGTTAAAGGGACCTGAAGAATAGGAAAGTGAGTGGTAAAGACTCACTCCAGAATGAACTTCTGTAGGTTATGGATTGTTTGGTGTAGTGGTGGTTTTATCTTGCACTGTTGTTGCGTTGTTGTGGAGTTTTCGTTGTTATATTGTGATGGTTATTTTTATTTTTTTAAAAAGGGAAGATGTAATGATAAGGGTTAGATTTTGGAGACAGTCCCTTACAAGGGACTGTCTTATCATGTGAGGAATTTGAACATGATCCCTGGAAAGTAAGGAGAAATGAAGATAGAGGCAGGCACCTGGTCTGTGCTAGAGGAACCCCATGCTGTGGTATCATTAAAGGTCTGTTGTCTTCCCCATTCATAGCTGTCGTTATTCACTGCAGGACCTAAATCATTACAAATCCCTCTTGAATCCCTTAGGCCCAAACCTTCTGTCTGGTAGCACTTCACTGGCTTCTAGGATTTCAGATCTCTGTTTCCCTTCAGTCCTTCTGAGCTGAGGATCTTTGCCAGTATCATTGCAACTGCTTGCTTCTCTAAAGAGTCTTTCCATAGGTTACTGGAAAGCAGCCACACACGTATTAACACAAATGTAATTCACCTCCTACATTTCACAACAGGTTGGAGCTCTTTTAGGGCAGGCCTGAAGGACACAAATGTATGGGGCATTGGCTAGGTCACTGTATAACAGGATAAGCATAATCTTTCAGCTATTCACAGGTAGATGTGGCTGTTTATTGTCATTATGGATCACATAAGGGGTCTGTGGCAAGGTCTGTGGCACTGAGTAATTGTTTCTTTAAGTGCTGACTGGGCTTTCATATGGTCTAGGATTGATGGTAGGTTCCTTTCATCAGAAAAGATGATGACTGTTAGAAATCATTGTAGAAGTTCTGTGTTCTTTATGTCCTTTAGGAACAGCAAGGTGTAGAGTCTCAGATGGATGCTTTGGGAAACATCAGTGCTTCCATGACAGCTTCAACTGGAAACATGACAGAAACATCCAGCAACCCCATGGTAAAATCATTGTGACCCTGTTGGGGGCATACTGAAATTTGTAATGAAGCCATTCCCTTCAGCTGGTTTGGTATTGTTTTATAGCAATGTGTTGTAAAACTGCTTCTTGTGGTGCAGGAGTTTGTGGGAGGTGAGTAATGAAACTTCTTCTGCTGTATTAACTTGTGATATTAGCCACAGAGAGTTCCAGTAACACTGACTGCAATAATAACAATAAAAACTACAGGGTTTATCTTTCCTTTTGTTCTGCATCTGACACATCCAGAATACAGATGTTGTGGGTTCTGATTTGGAGCCTTGGCAGCACAACACATGAATTAGATAACTTGTTCTCTTTCCTCATACAATTAGATAATTTTGTGCTGTTTCACCAACCTTTTCTTGTATGACTTCAGTGACGAGTCTGTGTCTGGGACGAGTTTAATTCCTGGCCGCCTACGTGTTCCTCTTAAGTTGTCATTCTACCCTGTCATTTTATCAGAGTTGCCACCTGAGACTGAGACTGCAACGGCATGCACTTAGTCTGACTTTCAAACTGAACTGCCTGCAGCATTGCTTCTTTCACTGAATTTTTCTGATGACTTACAGATGATCTCACAGATGTTAGGGGAGAGTAAAAGGATTCCTAAGTGTGTAAAAGTGGCTGACTGTGGCTGATTATATTTTTCCTTAAAGGAATCCTTTGGTGATAGATTTGCTTTTACTATTGAGGAAAGATATTTTACCAAAGACTCAAACTGTTCTCGCGTCGTCAACTTCTGAACAGCCTAATTTGTAAACTTATAAACTTCGAAGGGAAGAGGAAACCATATTTAGCTTGGCTTGGTCAACTGATGCTTTCCAACACATCAAAGGTGATGTCCACAGCCAGTCCACTGAGCATGTGATGTGCAACATCAGCAGATGAGTGTTTGCTAAGTCCCATTTTCCTAAAGATCAGGTGGTAACCGAAGGCAGATCCTGTTGGGATGAATAGAGTTCTGCTCCAGTGGCTCTGCTGTTTCCCTCTAAAGGATGGGATTTGGCAATGGCTTGTCTGCCACAAAGGTTCTCTCTTCCAGGTTGCCACAGAGATGGATTCCTCTCTTGTTTAACTTGTATGCAAAGCTGTTTGGGGAGAGAGTTGCACAGCATGGATGGTGGTGTCAGTGCTTTGGATAGGAGTCCATCCTCTTTGCGTAAAATTTTCAAAAGTGGCCAAGTGGCTTAAGCAGCTAAATCCCATTGATTTCTCTTCTGTAGACCTGGACAGCTCCCTCTTGTTGCTTTTCCAATGTGTGGCCACAGTAGGAGCTTAAATGAAAGGAAGCTGGCTGAAGCTCATTCCAGATGAGACACAAGTGATGCTGGTGCATGTAGGAAGCATCTGGAATCTGCGGCATTCTTCCCACTCCTAAGGGGATTTATCAGCTAGGATAGAAATGTATTACTTCCCTTTGATCTTTGACTGCATGGGGAGGCAAGAATGTACCTTTCTGTCTGTATCTTTCTGACATAGCTCTCTCCACAGTTATCAAAGCCTATGTGATCTGAAGTTTGAAGTATTTCCATAATGTATGTTTTATATTGGTTCATCTTTGACAATTGTTCAGGAGATTCAGGCAGCGCAAACCTCTGAATGCTATTCAGGAGATTGCATCTAGTGTGTGAAACAGTCCAGGAGATGCATCCTGGTTGCCAAATGGACTTTCTTTCACCCAACACCTTCCTGGCAATGGGGACATGCTGAGAAATGTTTCTTCAGGAGGTTGGTAGCAGGACATTCTTCTGGCACTCACTTCCCCGATGAAGCACCATAAATTTGTTGATATTCAAGGCACAATGTAATGCTCCTTCAACTGTGAAGGTTTTGTGTCAGAGGAGAATTTGTGTTTGAGGTTTACTGTAGGGGGCTGGGTTTCTTGGAGGTTTGACGTGGAGTGGTCTGATTTGAATCCAATTCTGACTCAAAAGTTGATGCCTTTTAAAGCAACTGTAAATGATGACCCCTGAAAACACAATATTGTCAACTGTCTGCAGATTATTCAGGTGTTACCTTTTCTGTTTCATCCGAATTCACCTTAAGGACAACCACCTGGTGACCTGTGCCTGTTCTATCACCATTTCCAAGGTAGGGTGCCAACCTACACAGCTTCTCTGGTAGCACATGCATTTGCAGAGCTTGGTTCCAAGTTATAGCTGCTGAAAAGCTAATTATGTGTTAGCGTGACTAGAAAATCCATTTGGCTCCCCATTGTTGAATGAGCTGTTATCTAGACTCTGACCTAATATTCCATCCACCTCCCTGGTGAACTTCTGCAAAACACTGTCACTAGCTATTTAAAGACAATGTTCCAGAATTCTATTTTTTCCATGATTTTAGTGCCCAGGAAAGATTCTAGACTGACAGCTAGAAGTTTACATCCTGTCTTTATTTGCTAAGTGGGTACAGCATAAACCAAAGCAGCATGCATTTCTCTTTCACCCACGCACACATCAGTGTGCCTTTGTCTTGAACTGGATATTCCATCACTGAAGGAGATGAGAGAGTTCTATCTATATAGCCATCTAAATTATTGGCTTTATTGTCAACAAGTGGTGAAAAGTGCGCGTATTGATTTGCGTGCGTGTGTTGTGAGCAGTTATCCAACAGGAAATAGTTGACACCATCAACCAATTTCAGGTAATGAGCATTTATCAGCTGCTTACACATATTACTTACCTGTGCCAGAGTAAAACAAGAGCCTATACATAAAAGATTTTATATCCCACTCAAGTCGACCATACAAGGAGTGTACACATGAGACGCTACATTGCCATAAGCAAGGAGCTACTGTACCATATATCATTGCCGTGGCAACGTAGCATCACTGGGTACAAACCATGATGCCTGTGCTACTGCACAGTAGCAATGAGCTACTGCACGGTAGCTCACTGTTATTGTGCAGTCTGCTGTACATGTAGATGTGCCCATAGTTTTTGGTCACAGTTAGTATTAGTATTAAGGCTTTTACAGCATTCTCTAACCCTTTCTTTCAAGCTTTGAAAGCCTGATTTCTACTAATTAACCAACTTGCAAAACACAGTTGGACACTGTAATCATCAGGGTTAGGTTGGCTTTAGCCAATTTATCAAAGTGTTCTGCTTGGGTTTAGCAACATTAATTTGCTGTTGCTTGTTTTTGGGCTGGCAAAATGCTGAAGAAGTCACAACTCATTTTTTTTCCATAGGGGGGAATTGTCCAAGGGATTCAATGCTCCCTCTTTCTCTTTGTTGTTTCTCCCGTTTCAAGTGGATTTAGTACTTACAAATGTGCAGTGATGCCTGGGGTCAAGGAGGCATTATGCAAACTTCCCTCACACCATTATGTCAGTGTAACACAGCCCTCACCTGCAGCACATTCTGCTTTTCCAAACCTAGACTCCAATGCTATTGTGCCATTGTCTCTGAAGCCTTATTAGCAGTATCCCTTGCTGTTTCAGAATGGAGTTTTCCCTAGCTTTGCTTTTGTTCTGACATGTGACAACTCCTGATGTTCCCGGTGCATGTGCTCCCCAGACTCCAGTTAAGCCAGTCCACCCTGTTTTGAATGCAGCACTCTGCGACACCCTGCACCTCAGTTCTGATTTGCAAGAGCCACTGCATTTCTAGTCCTGGATCTCTCTGAGGAAGAGAGTGACAATTATGATAAACTAATGAGAACACTCAGCCTGCTCTAGAGTGGACCAAGCTAACAAGATGAGTTTTAGCCTGTGATCAAAGATGAATTGAACCCAGATAAGTTGAACCTGGGTGTGAAAAGCAGTGCCCAGTCTTTGACAAACACAGCCTTAGTTGCATGTGACCTTTCAGATGTCCTAGTGAACTGATCTTTTCTCTGATGAAGATATGCCTTGGTTCTTCTTTTCAAAGCAGGAAATAGAGCAGGAAGTATGTCTACCCTGGATGTATTTACCTACAGAATGAGAGTTTGAAGGGAGATCCTTACTGATGCCATTTTCTGTTCAGCTGGCAGTCAGTTTATTAGACAGGTGAGCAGAGTCATGGATGAACAGGGGAACGTTCCATGGGGAGGTAACCATTGTTTTTCTGCAGTTATATTAAAATGTGTGAGAAAAGACCAATCCAAACAATGCAGTTTCTAGTGATGTTTCCCATCTGTGCTTTCTGGCTCAGTCTCATAGCAGCCAGGGTGACTTATGATGTGACAACTTAAGTAGTGTTGTGAAGTACACACATGCTTATTCACATTTTCCTACACTAACTGTAATCTCCCTTATAGTTTATCCAATGTGATGGCATTGCAGGCATTTCACAACTGCTCATAATGTAAAATCAAGGAAGTACTGAAAAGTCCCAGTTCCAGGCCCTTATTTTACCACATGGTGTACAAACACATAGAAAGTCATGAAACACTTATAAGAAAGGAGCTGGGCCTACTAGTTCTGGTTCAAAGTATTAAGGGAATGTTTTATTAGATATGTGTAGAGTGCCTAGCATACTATGTGTAGTTTACTACAGCGTAATATGTGGTATTACCACGTGCCTTTATAAATGATTTTTGTTACAAGAATTATGAGCACAAGCACACTGATTTCCCCTCTGCCTTTGTATCAGCTTAGTTGCTTTTATTTACCAGGTGCCGCACTATTCTTGAACTTTATGGAGCACAGAGACATTTGGGACTAAATCCTATTTCAACTTTACATGCCTAAGTGGCACTTGCGTAGCTGCATAATATCTCTCAGATTGGATTTTATTTGCACTTACAGAGCTATTTTACCCTTATCTTCCCTTTTGAGTCTGCTTACAAGGCTGCACTATGGCCATAGGCAAAATAGTCTCCCGGGTGTGTACAGAATACTGGGCAGCACCACAGGAAGAAGCCCAGCACTGGGGCTTGTTTCCTCAATGGCAACTAAGTGCCGGGGTGAAAGCTGTAGTACTGGAAGCCTAGCAGCAGCACCAGAAGGAGCCTGGTACCTCAGCTTGCTTCTGTGGTGGCAGCCAACCACCCAGCATGCCAGGCTTCTTCCTGCAGGATCCCAGACTGGAAGTGGGGTGCCCTGGGCCAGATCCAGCCTATGAGGCCAGCCCCACACTATTCTTTTGGCCTGTGGATTGATCCTGCACCATTCCTCTGGCCTGCAGGACCAGACAAGTTTGGCACTCCTGGTTTAAAGGTAACCTGTAACACTACCCTAAGGCTGAAATGATAATAACTAAGGGTGGTAGAGCTGTAGTCCAGGAACAGAGCTAGCAGATATGAAATGAGCCAACAGGGAAACAATGCAAACCTTCAAAAATGCACGTGCACACGCTGTTAAAAAGAATTTTCTTTTCTTGCAGTGTGTACCTATGCTCTCTGTCCTGTTGTTGCTATGTTTTGCATGTATATCTTTGTGGCCTTTGGATCTTCAGCCTGTCCAGGCCCCACGCAGGCAGATGGGGCCTGAAGCTCAGCCCTTTCACATCAGCCTTTGCAAACTGACTGGCTAGAGCTCTACAGGGAACAAAGTTGCATAGATTTCTGTGACAGAACCCATTGATCTGACAAGGGCTCTGATAAATCCACGGTGGAAAGTTAAAGCGAGAGAAATCCAGATTCAAAATGCAAGATTTCAGTGACAAAAACAGGGAGCTGACAAGGATGCAGACAAATCCATCCATGCTGAGTGACTGAGCATCCATTCCACACACAACTGCCTGCTGAAAGAGATAGCAATGAGAGATCCCCACATGACATCTAGCACAACACTGGTGATTGTTAGGAGACTAGTGCTGGAAGGAAAATTACCCAATTAAAGAGGTATTATACTGCCATTGGGAAACTGGGAGTCAGCAAGATCATGCCAGCCCCAGTCACAGCATGGGCTCTGTAGGGAAGAAATGGAAAGCAGACTGGGATGGGGTGAAGAAAAGACAGAACAGGTGTGGGACAGTGGGATTCAAAACGGGGGAGCTAACCAGCTCAAGAGCACCATTTTCAACGGATCTAAAATAAGGATGGAAGCAAGAAAAATAACAGAGCGGGCAGCTTCAGGATCACACTAGAACCCTATGTCTTTATTTAAGTGGAGGTAGGAAGGGCAGAGGAATAAGTAACTGCAGATAGCAGCAGAAGCTGCAGTGCTATCTATGAGATGTTGATGGATTTGTACATTCATTTAATAGACAGTGCTTAGCATGAGACGAGGATGAATGATTTGCCAATCTGTCAGCAATACCTCATCCATCAGCCCAGAAAGGAAACTACATCTACCCCCATAACGTTAGACATGGAAAGGGTTAAATCATTTTACTCCAGGGAGATAGATGACTTATCTGGCATAATAATGAAGACTCTCAGGCTTGTAGAGAAGGACTTCCAGTGTGGCTAGTAGAGAGCAGGGCTGTGCAGAATTTCGACAAGTGTTTTGTTTCAAAGCTGTTTTGGCACTTTTCGAGCTCAAAACAGCAAAACTGAAATGAAACAAAAGGCTTTGAAACTAAATGAGGGCACTCAAAATGTTTCGAGTTTCGAAGCAACCTGGTGGCAGGAGGTGGGGCTGAGCTAAGACTGCGCTCCAAGCAGCTCCGCCAGCCCCATGGAGCTGAGCCTGGTGGTGGGAGGCAGCAGGAGAGACACTCTGAGCACAGCTCTGGGTCTGAGTGAAGCCCTGGCCAGTGGCTCTCCCCTGACACCCGTTGCCAGGCTCAGCTCCGTGGGGCTGTGGAGGGGCTGTGCTCTCCAGGGCTGCACTCCGAGCGGCTCTGCCACTGGCTCTCCCACTGCCTTCTGCAGCCAGGCTCAGCTCCATAGGGCTGGCGGAGCTGCTTGGAGCACAGCCCTGGCTCCGAATTCAGTCCTGGTGAGCACAGCCTGGTGGCTGGAGGCTCCACAGCCCCACGGAGCTGAGTCTGGTGGCGGGAGGCGGGGGAGAGCCACTGGCCAGGGCTGTACTCAGAGCCAGGGTTGTGCTCCGAGTGGCTCTGTCACTGGCTCTCCGTTGTTTCCCACTGCCAGGCTCAGCTCCATGGGGCTGCAGAGCCTCCAGCTGCCAGGCTGTGGCCTCCAGGGCTGCTCTCGCTGAGCAGCTCCACCAGCCCCACAGAGCTGAGCCTGGTGGCGGGAGGCAGGGGAGAGCCACTGGCCAGGGCTGTACTCAGAGCCAGGGTTGTGCTCCGAGTGGCTCTGTCACTGGCTCTCCGTTGTTTCCCACTGCCAGGCTCAGCTCCATGGGGCTGCAGAGCCTCCAGCTGCCAGGCTGTGGCCTCCAGGGCTGCTCTCGCTGAGCAGCTCCACCAGCCCCATGGAGCTCAGCCCAGTGGAGGGAGGTGGAGGGAGCGCCAGTGGTGGAGCCGCTTGGAGCACAGCCCTGGCCAGTGGCTCTCCCCTGCCTCCCGCCACCAGGCTCAGCTCTGTGGGGCTGGTGGAGCTGGTCAGAGCGCAGCCCTGGCCCTCCCCTGCCTCCCGCCACCAGGCTCAGCTCTGTGGGGCTGGTGGAGCTGGTCAGAGCGCAGCCCTGGCCCTCCCCTGCCTCCCGCCACCGGGCTGCACTCTGAACAGCTCTGCCAGCCCCACATAGCTGAGCCTGGTGGCAGGAGGTGGGGGAGAGCTACTGGCCAGGGCTGTGCTCCAACCGGCTCCACCACTGGCTCTCTTTCAGCCTCCCACTGCCAGGCTGAGCTCCATGGGGCTGGCAGAGACACTCGGAGTGGAGCCTGGTGGCCGGAGGCGGGGAGAGCCAGGGCTGTACTCTGACCGGCTCTGCCGGCCCCACAGAGCTCAATCTGTCCTCCGGACTCCTCCGTGGGGGTGGGGGGCACAGACCCCCAGATCTGTGCAGGGGAAGCCAGGAGGCTGCCACTGCTGCCTGGGGCCAGTGGCAGCACCAGTACTCCCGGTGCTGGGCGCAGCGGCGGGTCCCAGGCGGCCGCTGCCAGTCCTAGGCAGCAGCGGCAGCCTCCTGGCATCCTGAGCGCAGATCTGGGCCCGCACCCCTAGAAGGAGTGTCCGGCACAGCCCCACAGCCCTACCAGGGGTGCGGGCCCCCAGATCTGTGTGGGAAATGGCAGGAGGCTGCCGCTGCTGGCAAGTGACGGGTTTTGCTTTTTGCAGTTTGAGGTTCAGTTTCCCAGAAACCCCTGCACCTATCTCCTTGAAACTTGGCACACTTCATGCCGTCAGGAGGAGCTACTGTCCCTGCAATTTTCCTCTGAATAAGGCAAGAAATGACAAAGTTATAGGTATTTTCATGATTCCGCATTATAGCCTATGAGCAAAATGTCGAAAGCCGTCAAAACAGTGAAACTGTTTCAACGAAACTAAACGGAACAGTGCTTCGAAACGAAACAAGACAACACAATATAACACTGTGCCTTCAAAATGGTGAATCAGAAGTCAAAACGAAATGGTGCTGTTTCACACAGCCCTAGTAGAGAGTATCCTGGCTCTAAATAAATATAGGTTGACTTGTTTTACAGAAATGTTCTTTCATTATTTTCTTTTCTAGATTGTCTCTGCTGATCCTTTTTCCTTGGGGATCTGTTAGGGATTCTCTCACAGAAACTAATTAAGGAAATTTCAGTGATATAAAAGAATGTCTAGGGTGGTCAAAGAAAAGCATTTGCCCAACACTAACTGCTGATTCTCCTGGTATCCTCCCTGTCCAGTAGGCAAATAAATCAGCCCCCAAACAGGACTTTCTCTTAGAATTTGCACAAAGATAGTGGTTGAGGCATTGGATCATTCAGGGTATTTGTAAAAAAAGCCTCCCTCCCCCTACTTTGAGGTTAGTGGACCAAGTCTAATGATACAAATAGCTGTTAGCAACTGCTGGCTGTTTGGTGGTCTAAGTCCACCTCCTAGTAGGTACATGTCGCAAAACCTACAGTCACCACAATTGACTTCTTTATTGTTCAACAAAGATGAAGGCCTGTGAGTGGGCCACAGGCAGTGAACCAGAGGAAGTATAGTAGAATAGTCTTGTGGGAGTAGAGTGAGCTTAAGAGCTGGGTGTAATGACATGCTCTGCAAAGACTTTCTGTGGGACGCTGGGAAAATCACTTGATCCCTGTATCTATAGAATATAGATGACAATCCTTGCACCTTGTGTTTAGACTGTAAAGTCTTTGGGGCAGAGACTATTTTGCGAAGGGTAGGAACAGTGCTTAGTGGAATGGGCCTGCAAAACTGCTTTGAGACACTGAAGTTCCACTTTACTATAAAAAAAAATGTACCACTGGAAAAGTGCCATCCTTAAAGACAGCAGTTCCCAAACGGTGGGCCACAACCCCAAATGGGGTAGCAATATCAGCAGACAGGGTCACAACATGGCACTCTCTCCCATGCCAGGTCCTGCCCACTGGGCTGCAGAGGCCTGGGGAAAAGGCAGCAGGGGAGGGAGCCCTAAGCCCACAGCAGGCAGCCCACATCCTCCCCTGCCCCAGGGGCTCTGCTCTGGCTGTGCTGCCCACAGGGAAGGGGATAGGGAGACGGGCTCCATGCTCTAGCCTCAGCAACTGCTGCTTCCTGTGGGCGCAGCTGGGACTCAGGCACTGCTGGGGTGGGGGGAAGGGGTCTGCAGGCCTTGGGGCACCTGGGGAGAGTGGGGGACACTGGCAGGGCCAGGGGGCTGTGGGGTGGGAGTGAGGGGCCATGCTGAAGAAATGGAATAAAAAATACGGGCATGCTGAGGAAAAGTTTGGGAAGAACTGCTCTAAGAGCTGAGGCTCAGTGAAGGGACCTGTTCTACATGACCAGCGAATAAAATCAGACTGGTCACACTGGTACCTTTTGCCAACATTAATTTTGTACTGGATTTAAAGCAGTTTGCAATTTTTTTCCAATAACGGGTGTGTCTACACATACATTTGATGTGGGAACACTTTACTCATGAGTAAACTATTTGCAAGTAAATGCTCCTGGGCAGGCATCTGCATGTGCAGACATGAACAACGCGTGCCCCCAGTGCCTGGGGGGCATGGTGGTGCTGGTGGTGGGGGGAACACAGTGGTGGTAAGTGGGGAGCTCCCACAGGGATTGCTGGCACTGTCAGTGGTGGAGTGGAGGGGGTGGCAAGCACCGATTAGGATTTGGCAGCCACCTGCAGACACTAGTGGCAGGGGCCAGCACCGATCACTGACAGCCTACAGAGGCCGGCAATGGTGTCAACAGCAATCGGGGGAGGGTGGTGAGTGGCAACCGCCTGCAGGTGCTGCCAGCAGTGTTGGTGGTGCCTTTCAGTAGGGGGTACACCACCACGCTGAGGGAGTGCACATGCACCCTCTATGCATTGCCAATGTGTGCAGGGAAGCAGAAGCAGATTTACTGCTAATGGCAGCAAACTGATCCTGCTTCCTGGGGCCCTACAATAGGCCCCTGCCACCACCAGGGGGAGCTGGAAGGTCTGGCCACAGCTGCCCGCGGCCACAGCCCATCTTGAAAAGGCAGCCCTGCTCTCTGGCCAGCTGCGTTTCTGCTTCCCTGTGCCATGGCTGCTCCAGCCCCTGCCCCTGGCAGCAGTGCCCAGTTCCCTGGGCTCCTGCTAGCCATCACGCTGGCCCTGTTGGCCCACTACACCAACCACCATCTGGCCCATGGCCATCTGAGCCCTGCCAGCTCCTTCATGCACAGCAACTGTGTGGCTGGCCTCACTGTGCCATCCCAGGGCTGCTGCTGCTGCGCAGCTGCCCCGTCCTGCTATTTGGACTCTGGCAGGGACACTGACATGTTCCTGGACGCCATTGCCAGGGCCCTTCACTGGGCCTCTGGGCCTGTTTGGCCAGGCAGGACTGGTGACTGCACATTGTCCAGGCTACCTGAGACAATAAGCAGTAGCTGGAGGCATTCCCCATGACCTGGGCCACCTTCCTGCATTGCCTGGAGCAGCTCCACCCACACCTGAAGTGGCAGGACATCACCACGCAGCAGTCCCTTCCCGTGGACATCCGTCCCATTGCCCCAGCCAGCCTCCACTATGTGGGCCACCTCTTTGGTGTGGGCAAGGCCACCACCAGGGAGGCCATCCTCGAGGTAGGCACCACTCTCCAGGATGTGCTGGGGAACATGGTGCTCCAAGTACCTGACCCCCTGGAGGTAGTGGCAGGGTTCCACGCCTTGGGATTCCCCCAGTGTAGTGGGGCCCTGGTTGGGACCTACATCCCCATCACATGCCTGCCCCATGGTGACCACCCCTACTACAGCTGGAGGGGCTACCTTTCTATTATGCTCCAGGCCATCATTGACCACCACAGCACCTTCACCAACATGAGTGCTGGCTAGCCAGGCAGTGCCCATGACACCCATGTTTTCAGGAACTCTGTCCTGTCAGCTCTGGTGGAGAGCAGATACTTCGTGCCAGGGGTGCCAGACCTCCAGCTGGGCACTGTGATGGTCCCATCCCTCCTTATCAGGGACCCTGCCTACCTGCTCCTCCCTTGGCTCATGTGGTCCTACACCAGCTGGCTGGAATCCTGCCAGGCACACTGACTCAGGCACCTGTTGAAGTGTGCCTTCAGCTGCCTCATGGGACGCTGCTGCACCCTCACTGCCTGCCTTGATTTCACCGAGGCCAACATCCCCCCGGTCATCATCACAGCCTGTGTGCTGCATAGCATCTACAAGGCCTAAGGGCAGCTGCTTCATAAGGCCTGGTGTGGAGGAAATGCTGTGGGTGAAGGACACCTGGCAGCAGAAGTACCAGCTGTAGCAGCTGCAACAGCGTTGGCCCTCCCACCCACCAAGGCACACCTGCCAGTGGGGACCAGGGCACTGGGTACAAGAGGTGCTGGCCGACCACCTCCTCCTGTGCTCCCCACTGTAGTCTGCCTGGATAGATCACAGACGCCTGTACCCCACCTCCCATCCCCAGCACCAGAAAAACACTTTATTGCCCTGACAACAAACAGACTCCCTCCCCAACAACAGCCCCTGCACCCACCAACAATAAAAAAACCCCTTCCCTATGAAAACTATTTACCATGTGGTTTGTGTATGTGCCTTCATGGGGAGGGGGTGCCTATGGGGCAGAGCCTGGAGGCTCTGGCCATTCCCTGTGGGTGTGCATGTTGCAGACAGCCTGGCAGGTGGGGGGCTTGGTCAAGGGCAATGGTGGCTGCTGGCCCCCTGATGCAGGTGGTTCCTCCTCTGGCAGCCAGTGGCCAGGGCCTGCAAGGCTGGTGCATGGTCCTGGCCCTACTGCAGGCAGCTCTGGCCCCACACCTGCCTGGAGCCAGGGCAAGGGTGGGGCTGGGCCCAGGCAGGGGGGCTGAGTGGCAGGGGACCTTGAGTGGGTGCCAGAGCAGGGGCTTCTGGCTGGTGGTGGCAGTGCTAGATCTCTGCCCAGGCCCAAGGGGGTGCTGCTGCTGGGCAGTGGCTGGCTGCCAGGGGACAGGCGGGGCTATGGTCAGGGGCAGTGGGTGGCATGAAGGTAACAGCCAGGGCCAGGATGGTGTCCAGCAGCTGGTGGTCATCCTCCGTGGCCTCCACTTCCCTCGCCATGAGCACAGCCTGTTCCCACTGCATGGCCAGGAGCTTTGCCCTGAATTCCCAGTCGCCTGGTCCCATGCATCCTTGTGGGTGATGTCCTTCACCTGCCATGCCCACGCATCTGCAAGGCGGTCCTCTGCAGCCCTCACCAGCCAGTTCAGCAGAAGGCTGTGATCCTGGGTCTTCCTTCTGTGGAGCTGGCGCATCCACAGGGATTCAGCCATAGGCAGCGGCAACTCTGAGGCCATATCCCAGCTACCAACTATGGCTCTTTTCCCACATGCAGCTGCAGGGCCTGCAGAGCCATGAGAAAGAAGCTGTGTGTGAGAGTTTGCAACATTTCTGAGATAAGATGCTCTGTACCAGGGGCCCACACACTGCCAGCCTTAGATTGGAGGTTGTGCATGCACGGGTGCCCAGGGACCATGGTAAATCAGCTGGGCAGGCCTGGGCCCAGCTAGCCACTGGCTGAGCCCCCTGTTCCCACTTGTTCCCCAGGGGCTGGAAGGCCACTGGGGTGCTGGCGTCAGGCAGCCTGCCTCCCCCTGCCCCCTTCCCAGGCTGAGACAGGCCTGGCTCCTTGCCACACCTGCTGCTGTGGCTCCAGACCCCACTCCTCCCCCTTCTCCTCCTGTAGGCCAGCCTGTCACCTGTGCTGCAACCAAGCCCATGGTGACTGGGCTTGGGAGGCACGGGGCTCCTGGATGACTGGGACACAGAGCTGCCCATGCCCCTGCCCTCCCTGCAGAGGCCCTCTCTGAGATGGCACCCAGGGGCCAGCCCCCTGTAGCCATTCTGAGCCCTGAGCTTGTCCCTGCTGCACATTTCCTGGGGGCAGCACAAGGAGCTGCTTTGCCCAGACTGAGGTGTGCCTAACCCACTATGCCTTGCTGCTGCTGCTGGCCATAGTGCCCTGAGTGAACCTGTGCACCTGGCATGGGATCCTGAGGTTTGACGGTGCAGTGGGCAAGCCCAAACTTCCCCACAACCTCCACCGCTACCTGGAGGGCTACCTGTGGTTGTGCTACATGTCCCTACTGCCTAGAGCCAAGGAGGGCATTGATGCTGGCATCAACATGTTCCTCGGCACATGAGAGGCCTGTGCCCACCTGTGTTCTTGAGCCTTATTACAGTCTGGAGAGCCTCACCAGACCTGGACCTGCTGGGAGACTCACTAAGAGATGAAGGACCAGTGGTGCAGCAGAGCGCCGAAATGCCCTTGTCTGGTGTGCAGAGGATCCAGGTCATGGGACCCTTGAGCAATTTTCTATTGGCCAGGAGGAGCCTGGCTAGAAGATAAGACTTCACAGGCCCCAGAGAGAACTCCCTAGAAAGAGGATCACAAGGAAAGCAGAGCTTGTCAAGCTGTGTGGAGGTGTGGGACTAACGTTAGAAGCTGGACTGGTGGATTAGGATTGAGTTGAAACTGGAGGTTGAGGGCTGGAAATCTTTCGTAAGAGAGATGGCCCATAAATCCACAGCAGAAGGGAAGAAGTACCTGGGGCAAGTTAGACAGAATCATGAAGGGTTCCTTTACAGGGATACTGTGCCTGGTTAGCTGGTAGGTTGCTGATGAGTAGAGGGGCTTTTCCGCAGGGAATTTAAATAAAAAATTGGCTCCTGCTGGACTTGCTGAATTACAGGGGGTTGAGAAGAGTCAAATAATTGTGTAAGGTTAAGACTGTTAATTGATTGGCCAGTTAAGAAATGGATTACCTGGACCTTGATGGACTTGATTACTGTCCATCCAAAAGGGAATTGACGAAGTGGGGAAGAACTGATGAATCGAATGAGAGAAGAGTTACTGCATGCTTACTGTGCAGTAAACTGCACCACTACACAGTAAAGCATCTCACGTAGATGCATCCACTGACTCACATAGAGGAGATCCCACTACACTCCTACAATTCCTATAGCAGTTACAGCCATCTTTCATTGTAAAGATGGTGAAATAATTCATCTTTCTCCTCAGCCTCCTGAGGCTGTTTGATTTCCCTGTCAGTACCAGTGTTTTTCTCCATCCATGATTTTGGATTTTTTTTTCTGCCACTAACATATGTGACTGCCACCAGCAGGATTTGGGTTAAGGAGGGTTCCTTAGAGCTAAGATGCAAGCTTCTCTCTATATCCCAGATCTATTCACTAGTAACCTAAGGCAATAGTTTACACAGAGAACATAAAAATAGAACTCTTTGGATGAGAAACAGGGCTCAAGACAGATATTTTGAAGTCCTTACATGTCCCTACTGTAATTCAGTTGAATGTTAAAAGATAAAATGGAGAAATTAAAGGATCAGGAAGTATCCCATAAAGAGAAGAGTACCCTAACTGCGGGCCACTAGGAAAAATATGTTCTCCTTTGCCTTCTGAAGGTCACCTGGAAAATATATAGTGATTTCTAGAAGAAAATGCCAAGGCCAAGGAAAGAGAGGCCTATAGTTAGGGTCCTTACCTGCTGCTTGGATACTCCAGGCCTCTGTTTCATCACAGAGGTTAAATCAGTTGTTATAGGACAAGCACCTAGTAGGATTTGTAAACTCAAGTGGCTGCTAACTCCTGCTAAAATTAGAAGCAGTTAAATGTCTATGGACTTTCCAAAATAATCTGATTTTACTGGGAAGATAGGCACCAATACCTAACTTGAACATCTAGCTTTTAAACTTTTTGTCCTCCATCCATATAATGGGGATGATATCACTGCCCTGGTTCATGAGGGTGTTGTGAAAAGCAGAATGAAGTACAATACACTAGAGACTGTGGAGAATTAAGATGTTCTGCTAATGGCAAGCATATAAGTACTTAAGATATCTAAATACCACCTGTGACTGGAAGGGAAAAGCAGTTGTGTTCTCACATCTGCAGGACAGGCATGTGCTTTAAAATGAGCTACTGAACATGGAATATATTAACTGATCTTCCAAAAATCCTGTGTGCAGTATGGTGTATGATAATGCTGGGACTAACCTGGCAGTGGATTATGGGAGGAAAAGATTGGCAACAAAATGCAAGCCTGCCCAAGAAAATTAAGGCCAGTTCTGTCCACACTCATGCCAGAAATGTAACAGCTGGTTCAAATCCATCAAAATCCAGCATTCTAGCACACTGGATTCCAATGTTTCCTGAATTTCGTCTAAAATCTTGGCACCCCCTCCAACAGAAAGAGGATTGCATGAATGGTAGGCTGTCTCTTTAAACATCTGGCTGACTGCTGATTGGTTTCCTTTCTAATGATATCTGACTGGAGATTTCTGAAGCTGAGCAGAGGTCAGTGGCTACAGACAGCCATATCACTCAGGATGCTGGCTCTGCGTCCCTGAATTTACAGCGCTGAGTGGTTTACGAAAGCAAGGATATTTTTCTACCATGTAGTCTCAGCTGGTATAAGGCTAGTAACTGACTGGAAAATGTATGTTTTCAGGTGCTGTTCATGGGACTTACTGGGAATCTGCTCCCTTTGGATCTCAAGAAAATCCAAGGTTGGATTTCCCAGTGACTCCCCGTGCAAGGGGCCCTTTTCTTTCTCACTCTCTCTGCTGCCTACTAACTATTCCAACGGCCTGTCTGGCTTCAGTTTGCTCATCAGTTCCCTTGCCTTTGAATGAGAAATAAAAAAAGCACTTCATTTCTTGAAGACATCTTTCTGGAAGGGATAAAACACCACTTGTCAGACTCTCTATTCTACAACTGATAACACAATCTAAGTGTCCTGTTGTTTTTTTAAAGACTTATCCTTTTCATATATGATGCACATGATGGCAAAATGAGAACTGCATTGATCTAGTGATTTGCCTTCCAGGAAGAATACTGTTTTTATTTAGGCTACAAAACCTGCCGACCAAAACACTCTCTCACATTATGAGCATTTACACCCTTAGACTACCAAGCACAAACTGAGTCTGGGTTCTGTTACTGAAAGATCCTGTAGTTTTGCCTTCCTTGTTGGTTTTGGTGCTAAGAGCTATTAACCAACCAATCGACCTTCGGATTGGACAAAATCACATGATCACTCTGCAGTGTGATTTTTATATGTGCACTTGAGTGACAGAAACGTCCTGTCACCCGTCAGTGACAAGAAAGGGATCTGCTGCTAATAAATACTGGCTGAGTCAGGGCTCTTTTAACTCAAATGGCAGCAGCCTGAGTATTAGGGACTGAAGGATCAGTCTTCCCTAGAAGAGTGTGCATGGTTTATTTAATAAACTACCCACAATACGTGGATTTCTTATGGTATCACCTGCTGATAGAAAAGTGAGCAACACCATGTGAGGTCACTCGTGCTGCAGAACATCTGGTTAAAAGACTGCAAATGCAAGCTATTTAAGTATATGGGGAGATTGACATTAATGAAGCTTAAATTGTTTAGGAGTGAGCCATTAATGCAGCACCATGATGAATTCTTCCACAGGACATGCAAAAACAGCACATTCTTTGCACCTACCTCCCCTTTGCAATGTTGTGAGCTCACAGAACCTTTTCTCCTTACATGCCTTTTTGTGGGTGACCGTTTAAATTTGGGAGTGCAAAACAGCTACAGCCCTACAGCAGCCATTTGGCAACTCGCTGCTGCTTGTTTCAGCTCCTCCTCCAAGCTGGTGAGTACTTTTAATTCCTGTTATGCTTTCTTCTAATTCCTATGGGGATGGCATTTCTGCACTCCACTGGTGTCTTTTTGGCTGGCCACAATGTGGAATGTAAATAAGCCACAATGTGGAATGTAAATAGGCAGAATGAAATATCCTGGAGGTGCCATATCTTGCAGGCTCCTGATTCAAATGAAACCAATGGACAAAAATGGGAGGGAAGTATTCATTTATATATAATGGTATCTGGAACAGCTATGAACAAATTGATATTGAAAGTGATATGTTGGCCGAGTAAATACAGCTGCCCCGATTTTGGGCCAAAACTATTTTAAAATTGTTATTATGAAGCCTATAAAGATTGATGCCTTCCATTTAAAGGTAAACTATAATGTCCTTTGTACTGAAAAAATACAGTGGTTGGAAATGCCCTCTTGCTTCCATTTTAGATGTATCTTGCATAATTCCCCTTCTTAACTCCCAGTATAAGGGTATTCTTACTGCAGTAGGAGCCAGATGCTCTTGCTTCTTGTCTCAGTTCTGCCACAGAATTATTGGTTGAACTTGGACAAGTCACTTACTCTCCCCGGGCCTCATTTTTCCTGGGCCTTATTTTCTTTATCTGTAATATGCAGATACTAACGTTATCTTGGCTACCTCACACAGGCATTATGAAGCTAACCTTATTTAATCTTTATGAAGTACTTTGAGTTCCTTGAATGTGAGGTTTTACAGATGAGTAAAACATCATTATTATTGTTGGTTTTATAGATAAGAAAAATCCCATTAGCAGCAGGCAACAAAAAACCTTTTCCCAGCTATGAATGAGATGTAAAGAGAGGCTATATTGTTCAGCTATTATGGTACCTCATAACAGTGAAATAAACAGTAGTCATCCAGTTGTATCAGAGTTGCAAAATGCCATTCCTGAAGTGTTATCTACAACTGCTTGGATGTAGATAATGAGCAGGTGCCTTATAGACACTTTAAAAGCATATCAGAGCCCCCTCTGAATGCCGTCTTGAATCTTCACCTCAGAGGAGCAAATGGCTGGTTGTCTCTGTGGGTGTTTTGGAAGTGTTAAAAGCTTAATTTTCACACTGAATGCTTTTCTTGTGCTCAGTTTCAGGGTGTTTTCTCAACAAATGTTCAACTATGCTCCAGGAGGAATGCTATGTACTTAAAACAGCTTTTTAGAGGGGGCTTTTTTGCAATATTAGTCCTAGGCAGTTTGGGGTCTGTAACTGTCATCCCCAAGTACTTGAGCTTCATGTTCTGGACCCCCCAAAATCACGATATTGCCTAAAAATAACCAATGTGAACAATGTACAGTTTCTATATACGTTTCAGGGCTGTAGGTTGTAGCTGTGTTGGTCTAAGGACATAGACAGACAAGGCTCTTGGGTAAAGACAATATCTTTCATTAGACAGATGGTCTAATGAAAGATATCGGCTTTACTCAAAGAACTTTGTCTGCCGGTTTCTATATAGGCTTTTGAGTCTAAAGGACAAGTACAGGTCACTTTTCCAACTTTCCTCCTCAACCCTGAGGGTTAGAAACTTAATTTTTTATTATATTTAAAAAAAGAGTAAGATTCTTACCTGACTGCATGGTCCTAGAAACTGGGGCTTTAATGAAAGCTTCAAATATTGCCAGACCTGTAATCAGGAGAAGTAACAACGCTAGGGTAAGAGTCTTTTATTTGGATGATTTTTTTCCTCCAAAATAAACTTTCTTGCAATTCAGACTAGGCACTAGGTGCTGTTAAACTGGTATTAGTCATTTAGTGGGCCTCCAAGAAAAATAAACCAGTCATTGTGATCCTGAGAAACAGAAACAGAGGAGATCACAGACTGGAGCTTGGTTTGAGAGAAGGAACCTCGATCCTAGGCAAGCTGTTTGAAAAAATAATTCTGGCGCACATCCAGGAGGGGCCAGCAGGGGACTGCATGCTTAGGGGCAATCAACACGGGTTCATCAGTGGCAGGTCCTGTCAGACCAACCTGGTGGCTTTTTACGATCAGATCACCAGATCATTAGATGCAGGGGTAGCAGTGGACATAGTCTTCCTGGACTTCCGGAAGGCTTTTGACACTGTCTCTCACCCCGTTCTCATTAAGAAAATGGGAGGCTGTGGTGTAGACACCCACACAGTCAAATGGGTC
>NW_017728997.1:49795861-49817867 GCF_001723915.1 Gavialis gangeticus | reverse complement strand
TACTGCATCCAGTTCTGGGCACCGCACTTCAAGAGGGATGTGGACAGCATGGAGAGGGTCCAGAGGAGGGCCACTCGCATGATCAGGGGACTGCAGGGCAGGCCCTATGAGGAGAGACTACGGGACCTGAACCTGTTCAGCCTCCACAAGAGAAGGCTGAGGGGGATCTTGTGGCCTGTTACAAACTGGTCAGGGGGGACCAGCAGGCATTGGGGGAGTCACTGTCCCCCCTAGCACAGCCAGGAGTGACCAGGAACAACGGTCACAAGCTAGCAGAGGGTAGATTTAGGTTAGACATCAGGAGGCGCTGTTTCACGGTCAGGATGGCTAGGGTCTGGAACCAACTTCCAAGGGAGGTGGTACAGGCTCCTACCCTGGGGGTTTTTAAGACGAGGTTAGATGAACACCTTGCTGGGGTCATTTAACCCCAGTACTCTTTCCTGCCATGGCAGGGGGTCGGACTAGATGATCTTCTCAGGTCCCTTCCGACCCTAGAAACTATGAAACTATGAAACTGCCAGCCGCCGTAGTTAAGAGTACTTTCAGGGACCCTGGATGAGCTTGCAGGGAGATCTAAAAGGCCTTATCCGTTGACTGGTCTTGGTTTATTCTGTCTAGCTGCTTTCCTGTTAAAACTTTAAGAGTTTCTTTGTAGTAAAATCTGGAGGTCATTGTCATAAGTACTGCCCGCTCCTCTCCATCCCAGATCAATGCATAAAACTTCACAGAAATCAGTCCCCTTTCCAATGAGATTATCACCCAAGCATAGAATTATTTAAATAGAAAGAACACATCATAAGGAAACAATGAGCTTTATGACACCTCTATAAGGAGAATACTTCATGTTCCATGTGTGTCTAACACTGGCAAGGCTTGGTGACAGGAATTAATTGCACAAGGATCAAGAGATAAAGCGGTAATTTGAATGCGAGGTACCATGCGATCTACAGGTTTTCTCCCCGAAACAGGCTCTGATCGCTGATCATACTGGCGTTCTGTCTCTCTCTTGTTTACACTGTTGAGCCTTGCAGGTCACAGGTGCTGGGCATGCAAAAGGCAGCACCCTGCTGGGTGCAGTGAAGAGCATCACTGCGCACACAGCCACAAGAGGCATTTGGCAATGTCTTCATTGTAGGCTCTGATAGGCAGGATGGAGAGAAGAAAATAAAAATGCAAGACAGAACAAGCACACTATGAGTTTAGCATGATCAAAACAATATGGCAACTGGTACTTCTGTGAGCATATACATGTAATAAAGCTTTTATCTCTATAAATCTCATTTTATCCATAATAATGATTATAGATTCAGCCCCATTTCAGAGTTTAGTGTCTCTTCACTAACTTTAATCCTCACAACTTCCCTGTGCAGCAGATAATGTCAACCCCATTTTACAGACAGGGAAACTGAGGCACAGAGAACAGGCAGTGGATTTGCCCGAGGTCACAAAATCTGTGATACAGTCAGAAAGAACACATGCACCTCATGTCTCCCAATGTTATGCTTTAGCCACAAAACTACTCTCCTTCCCATGTTATTCTATTGTATTTGTCAACTGTTGATCCTCTGGATCAAGGTGTACACATAAGAGGTCTAGTCAGATGTCTGATGAATCTGTGACTGACAAACCCAATTCAAGGGAAACACAGCTTGTTCTCAACCTTTTTAGACTCAAGGCACCCCTCAGAAAATGCCAACTCTTACTGTTAACTCCATTTTGTCTATGGGAAAATAATAGAAGATTCCTTTCAGTTGCAGAGAACTCAGAGCACAAGCCAGAAAGATCACAACAGGTCAGAATGTATTTAGCACTGTGTATTCCTATTGAAAATCTTTGGGTTTCTCCTGTGATTCATATTTGCACACGTAACAGTGCTAAAACATTGTATGCAGTGCTCTAGCATCCTTGAAAGCATCTCAAAGCACCCCAGGGTGCTGCAGCACCCTTGTTGAGAATCTGATCTATAGATTTCTGAGCAGCTGCTTAGGTTGCTGGCAAGGTTACAGTGCAGCTGCAGAGGTTTATGGCCACATCCTATTCACCTATTAGGCACTTAAGTGCAATAGTGTAAGAAAGGGGGAGAGGGTGAAAGGGTGGTACCACCAGTGGACACTGGCTCTGGGTGGGAAAGTTGAGTCAAGTAGGTTCTGAGGCTGCTGCGGCCATTGGGGCATCTTAGATGCTGTAATCAACCTCCTCCAGACCCAGGCCTTGACGTATCTGGTATGAGGTTAGTTGAGCTACTTTGCATCATTAGTGATCCTTTGGGGAAAAAGGACCTGGCGGCGCCCATCTCCTTTCCAGGTATGGATAGCTGTTGACTCACAGGGAGCTCATCTGTCCTTTGACAGGTCTTGTTTTTAGTTCTCCTAAGTGTCTACACACTCTCCTCACCCAGGTTAGCCCAGGTGGGGGTGCCGGTTTAGTCACCGACAACCTGACCATGGAACAGGCTGTACTGGTTTACATGGAACCAGATAGCAGACCAAGACAGGCCTGGCCTGACAGAAAGGTAGGGGAACTGGGGGAAAGGGAGGGCAAAAATAGTAGTAGGTGTACTGCCAGCCCAATTACCACTTGCTGGTAGCACAGCAACTAATGCTGCTCCTTATGCCAGTGCTGCCTGGGGCACTAAACTGTCCAGTTACACCTCTGCCTAAGTGCAATCCTATTCCACCCTGCTTAAGTCTTTGAAGTTAGGAGCATAATTTACAAATTATCATTCAAAGAGTCTGCAGGAACTTTGCCAGTCTTTGTGGTACTTTTACTGTACTGAGAATGAGAATATAAGAAGCAAATAATCAAAGCTACTGCCAATCAGTATGCAAATTACCTGATAAATGCTGTTCATCTTATTTCTCTTGTTTGTATTTTGTAATGTTACAAGTAGTACAGAGCTGGTCATAGACTCAAAGCCTTTTGCTGTCAACTACTGCCCTGCAGACGTGCACTGCCCTTATAAAAAGCTGATGAAATCCCCAATTCTCCTTTCTATTAAATGAGACCTAAAGGGACAAAATGGACATTGCTGTCCTGCCTGTGGATCTGAGCCACTACGCTATTGCAGCCAAGCTGAATATTCAGAGTATTGGGCCAGTTTAGGAAAATGACATGTTTTTCCAAGCATCAGGTGGAATGTCACACCCATAGTCAGCCATCACTGATGTATAAAGCAAAGGAAACAAAATGACTTTTGCAGAGAGCAGAATTGTGCATGTCCCATACTTTTCTTGTGAATATCAGTGAGTTTCTGAACTATAAATTGATAGAAGTCTCTGAAGCAGCTGGTAAGATCAGAAACAAAATGAATTCTTTTCTTTGATCCCCTGAAACATGGGAATGAACTATTGCAGTTTGCCTGCTACTGATACAGCTATTGCCGCCTGTCAAAAGCTAAGCTGAAAAGCAATGTTGGTTTGTACTAACACAGGGTAAATGTACTGAGCTAAGACACACGTCTGTCTCTTCAGAACTGCATTCAGACACAAAACTTGAAGGCTTTTACTTCTTGAGCAATGAAAAACGTCTTGTATATGTCCCCTGGGAAGAGATCTTAATATCACTGAGGTCACAGTTCAGGGTCTGTTGGAGGTTTTGTGTACAGCAGAGTTTTCTCCCAAGACAATTGATTGACAATTAACTCAACTTCATTAGTAAATGTTTCTATTCTGCCATGAAGACTGCAAATGTTTCTACCAACTTGATGATCTGCTCAGGTCCCTTCTGACCCTACCAACTATGAAACTAGCTGGTATAAACATATATTTAAGTTGGGCTAATACGTGATTTTGAAAAAACAAAACAAAACAAAAAACCCCAGAACTCCTGGGCAGAGAAACTGAGTGTAACTGTGAGGAGGTGGACATGGGTATTGTGAATGGTTGTTAAAGGAGTTTCTTATGGAGACACAAAGTGTGCTTGTGTCTGATATGAATGGGCATCAGTGCGTACGAGCTGAAGCTGATCTGGAGGTTGATGATCTCTTAACTAGTACTTTTTTAGAAATGCTGTTAATAGGGAATGTATATGAGCAACTTTTAACTCTGAGTTAATGAAGATTTTTGTGGAGGACTATATATATATAATTGTAAGGAAATAAAACATCTGTGCTGTGCATATTACATATCTATGCCAGTCTTAAATCGTTATATATTTTTTCCCATTGGATGCCAACACTGAAGACCTTGAAGTGTTATTGAGGTTTTTATTGCAAATGGAAGTGGTTTCCCTGGATTCATATGAAGGATCCTACTTGATAGCAGAGACTTATCTGGTTATCTACCATCGTTGGTAAGACTGATTTCCATGCAGCGCACCTCTAAATTTCTAAAGGGTTGATGTAGCAGTTTACAGGAGAAGCAGGTATACACTGTGCCTCCTGAAAACTTGGCTTTTGTTCTTTCTTGTTTGGCTATTCCCCTTAATCTAAACTAGGTCATTCAGGCTGAAAATCTGTTCTTTGCAGCTGGAAAAAATAGTCTACCTGGGTTTTATTATGTGCCCATCACCACAGCATATGAGTATCTAACATTCTAATGTCTAGAAGACAGCATAAAGGGCCTTCACTTCCTTCAGTTTTCCATTTACAATCTTGAAAATGAGGACAAAAGTTTCTCTTTAGAATATACCCATTTTAAATATTTACAACACAATGCCTTCCATTTCACAGCACTTGGCAAAGGTAGGGAACTGTATATATAGCAATCACTTAAACTAAGCCATCACAGAAATGAAGCTACCACCAGCATGAAAGATTTTGGATATTTTTATAGTGCATAGAAAAAACACAATGACTTGGGAAAGGAGGTGTACTGGGTCCAGCTGAGAAGGCAAGAGAGGTTTTTAGGGTTTAGGTAGGAAGAATATAAATAGCTATACTATATGTTAGCCAGGACACTAGGGCTGACGACTTCTTCAGTACTGTGAAAAAATATGTCATCTTTCATGAATGTGAGTTGCTATCATCTCATGTGAAAGATGGTATTTTCTTCAAGGGAGTGCTAGATTATAGTTTTGGGTGTAGAAGAAAAGGGGTACTAATTGCTAAGTTGTCTTAATTCCTTTCAGAAACATGAGGTTTCTATAGAAGTCTGTAGTCCAAGTACCAACCTAGCCCTAACCTGTGAGTTAACTGGGTATGTCTACTTGGGATGCTTTACTGGAGATCAAAGTGAAATACTGCACAGTAAACATCACCTTCCACACTTGCAGACACGTATACAGTAATTTGCTCTAATTGTGAATAAATTTGCTAGCTGTAAATACAAGTAGCAAATTTACTTGTGTTTACTTACTGTGCCATACAGCATATGTAGACAGCTGACCGGAAACAAACCTGCTTCTGGGCAGCAGAGCAGCAGAGGGTGGGAGATTACCCCTGCTGCCGGGGTGGGCTCTGCCGCTGGAACCTGGATATGGGACAATGTCCCCTTGCCCCAGCAGCAGGGAGCTCCCAGCTCCCACTCTGCAATTGGGGGCTGGGAGAAGTTTATTTCCCAGACCCAGACCCATGATTAGGGAACAGGGGCTGGGAGATTTTTATCTCCCAGCCTTAACTCAGTGAATGGGGATCTGGGGCTGGGAGGTAAGAATCTCCCAGGCCCCATTCCCCACTTGTGGGGTGGAGGCTGGGAGCTCCCTGCTGCTGGGGAGGGGGACATTGTTCCTGCCCAGGCTGTGGTGGTGGAACCTAGCCTGGCAGCTGGCAGCTCATGGGGGCAGGGAGCAATCTCCCAGCCCCTGCCAGGAAACAGCTGTCTCCTTGCTCTGTGCTCCTTGCTAGCCCCCGGGCTAGCAGCCAGGGGGAGGCTAGAGCTCCTCTTGGCTACTGAAGGGGACCAGTGCAGGGCTGGCATGGTTGGGAGCAGACTTCTGCCATGAGCAGCAAATCTGCTCCCACTTCCCTGAGCATGTAGATGCCTGACCAGGGTGGGTTTACTCTAGAGTAATCTTCTCTAGAGTAAACCTACCCCGGAGCATTTGCACATGTAAACATGAGTAGAGGAGCTGCAGGTAATGGGGCCCTTGGCACCCACCAGTGTTACATATACTTAGGATTACCATATATCCAAAACTCTTTTCAGATCCTCCAATCTCTGTCTGGGAGTTTTGGTTTTTTTTAAATATGTTCAAATGTCTAGGATTTTGGTCAAGTCAGCTTTGAATTTTTTCCTGGCTTGCTCTAGGAAGGATTCACTTGGGGCTGGAGAGAGCTGGGGGAGGGTGACTGCAGGCAGGGAGTACATCCATGTGGCTGGCATGCATGCAGCCAGGCAGGGTGGTGGAAGCAGCCCCAGCAGCTGGATGTAGGCAAGTCTGTGGAGGGCAAGGGTTGGAGGGCCAGGGCTCGGGGACTATCTGAGGGGGAGCATGTGTGTGTGGCAGGGTGTGTGTGGGGATGGGGGAGTGCCTACCAGCACTGGGGGAAGCTGTCAGGGTGCTGGGAGATGGCGGGGGGGATGTGCCTGTCTCTCCAGCAGGGGAAGGGGTGCAGGGGGAGCCCTTCAGGGCCAGCAGGAGCTGTGTGGCCCAGCTGGCGATACCGGGGCCAGTGCCCATGCTCACAGGAGTGGAGCAGCCGAGAGACATTACAGGCCTGGAGGGAGCAGGGGACTATGGGTTGTGAGAGGCACTGACAAGGCTTGGGGGGCTGTGGGTTGGGAGTGAGGGGTGCTGTGGTGGTGGGGGACTGTGGGTTGGGAGTGCGGGGCATTGGCAGGGCCAGCAGTCTGTGGGTTGGGAGTGAGGGGCAATGGATTGGGCAGGGGCAGGGCATTGGCGTATCTCTGGCCCCCACAATTATATACCCCCTTCCATCCTCTTTTTTGGAACTGTAAATACGGTAACCCTACATATGTTTGATATGAAGAAAAGGAAAGGGAGAAGGGAACAAGGGACAGAAGATGGATGAGAAGGAGACAGAAAGAATAAGAAGAAAAAAGGGGGGAGAATTATTTAAAAGGAGGCATGAAATGGAGTCTAATCAGATAAGAGGAATTATTTGATGCATCTCACAGCAAATCTGTGTGGGACATCTGTGGAGCAGCTCCTCTTGGCTACTGTGCATACAGTATGAGGGATTGTCTATCCTCTCTTTGTACAGTGTCTGGCACAATGGAGTCCTGGTCTCAACTGAAGTGATCAGCATTACTGTAGACACATTAATAAGGATGAAATATATTTTTCATGCAAAACAGGCTTGGATAGGTTGTATGTGGGTTTAGCTGGGCTTGTGGGCAGGTACTTCTAACAAGGGCAGCTGCAACTGGCCTGTGGATTTGTGCGATGAAGTTTGTTCACAAGGTGCAGGTGTAGACAGTGCACACGCTTAGATTGTTTCGCTCTGAAGGTCTGCATTCCCAAAGGTCAGATGCACGTCTTTACACAGCAGTGGCCAGCTGGGTTTATTCAGGTTCTGGGTTATAGTGAATCCCAGGCTTGCCTCCTATTGAAAAGCATTACTCAGAATTCAAGGCTTGAATTGTCTAAAGTCAACCTGGCACCGGTGCCATTTGACATGGAAGCAGCCCTATTGTGATTAGGGCTGTGCGAAACGGCACCGTTCCATTTCAACTTGCATTTAGACATTTCAGCGGAACAGCGTTTCATCCTAAATTTCATTTAGCTCTGAAACTGCTGTTCCATTTTGTTTCGTCAAAACAGCTTTGCTGTTTTGACATTTCACCCACAGGCTATAATGGGGAAGCTCAAAACAGCCTATAACTTTGTCATTTCTGGCCTGGTTTGGATGAAATTTGCAGGAATGGTAGCCCCTTCTGAGGGCATGAAGTTTCAAGGAGACAGGTGCAGGGGTTTTAGGGAAACTGCACCTCAAGGTGTAGACAAGCAAAACTCGTGACATGGGTGACACTGTGTGTGTTAAGGTACAGCAGGGTGACAGCTGCAGGCCTGCTAGCCCCTGCTGAGGCCACCCAGCCTGCCAGCTGCCGAGGAGATTGGTGCAGGGCTGCTGGGTTCTGGGGCCCTGCACCTCTGGCTGCTGACAGGCAAGACTTGTGACATGGGTGGGTGACACTGTGTGTGTGTGTGTGTGTGTGTGTGTGTCTGTTAAGGTGTGCCCTTACTCAGCTGACACCAAGGCAGAGCACGGGGCAGTTAAAAAAGTGCTGCCTTCTTTGTAGTTTTTCCATCCCTCCCCCAGAGCACTGGGATTGGAAGGGACTTCAGGGAAGGATGACAGTCGCTGGCCAGCTACACAGTCAATAATGAGAGCACCCCTCCCCACCCCTTCCCGCCTCCTCCCCCTCCGTCTCCTTACTTTAGTTTCTGTTTCCCTGCAGGAAAGCCCAGCTTGAGCTTTGAAACTCGAAAGGTTTAGAAAATTTCGAAACATTTCAACTTGCCTCATTTTGTTTCGAGGCTGTTTCGAAGCTCTCTGTTTCATTTCAATGTTGCTGTTTTGAGCTTGAAACGAGTTGAAACAGCGTCAAAACAAAACTGGCGGCAAAATTTCGCACAGCCCTAATTGTGATTCTTCTTGAGGGTCAGGACTAGAGTAGTTGGGCGGAGAGCTGTCACTCCTGCTCCTTTTGTTACAGTGCTTCTGGCTGAGACTAAGCTTGGAGCTCCCTCCCAAGCAATAGTCTTGTCCCATTCACTACAGCATCTCCTGCTTAAAAGAGATGGGAATAATGTTTATCACCACCTTTCTCATGGTGATGACGCTTGTGGGATAGATACTGGAAATGGATCAGCTCAGAATGTTTTGTTCCTCCACAGCAATGAGGATCAGGGCCATGGTGGGCACAGACACATCTTCAGGCTACAGGACATCCCTTTGGCAAGGAGCAACCACCATCCCCCTCCGCCGATCAGTGATGAAGGGCAGGGCTGCCACCTTGGCCAATCAGCAGTGAGGAGTGGTGGCACTGAGCCTTTTGGCCAATCAGCAGCAAGGGGCAGGGCCACCACAAAAAGAGCACATGAACGGTATGCTGATGAACGCATGGTGCCCTGTGAAATGAGGGAGAGCAAGTGCTAGGATCAGCAGCAAGGTTGTGAGCCTCTGCAGGTGAGCCAGCTGGGAGCCTCGCCTCTCACCTTCTGCATCGTGGCTTCACATATCTCACAGCTCTGCCGTTCTCTCCAGGCAGTCTGGCCTTCAGAGAACGGGGCATAGCAGGTGTGAGGCTCAAGTACCCTCTCCCCCCACTGGGATCTGGTCCCATAAAATCATAGAAAATTATGGCTGGAAGCGACCTCAGGAGGTCATCTAGTCCAACTTCCTGCTCAAAGCAGGGCCATCCCCACCTAAATCATCCCAGCCCAGCTTTGTCAAAATAGGCTGTATCCAATTCAATTTCAGCCCAAATCAGGGACAGTAATTCAATCTGTTGATCCGGATCACTGTCCCCGATTCGATTCGGCCAAATCTGAATCTGAAGATTCGATGCTGATTTGGCAAATCAGCAATTTGGATGCAGGCACAGCTTTAAAAGTTTTTTTTCTATGTACCTCGAGGTACCAGTGCGGCTCGTGATTGCGGCGATGCTGGGGCGGATGGAGCGTCCCACAGCAGCGCAGGGGACTCTCCAGCGTACTCGGCAGTGAACCCGGAAGTGGACTGAAAGTACTTTTGCTCCACTTCCATGTCTGCCAGGAAGCTCACTGCTCTCCTTCCCCCCCCCACCCCGTGCTCCCCTGTCTCAGTGATCAGCTGCAGGGGGACTCCAGGTGCCAGCCCCCAGACCCAGGAGGCACCAGTTGCTGTGCTGGGGGGGGAGTGCGGGGGGCGGGGGGGGGCAGGCCCAGCACACTCCCTGATGGACCCAGAAGTTCTTCTGGTCCATTTCTGGGTCTGCTGCCGAGCACACTGGGGAGTCCCCCACACTTCTGTGGGATGCTGCATCTGCCCCAGCACTGCAGCGTTCAGAGCCCCTGCTACCTAGAGGTATGTAGAAAAAACATTTAAAGCTGTCTCTATCTTCAAATAGCCGAATCTCTCTGAATTGATTCGGAGGGTTCCAAATCGATTCGGAGAGATCTAAGGGTCCTCTGATTTGATTCGGAGATTTGTCCACTGAATCAGGCTGAATCTCTGCCAAATCGAATCAGGGACTGAAGCTTCGTACAGCCCTACTAGCCAGGTCTTGAAAACCTCCAAGGATGGAGATTTCACCACCTTTCTGGGTAATCTGTTCCAGTGTTTTACTACCCTCCTAGTGAGAAAATTATTCCTAATACCTAACCTAAACTTCCCTTGCTGCAACCTGAGACCATTACTCCTTGTTCTGTCTCACTCCAGCCCAGGTCCACACTTGGGAACCAGGGGCACACACTGCACAGGGACCTCACCTCCCCCCATATCAGCATTTAGCATGGACACTCAGCCCCCGGGAATCTGCCCTGGCCACATTCTGGTCAGAGCTGGGCTGAGTGGGGTTGGTGGGCATTGGATGCCTGTGGTGGTGCAGCCAGCTGCCCAGCAGGACCTTCCTTTCCTTCTCCAGGCAACAGACAAGTTTGCCTGACCCGGAGGAGAAATAACTTAAAGAACTGGCCTTGCTGCCCAAGCGCCCAGAGGCCTCTCTGCCCAAAGGTCCCCCTCTCCACGCAGCAGGATGCCCCAGGGACTCACTGGGCTGCTGCGTAGTTGCAAACACAGTGACAAGAGTCTCCTCCCAGTCCCATCAGTGTTCCAGCAGACACAACTACAGTGCTCCACCTGCCTGCTTTCCAAGTCATTGCCTTGTGCTGAGGCAGTGCATAGGTGTGTGTATGGAGACCAACTGCCCAGCCCTGGCAGCTCAGCTGCCCCTGGGGCCCAGGCTCACCAGCAAATGCCCAGCCCAGGGTCAGGGAGCTCAGGCACGCAGCAGTGCCTTGGCTCTTGCTGTGTTTACAAATGCAGTGATGCACAGGAGCAGAGGGACCAGCCTCCACCTCCTTCCCTCTCTCCCTCCATCCTTGGCTGGCTTGGAGCCCTGCTCCTCCTGGCTGTGTACCACCCTACCTCTAGGGACAGCCAATACAATTGGGAGACAAATGATTGGTATGCATTTCCAGCATTTCCACCAATGAACTGAAAAAGGGCTTTTTGCAGTCCGGTCCTCATTCAGGAATGGACAGGGGACAACGGGTTTAAAAACAAGATGGTCCAATATCAAACAGGACCAATAGCCACCTGAGGCCTAGAGTAACCTGTGCCATTGCTCATATCTAGTGCTTTTAACTCATTTTACAGTGCCTCCTGCTGGGCAGTCTTGTAGAGGAATAGCAGGGTTTTCCTGTGTTGCTATTCCCCTGTACTGTTCCTTACAACACTATCTGCTGATACTTTACTATTCTTGGTGCCCATCATCTCCTGATGAAGCCCCTTAGCTTGTTAACTAGCTAACATTTTCAGCCCTTTGATTCATGCCCCCACTGGCATTCTCAGCCTCATATCTGACACAATTTTGGGAGGGGAAATGTTTTTAGTTAAAGTGGCACAGTGGGGTAGGTCTAATACTCACCCTTAGTTTATGTGGGTGTCTTAGACATGCAATTTTTTAGACATGCATAGGGTTAACTGTGCATAGTTTCATCCCATATAAGAAAAGAATGACACCCCCTTTATCAGCCATTTTAGTGACAGCTTTTTAAAATCATTTTAGACTTTGAACTCCTCTGCAAAGAGTGAGATAGACACTCTCTCTCCATCTTCAGCTGCTGCCAGGTCTGGAGTACCTAATCAATGTGAGTTATTGATAGCAAATCAATTAACACAGACAAAAGATCAAAATGAAGGAGCTTTCACTAAATTAATAAGTGATTCCAAGTCTTCTAACAGGGCATCTCAGATACGAACAGGCCAGCCTTCTGGGACTGTAGCTTCTGGTCCTGTATTTCCACAGATGATCAACAGCAGAGATCTTTGTCATTACCATATTTTCCCTCCTTGTCAGTGGGCTGGTTTTCTCATCACAAAGTGCTTAAACTTTCCCTCTGGTGAAGCTGCTAGACAGTGGAGTCTACCTGTTGCATAAATTGCTGATTTTATCCCCTGGAGGCTAGTCCAATTCACCTCTGGAAGAGAGTCACACTTTCAGGCTGGGTCCAACTCTATTTTATTGCTTGCAAGCAGGCCGACAGAGGAGCTTGTTGCTCAGATCAGTGTCGACCCTAAACAAAGAGCGCGTGCTGCTTTTATTGAGCTAGCAATTTTTAGTTGGCGTGTTACATTTTGATTGGTCATTACAAAACAAAACCTGGGCAACATGTAAGACATGCGTAGTGGGCCATCCTGTACCATGTGGGTGGAAAGTTACAGAATGCAGGGGTTAATACTAAAACAAGGAACAAAGAAACATAGAGAAAAGTATCTATTTTCGCTGCATACCCAAAAAGTGTAGACCTATGTGTACAAGCAGGCCATGGCCTTGATCAGCCAACTCATGGAAGACTAGTTATTTCAAAGCCCAGATCTAAGCAAGATGTGACTGCCCACTGAAACAAACACTAATTTTGTTGTGATGCTGAGTATATCAGAGATACTGTATTGTAGATGGTGTATATTCTTGTGCCTATCCAATGTCCGTTTCTGGTTGGGGGACTTGAATAATTAGAAGTTTTCCCAGCTTTCCATAATGGCCCTGCTGGGAGATGCTGGGAGCTTCCTCACATTCCTGCCCTGCTTTCTATTTCTCTTGCAAAGGCCTTCTCCCATAATCAGCTATGCCATTGCTTACAACGTGTAGGGCAGGGACAGGCTGATACTGGATATCTGGAAACTTTCCACATCTTTCTCTACTGCTTCACTACCTATAATATTTCCTTTTCCTAAGACTCCCTCTGATTTGGCTAACGGAATTGCAGAAATGATCTCAGTACTTGGGGAGGGAGCATTTTACAGTAGTCATTTTATACACAATTGCTGCTCCATTTCCTAGTTTTCCTACCTGAGAAGTAGGGGTGATATTTTATTCTTTGAAATGCCAGAAACTTCCCTGCTGTGACAATAATTAACAAGGTTGTGTATGGCACCGAGAAGTAAATTACGTAAAGCACAAATCCAGCATGTAGCTAATTGGAAATGAAAAATGACTCTGGTCAATCTGTGATTCCATCCTACAGTGCTCCAGGAGTGCCTCCTCCCTGCTAACCAGCACAGTTGATGTATAGACCATTTCCAAAGAATCCATCCCAGGTTTTACCTGGCACTCAGTGCATGCTGGGACCAAACCTCAAGATTTTTACTTAGCTCTATGCAATCCTGTGCTCAGAAATGCTGCATTGAATAAACCTGCTGGGGTTTGTATGAATATAGCCCTGTGGGCTGAGGAACATAGGTGAAGGAGCTCTCTTTTGCCATCTAGTGATGATCTGGAAAAAGAGATGGAATGAGCAGACCAGGGTTGTTTAGTGGACACCTACTGTGCCAATGCAGATCTTTGGACTGTTTTTGTTAAAATTCACATTTGTTTGGGCTATAATGGTAATTACATGCCATTATCCTTATTGTGTGGTGAAAGGGAAACAGAGCTGTACTAACTGGCCCAAGTGAAGGGTTCATTATACTGATGTCTTTACTTGTAAACCTCTGGGGAGTGAAGCTTAAGAATGATGGAGAGGTGTTGGATTTCCACCTGCTAGGGAGAGTTGTGTGTGCAGTGTGAAGAATGCTGCATAAAGAGTGTGCTGCAAGGGTTCTTCCATAGTAAAATGATGGAGCTGAATGAACTGCAGGAGGGACCTGGCTCTGTTTCTTACTCAGCACTGACAGAGCTGTAATAATCATAGGAGGGCTGGGAGCCTAACTATCTGGATCAAGCATTGTCAGTAAAGAAGAAAGCGCGGGGAGCAAAGCTGTGGAGATGGCATTCTGGCTGTTGCATGTGAAGCTGCTGAGGACAACAGCAGAGCCAAGTGAATTCCAGTAAGGGCTCCCCATTGTACCTAGCACCTGCAGAACTGAGATAATTCTCCTGGAGCAAGGTGGCGGTGCCTTGGGACCTAACTGGAAAGATGCAGAAGACGTGGTATAATGACTAATGAGGGGCAGCACTTTTCCTACAGGAGCTGAAAGAGACCTCAGCATACCCATGGGTATGAGGATTTTGCATCCCACTGAGTGGGGTGGTGTAAAGAGGGAGGTGGGCAAAGTGATATGTGAAAAGGAGCCTCCCAGTCAGATTGCTTACACTGTCTAGAAGGGACACTGAGGCAAAGGACTGCTGCCACAGGTACTTCAAGAGGAAGTGCATGTTTTATCAGTTATTCATACAAACTTACTGTTGAATTATTGTTTTCCTAAATTACTGCTGTGCAGCTTTCCCCTTAGTAAAATTTTCCTTGTTTTGTGGAAACTCCAGTCATGTGAGAGGGGCAATGCTGCCTGTTTACAGTGTCCAGGAAGGTGTATCATTTTGTTAGGTTTCAGAGCAGGAGCTCAAGGTTGTAGTGCCTGTCCATTTTAAAAGGAACCCTTGTAGAGCTGAATCTGGCTTTTGTTGCTTTGAACACTACCAGAGAGAAGGGCTACATAAATATTGAGACTTAACTTTCTAAGACAAAGGTCTGAAAAACTTGAAGCCCAGTTTATTTTGCCTTTCTCTATCCCTGAGGTCCTGCCCCCGCCCCACTGAACCTTGTCTACAGTGACCCCGCTACCAACCTCTGTCATCTTATACCCTGCAGTTTCCTGGCTCCACAGACCTTTTTTCTTTTGTGCTCTTTGACTTCCGCTTTGCCCTTACCCTGTTTAGTATCTGCCCAGGTAGGGGCTGTGGAACTGTTGCTATACACTTGCTTTACAGACTTGCCAATTGGCTGTGTACATTGCACATGCATACTTATGGTTGCTGCCGTTGGTGAGCTCACTGTTTTTCTTCTTGTTCGTTGTATTTGTTCAGGATGAGAGAATGGAGTTACCCTCTGGATATGATAACAAACCACATCTACGTCTGTTATGTATGACATGCTATGCAAATTTTGTCTGCTAATTTGCATATGGTTTCTGGTTATCATACCCGGCCCCAAGCAATGGTAGAGAAACAACATGGAAATGTGTGCAACTTGGCTAGCAGGGGCTGGGCTAGGTGGGTTCTGCAGGTGTATGGTTCTAGTACTAGGTCCCATTTCTCTTTGCTCCTGCTGCCTTTTGCCTTAGCTGCCAGTTGCTCCTCTCTTGCTTGGATCTAGTAGGAGAAACAGCAAGACAAGAAACTTGAGGCCAGCACAGCCCTGAAGGCTTATGGTGGCAATTGCAAACTGTTCCCGCAGTCCAGCTGGATTCATGAAATCTCAACTGGGCTAAGAGGATGCTTGACAGCTGCCAGAGGTATATGACACACAAGATGCCTTGGCAACCCTGTTCATATGATTCAGTACATCCTTTGCTGAGGCTCAAAGAGCATTTGGAACTTCAGGTTCTCTCCCCTTCCGCCAGTGCCTGTACCCAGCATTCATTCCAGTTGGGACAAAAATGCAAGCCAGGCTGGGTCTGGATTTAGTTGAGGAACACAGGTAATATTTGGAGATCGGGTACATAGGTGATCTTCTACTTCTGCTAAAGGCTTTTATAACCAGATGTGGTGCTCAGGGCCAGTTGACATTCTAGTTAGTGGTGTGGATTGAAGGGAGAATGACCTTGGTTGCACCCAGGCCCCTGCTTGTTCTTGCTATGATTGTAGCACTGCAAATTGAAAGGGTGGTTCTTTCCTTCTGAATTCTGAGGTCTGTGCCTAATTGTGCTGGCCATGGGGGGCAGAACAGATGTTTGCCTGTATGATAATTTGTTTTCCTTCCATCAGGAACTGCAGTCCTCACTCTGCAACTTGTCTTCTTCAGGCAGAGTTTGAAGTCCATGGCTGTTCTCTGCCTTTCTTTTCTACCACTGTTTTTCGGTTTCACCCAAAAAATGCCTGTACCTGCATGTCTGAAGTAACTGCTTAACCCAGAAGTCTATTTCTAAAAAGACCTGACATCATAAAGGACTGAAAAAGGCTTTTCTGTCCCTTTCCCCCTACCCTGTTCCTCTCTTTTCTTTTCTTAGGATGGATGAAAAGCTGTAGCTACCTAATCAAGATCTATTTGATTTTTTTGTATTCCCTTGATCACTGGGCAGCTGATTCCTATCATGCAGCTGTGGCTTATCTGCTGCCTCCAGTCTCCCTGCTATAGCAATTGGTTCCTACAGGGACAGTGCTGGGTTACAGAGGGAGACTGCTATCATGGTTTGCTTTCTGACTGCGGCTGTTGTTGAGTTGCACTAACAGTAGACCTTCCTGAGCAAGCAGCCTAATGTTCTGGGAGGACTGGATGGAAGAGCCTGTGATCTTTAATCCAGTCTCGCTGTTGCAGGACTTAGAAGATCAAAGTAAAGGAAAGGTAGATTTTTTGTTTAATTTGTCTCTATTTTAAGAGGTGATATAAACAGTACAAAAATATAAACAGTCAATAACACAAGCTGGAGCCAAGATGATAAGTTGGGAGCTGCAGCAGGACTTCTTGGCCACTATGGCCCCAATGAGGATCTTGGCCCTACTGGCTGGCACTGTACCTACATGCAAAAAAGGCTTTCTGTCTCCTGAACAGCTTAGGGCTAGATCCCAGGGACTTGGAATCTAAAGTAGGATTTAAGTCTGACCAAAGTTAAAATCCTGAGGTCCCCCTGCCCTCCAGCTTGGCTATCACCTAACCCTGGAAGCAGCTGAACATTTGAGGTGCTGTTGTGTTTGACTGTAGAGCTGCTTTGGAAATTCTGCTTCCTCACAGGCCTGTAAGCGCCTCAGTTTTGACAAGGCCAAGCAGCGTGGGCCCTCCCTCATGCCTGAGCTTGATCAGGATCCAGAAACTCAGTGTTCCTCCACCTAAGTCCAGTGAGGGTCTGGGTCCAATGGGCTCAGAGCATGTCTAAGACCAATAAGATTGGTCTTCTCACAATATGGGGTACCCATGCTTTCTCTTAGAATACAGCCATTGGAGGAGGTGTTGACATGCTCCACACCGCTTATACTAATCTCGAGGTTAAAACATTCGTATAAGGGAGCCTACACACAAGCGTGGAGGCTGCTCCGATGTGCTGGAATTCTCGATTAATTGAGTCTGCTTGAGAGTGGCAATTGCTGCGTTCCAGCACCCGCCTGCACCTTGTGTATCAGCACTCCCATGCTTATTAATGGTAGTGGGGGTGCTCGTAGAATGAGCTTTAGGTCAAGCACCCTTGCTGCCCTTTTTAAGCATGGGGACACTGATACATGAGATGCAGCCATGCTTTACAGTGGCTCTCGGATCCGCTCTAATTAAATTGCTGCCCCACTCCCTCCCCCCCCAACTTCCAGAGCGCATGCAAAAGCACCCTAAGAGACTAAAGCGCATTTCTTCTCAGTGTGAAGGGAGTCAACACGACATCTTCCAGTCACCAGGCAATGGGCTACTTTGGATGTGTGGGTGGGTCACTGTGTTCCCCTTCTGCTGAAACTGTGCATCTGTGCAGAGGAAAGAAGTCAAGATTCATCAGCAAGAAGGAGCAGAAGTGAATACGACAATGTAGCGGAATGATTAGGGCACTCACATGGAAGGGGGGACTTCCAGCCCTTGCTCCCAGACTGTGTCTGTATTATTCATGAAGTCTCTGGATGAATTCACTCCCCTTCCTCTTCTTTCTCCACATGTGTTTTAAAAGGAAATAGCTAACGCTGTTCAGTTGTTTTGAAAGGGGGAGTGGGAGCACTTGGGTTCAGGGTGAGAATTCTGGGGTGAGGATCCTGAGTGAACCCGAAGTGCGGCATCAAAAGTCAGGATTTCAGGCGCATCTGTCCTCAGCATTTTTTTTATCTATCTCTAAGAAGCTGTTTGGAAGCTAACTTTAGGCAGCTTCTCGCTCACCTTGCTGCCTGTTTTGGATTGCTGTTTTGAGGCACCTGACCTATCCCACATCCTATGTATGGGGGCCCAAGTGTCTCAGTCAAGGTGCTAGAGTCTCTTCTGGGGTCCAGGTATGTAGGACAAGTATCTGTCTGGGAATGGTGCATTATGCATATATGCCGGAGGTTGACCTAGGTGATCTTTGACATCCCTTCTAAACTTAGGACTCCAATTTTAAGAGTTGGGCAATATGGTCTATGTATGTCCTTTATTGGATATGGGTCTTGAAATCAAATATAAAGAAAGAGCAGGAGACTAATGTGAGGTACAAGGAATTATAATGACTTGTCTGAAGCTTTCTAGGAGTTATGGGGTAGAGCTACTGCCTAGTCGGTGCTCTCTTCACCAAGCCAAAACAATTGGCAATCTCCTGCTATTTAGCTCCATCCTAACCTGCAGAATGCCCCTCTGGAGCTGTGCCTTCCTGCCATGGTAAACAGTGCCCTGACAGTATAGTAGGCTCTGTGCTATGGGTTGCTACAAATTGGGAAGGATTGATGTCTTGGAACCTGAATATTTTGAAAGGAATTTACTTCCTCAGAGACACTTTTCCAGAATCTGGAAAATAACATATAGGTATAGTAGAGAGTATAATATAAACAGTGTAGCAATGGATTAAGGCTCCCTTGGCTCCCACTCCTTTTTGTGTGTGTGTGTGCTTATTTCTAAGTGCTATCTCTGCTCACTTTGAGCTTGCAAGAAGGGCCTAAAGGGTTTTTTTCCCCAGACCCTACCATGTACTTGCTACTGTATCATTCACACTGAGATATGTTTGGATGCTGTTTATATTTATCATCACCCCCACCTGACTCCCTGGTGCCAGTGCTAGTGGATCAATGGGTTACAAAGATCCGTCTGGTTTAGTAAATGTGAGTGTGTCTCCCTCTAAAGGCTGGCCTCGGTGCGTGGGATGCCCCACTGCTTTCTGATGGGTAGTAACTATAGTCCTTTGTTCTGAATGGCAGGGGCTTGTGTTTTTTATGTTAAAGATCCCTTGCTTTACCTTTGCTGACATCTGCAATTGGAATTGGTGGAGTGATCTTTTCCTCCAAGCCATCTTGCCTGAAAATGTATCAGATATTAGTATTTTGTCAAAATTTTATTTAGTTAAACTCTGTAAGGACGCTTTGCCATCCTCTCAAAACTCTGTTTTATCTTGTCCAGAATCATGTCCCTGGCATTAATTAAAGTTAGATGTTTCGGAGGAAGGAGAAAAAGTCATAATTCATCTGTCCAGGGTCAGATTAGGGATTAGAACATACTGAATACTCAGATAGTGCTTTTCCTTGATAGATCTCAAAGCACTGTGTGTAAGAGTTCAGTGTTGTAATCCCTGTTTTACAGATAGGGGAACTAAGCCATGCAAAGTAGAAGTGTCCTGCTCAATGCCATCCAGCAGGCCAGTGATTAAGACAGGAAAAGAACTGAGACCCAATCCAGTGCTCTTTTCACTAGATTTTCCAAACTTCAACCACAATTCCTATGTTTCTGGCAGAGAAATAATTGTCAGTATTGATATTTAGGTCACAAAACTGTGTTTCAGAATGACTATGCCTGTAAAATGGTAGCTATCACCCTTGTTTCAAGCAGCATAGTTCAATTCAACCCCTGAGCCTAGCTAAACTTAGTCTGATATATAGAGGGAAAATCTTTCCTTATTTTCATGGTTCATCTTGGGTAGGGACTGCATTCAGGAGAAAAATGTATTCTGATAGAGATTGCTCCATATTCGGAGATGGGAAGTGACATATGACAACCGCCAAAACCACAGCCTCATTCAAATACTGCACTGTACTCATTCCTTGTTACTCTTGCAATTTCATAGTGCACATAGGCTTTTTATGTGTTGTTTCGGGATAGATCTAAATACAGGGGGTTTTTTGCCAATAGATTTTTTTTTTGCTATATCAGTTTATATATTTGCCATACCAACAATAAGCTAGATTGGTCTAAGCATCTTTATACTGATATAATAGCAACCCTTTCCCCATGGAGAATTGTATTTCTCTAATTATGTTGATAGTAAAGTGATGCTCCTTTTGTGTTTCTGTGCCATCGTTTGAAAAGGAGGATTTCAGTGAAAGGGAGTAGGACCAAAATTGCCATATTTTCCTTGTTCTGAGGAGTCTAGATAGCTTGCTTTTCTTTTCTCTGATGCCATAGCTGTAACCAGCATACCCAGGTTTACAATAAGCCCAGACATTTCCTGTATTCTGATTAGTGAAGTGGATGGTGTAGAGATCTGTTTCATTCATTTTTAGTTTCACCTTCTTTAGACCTACAGCCATGCCTGCTTCTAGCTCCATCATAGAGAGTACGTGGTGGAACATGGTGATAGAACTAACAACAGTTGGCTGTAAATCCACAGGTCTCTGCTCTTTGGTGGAAGCTCACTGTCTCATATTTCTCTGCCCATAGAAGGGGTCAGGCCTGCCAATGACTCGGAAGCAGATCCACAAATTAGTTCATGTAAAAGTCAGCTTGGCTATGGCTGATAGCTCATTCAGATGAAATAATCTAAAACAGTTAGGATGGGGAGTGCTCCTGGGCTGGCAGCTTATGGTATCTGCCAAGATTCACCCTGAAGTGAACTCACACGGCTGAGTTATAAACCTTTCAAACAGGGTAATAAATACTTCTCTGGCACTGCTCCCAAGCACTCACATTGACCGCTGAGATAAACTTATGTATCTGCTTTCAAACGTGCATAGCTGTTCTAGTTGATGGACTATGTGTTTTAACTGGCTAGAGCAACCAGAGCCTTAACTTAGCATAAGACTAGATCCAGAGTATATTCACACCATCTGGCTTTCTACAGTGGTGACCTGTCTGATAGACCCAAGTAACTGGTAACACTAGGTTATAAGCCAACATTCCTTATGCTAGATGGAAAAAGAGTATACTTCCATGGTACTTTTAAGGATAGGTGTGCCAAGCTCATCCAGCCTCATGGGCCAGATGAGTGTACCTGAGTCAATTTGCAGACTGGACCAGGATCAACTCCTGGGGCTTACAACAGCCCTTGAGACCAGCATGGGGCATGTGCTACACATGGCATATGAGCTGGATCAGATGCTACAGGCAGCACATGGGATTGGTCTCAGCCACCACATGTAGCAGCAGGGCATCTCTGGGAGTGCATGCCCTGTCTTGGCCCCCCTGTGCTAGATACTATACACATGGGTGGTCCAGCCCCATGGCACATGCTAGACCAGCCAACCCTGGTGCCCTCTGAGCATATGACCCCTGGGCCAGCATGGGGCACACACTGCCCACAGTGCAAGGGCTGGACCCAGAGCTGTACACAGCATAGGGGGTTCAGGGAGCAGGCCACGTGTGATGCCCCAGTTAGACCTTTGATGCTGCCTGCAGCATGCATGGCACCAGGTCCACCCTGCACACCATAGTCAGCACGCAGGGCTGGAGCCAGTCCAGTGACCCACAGGCTGGATCATAAAGATGTACGGGCCAGATCCGGTCCACAGGCCATATGTTTAGCTGCCCCGCTCAAGAGCATTGTCAAAAGGCAGACCATGCCCAGCCCCTTTCACCAGAGCTGTCCCTAGCAGGGGGCAAATTGGGGCGACTTGCCCTGGGTCCCGTGCTTTGGGGGCCTCTGTGGAGCTGGGTCGGCTTTGCATCCAGCCACTTGCCCTCCTCCCCCACCACCACCGCTGTGTCCAAGCCCCACACAGTTTGATTTGCCCTGGGCCCCGCACCCTGCCACAGAAGTCTCTGCCTTTCACTCTGCATGTGCCAGCCTAGAAATGAGGCAGAGAAGCTGCTCTGCATGTGCTCCCACAATTCTTTTGAGATCTCTGTTTCTTGCATGCTTGAAAGTGGTAGCAGGGGCAACCTCAAGGCTGGTGAATAGAGAGGACATGGTGCACCAGACACGCTTCTTGGCTTGTTTCTCAAGAATGCTGTGGAATCAGGAAAATAAATTCAAGCCTGTGTATGTGAAGGCTGCTGAGGCAAGCTTGCATTAAACCTGCTAGCCCAGTGGGCCACTAGTCTCAGGCAGACCTTTGACATTTTGTTGTTGCTGTTGGGGCTGTGCTACAAGACCTTGTATTCCTGAAATGTAAGGCTTAGAGTTGAAACCTTAACTAAATCTCCCACAGGGAGGACTTAAATG
>NW_017728997.1:49788015-49790861 GCF_001723915.1 Gavialis gangeticus | reverse complement strand
AAGACCTTGTATTCCTGAAATGTAAGGCTTAGAGTTGAAACCTTAACTAAATCTCCCACAGGGAGGACTTAAATGAAGAGTTGAAGTGACTTGGCTGTATTCACATAAAGTGTTAGAAAAAACATTTTTAAAATGTAGGCTCAAGTGTTTGGGGACTTTTATGTGTATCCTGACTTTACATACACTGCACCAGCTGTGCACAAGCATCTATATCTGCAAGTATTAATTTGTATGCTTTTGCCCAGAGTCTTGTATATTCATTTTGGGCCTCTGTATCAGAGTGAGAATTGGAGGCCTGGAGTTCTTGATTTTCACTCTTGTTCTGTGTCCCTAGTTGGGCCTTATCCTTCCAAAAAACTTATGAATGTCACCAGTTTTCTGGGAGGAGTCTTACACAAATGTCTTCAAGTTGTGGAGTCTGGTTTTACAGCACACAGGAAGTATGTGTCCACTGCTGTCAGGCAGCTCTGCTAACAGACCTGCTGATGTAGCCCCTGGATGAGAGTTACACTGTACAGAGGCCCTGTGCACCTGCTACGGCTTCAGCCTTCCCCCTGGTTGTATCTTTTATCCTTCACCAATGCTTTTGGATGTCCTGTATTCAAGGCTGTGAACAGATGTAGCCTCCCAGGCCTGGGGTTGAGCAAGAACATGTTCCACCCCTACTTAGACTCTAACTCTAACCAAGTTGTTACCAAAGCTGGATAGATGCTTGTTACCATGTCTGGCTTCCTTTCCAGACTAGAAGAAGAATGGTAAAACCTCATTAGACTCTCTTCTTGCAGTATCCTAACAAGGGTCAGTAGCAGAAGTGCTGGGAATCTCATGAGACAGTGTGTTCTTGGAAGACACTTACCTGACACACAGTTGGATGCTAAATGTTTGGAGATTGCATATCACTTCCTAGTTCCACTTCTGGAAGGAAGTGAGACACAGTTCTGGCGAGTGTGTTGCAGTACTCACCTGGGTCACAACACAATTTGATTTTGTGTGTGCAGACAACACTAACCTCTTGAACATCTATGTTATAGGAATGGGCTATTAAGTTAATTTTTTGAGGTGGTACCAAGGTTACTTTAATATGGTGCCATTATATGGACTTTTTCATTATTGCTCTTTTGTAAATGCAACACAAAAATCAGAAGTACATATACATGTATGCATTTTTGATTTGTGTTGCATTTAAAAAAAGATCAATAATGAAAAAATCCATGGCACTCATACATGTCAACTATCTATGTCAATCTGAACTGTGTACATGCCTGTCACAAGTAATAAAGGGGAAAAGAAGAAAGAAGAAAAAAGTGTGCAAAAAATAATAGTTTAATTACTAAAATATTCTAAGAACTTTCCCAATTGCACCAAACTGCTCTAAGTATTTAAGCCTGCTAAACATGACTCTTTCCATAGACTCCAACTTGGCCAACTCATTGTGCTAGATGTTGACCTTTGAAGATGTCCTACTTTTCAAGTGCAGTAATGTTGCTAATGCTAAATATTGTTAATAAGGCCCACTGTAAGAGTGTAATCTGAGAAGCGTTCAGTTTGACTTCTTTAGGTCAGGGGTGTCAAACACTTCCAGCCCTGTGGGCCAAATGTGTGGTGCAGGACTGGTGTACGGGTTGGATCAGGTCCACAGACCCCCTCTCCCTCCCTACCTCCCTCACCCCTTCCCACAAGCCTTCCGAAATATGCTGCATCTAGCACCTACTCTAGCCAGTCTGGGATCCGTGCTGCATGTGGGGCAGATCTCAGAGCAGCTGGAACAAGTGCCACACTACATGCAGGGCCTACTCGGCTGGACTGCACCGCACACTGTGCTTGTCCTAGCAACCTCCAGGGTTCCTATGAGGTAGACTGTAGTGCAGTCCAGGGCCTGCACTACACAAGGTGCTCACAGGTGCTGTGTGCAGTGCAGGTCCTGGACTGGTTTGAGAAGGCACTACGTGCAGCACAGCCCTACAGCTGCTGAGACCAGCTCTGGCCAGTTTGAGATCACTGTCCCACACCCCTGGCTGGGCTGCACCTCATATAGTGCCCTTTCCAGCCCCTCTGGAATTTTTGTGGTGCTCATTCAGCCACATGGCGCAGCCCTAGAGTGATCAGGGGTTGCCACTTGTGGTATGCCTCCCAGGCCCTGCCCGTAGGGCTGATATGGCATGTGCTATGCTCTGTGTGGGTCTGCTCAGACCAGGGGAAGCACTGGGGTCCAGATGGTGTGGCTCTGTGGGGCAGATCCAGCTCACAAGCTATATGTTTGAGACCCCCGCCTTAAGGATATACTCAAAAACACAGTGCCAAATGTACTGGTGCAGTGTTTAAAACCATGTTATAGTTATTGTTTCATATATACTTATTATAATATTACTAGCTAATTGCCTGTCAAGAATGATGGAGGGGCGGGGGGTGGGAAAGGAGCTGGGATGGCATGCTGCCACCTAACCCCGCATGCTGCCGCTGTTCTGCCTCTTGCAGGAGCGGGGTGGGGGAGCCGAGGCCAGCACTGCTGACCTTAGCTCCCCCACCCTTTCCGTCAGCCAATCAGAGTGCGAATAAAGTGTTACAGACAGACAGACTTAGGCTTTTATAATATTAGAGTCGTTTCCTATCTATTGTATTAGACTGGGCCTGCACCACACGGCTGGAAGTGTTTGACACCCCTGACTTAAAGGATTCAAACCGAATGCTTTTTCTTTGGATTAAACCAGCAAGGTTAAGAGGGGGACACCAGTGTGTGGGCATCTCAGTGTCTCCCTGTACACTGCCCAGGCCTTTTCACCTTGGAGAGATCACTTTATTGCTTTATTTGCTGACACCAGCCCGGACATTGTGGGGATTACGGAGAC
>NW_017728997.1:49778696-49788004 GCF_001723915.1 Gavialis gangeticus | reverse complement strand
TGCTCAGGTCCATTCCGACCCTAGAAACTATGAAACTATCTTTCAGGCGAGGATTCAACATGGGAGGCAGCAGTTATGACTTGTAAATTCAGCTCATTTTGTAAATAGAGGGATGCTACAGTTTGCCTTTGCTAGTGGGAGTCACCCTTATGGATGTTCAGTGAGCTGATACCTCAGCACAATTCTACTGTCTTATGAGACACAGATGCCTACTAGTTTTTATAGTTGTAATTTCTTTCCAAAAGTAATTGATGACAGGACACGACCAAAGTATGAGACTAAGTGATGCATGCATCTCATCTCCAACACATATCTATTGGCAGTATATTTATTTTTCAAAGTTTAGAGGGAGCCCAGTGCAGATGAAAAATGATCTTTTGTTGTGTGAGATGAAGTCTAAGATCAGTTGTTGATGTTTGAAAATTGTGAATTGCTGATTTCTACTGGGAGTCTGGCATCTAGGTCTTTATTCCATTTCAGTCGTAAATAGGCTGTATCAGGTCTGTTACGTGACATTACATGTTTATGGAGTGATGCCAAAGCATGAGAGAGAGAAGCAGATTTGAAAGCAAAAAATATCCAGAATGTACCTGGAGTATTTGCTACATCTAAAGTTTCAGGTCCAAACTGATTTTCTAATACTTGATACAACCGCATATATTGCCATTCAACTGTTTTTGGAAGGTCAAATACATCACATAACTCAGAAAAGGGTTTAATACAATTTCCTACTAGAAGCTGTTCTACAAGCACAATATCCTTATCCATCCACTTCTCCATATCAGTTTGTGGGACCCATACTTCAAAATGGGATTTCCTCAAATAGAGGCCTTGGGGTGTAATGAAGGATGAAACTTCAGTAGGTTTGCCAAATTTTATGAAGCTTGTTGGGTAGGAAAAATTGTAGGGTTTACAGTTAGAAAAATGGTGATAAGTATAGCTTATAACAGTTGATAGAGGTAGGGGAAACATAAGTATATGTTCAGTTTTCACCCATAAAGGAGAGTTATCAGTTTTATCAGTCATCTGGTACATAACCTAATTTATGAAGAAGTAATTGTGATGTTGTTGAAGGTGTGGAAGAAAGCCACCCATTTTATTTGGTAGTTGCATCTTTTTTGATGAAAGGCAAGCCCTTCCATTCTCTCCCTGCAGAAACCTGTTGAATATTCAGTTGATTTTAACAAAACAGGTTTGTGGGATTACAACTGGTAGGTTAGGTAAACTATAAATTAGGTGAGGTAAGACAGATTTTATAGAAATGTATATGAGTAAACCCATTTATCATTTGTAATGTGGTAATGCCAACAAGCACCAACAAAAATTCAGGCTCCTTTAGGTGAAGGACTGTACAAACCCTGCAGAGGTAAAGACAGTCTGTTTCCCAGACTGCTTACCATTTAGGCAGACAAGACAGACTGATTGGAGCAGGGAGGAAACATTAGCATAGGGAGTCAATCTCAGATCTGAAAAGAGAACCAGAGATGAGACAGGAATTTTTTGAAACTTGGGTAGCAATAACAAAGTGGTGGAAGTGACTCGACTAAGTTCGTAGAGATCGGAAGTGGCAAAAATAGGAACAGAACCCAGGAGTCCTGTTTCCTAAACCTCTCCCACTTTCACAAGAACAATAATCTTCCATCAACTTACCTATAGCTTTTTATGGAAAAAAAAATCACGTAAGCAGGAAGTTCACCTCAGTTCCTTGAGAGGCTACCAGCAATGACAGAAGGGTATCCATCCTTCCCTTGTCTCCTGAGAATGGAAGTGTGAACTACTTCCCAGAAAACTTCTTTGACATCAAGGGGTGTGTGTAGATGAAATGGAGTCCCTAAATTGAACCAGTGGGTTTTAAAAAACACTGCTTCAATTTAGGGCTGATTAAACCCCTGTGTCATGCACACACCCTGCTGACTTACCTGCCTCTCCGGCAGGGAGGGGAAGATGAGCTACCGGCTGACAGAGCAGTCCCTGGGCTGTGACGGGGACTGGTGCTTCCCTCCATGGCAGCGGTGGGCCCCCACAGGTGGCACCCACCCGCAGGCACCTGGCTCAGGTGGTCCTGGGGGGCACCGCAGCCGCGGAGGGAAGCACCAGGCCCCTGTGCAGCTCAGGAAGGCAGGCAAGGCTTGGGGCGGGGGGGGGCAGAGATCAGGCTTGTCACATTTCTTGGGCAGAGCCTGTCTTCCCGGGCTGCTGCCAGGCTGCCTGCAGGGCTTCCTGCAGAGCTGTGGAGCTGCATGGAGCCTAGTGCTTCACTCTGCGGCTGTTGGGGTAGCAAACTAAAACTCCTTGATGGAGTTTTAGTTTGCTGTGCCCCAAGTCATTTAAGGTGCATTACACCGTTGAATTTCCTACCATGGCTGGAATTAATGTGCAATACACCGCTGAGGCGTGCAAACACCACCACCATTAAAGCGGTGCAAAAGCATTTAGCCTGCTTTAAAGTGTTGTGCACAGATGCCTCTTGTTTTTTCTACACATGGCCGAGACTGAGAGAATTAATCCAGACAAGCGTGTTCCAGCTTGGCTGATGTGACCCAGATATACCATTTGTACTTGGCTTGCACAGTAGCAGGGGAGGGCAGACAACTCCTTATTCTTCATCCCTGAATGGTACACTTTGCTGACTGACATTGTCACATGTTCTGAATGTTCCTGTTATTATTTCACAGTAAAGTCCGTGAAATATTGTCCAGGTGTCTGGCTTCCAGTTCCATGGATTTGACTGGGAAGTCGTGGAAGGACTCGGGACACTGGGAGCATATTTGGTGCTGCGTTCTCCTTAGTCTGGGGTGAGTGTTGCAATGGGAGATTCTGTGCACTTTTGCAAATCTAGCCTTGACTATTATTACCAATGCTGTGAAAACCTGATATGAATCTGAACATGAATTTTGTTTGGCCCAATTTCTTTCTGGATGTGGTCAATGGGAGGCTCTTGCTCTGCCTGTCACCTTAATAGCTCGGCAAAGTTTGAGCTTTCCCTTCGAGGATGGGAGGAGACCTAGCTCCTTCCTTAGAGCAGGAGGACATCAAGAAGGGGTTGAAGAGGACAGTCTCAATGTGTGTGTGTGCTCTAAGGGCATCGCAAGGGCAAGCAGAGACCAGGCACAGGGAATAGTGATGTGACTGGGCTCGGAAAGGAAGAGGGGAGATGGAGACAAGCTGTTCTTGGAGTGCCCTCTCTTGGCTGGTTTGTGGAACTACCAGAAGCAGCTGCGGTGACAGGACACGAGACGCACAGAAATCGTTATGCATTGAAAACGGACGTTCATTTTCTTTTCCTAAAGCATCTACCCTCCCTTCTCTACCCCATTTGTACATTGTTCAGCTGTAGATAGCTTTTCTGTAGGGCAGCTAATCTGGCACATGGGCTGTTGCCCACGATACAGAGACTGTGGTATTACAGAACAGGAAGTTGCTGAAACAAGGTGCCTCCCTTCCGGCTGTCTCCGCTGGCTGTTAAAGTTCCCGCGGCACTTTTCATCCAGAGCACCTGGACAAGCCTGGTATCACAGCCAGCATTCCCTTTGATTGAAGCAGCTCCAAAGACCTTCTAACTTGAAAGCCATTGCTGAGTATAACTGCAGCATGTACGTGATGTGTGCCTTCTGTGTCAATACATGTATGCCATCACTTTGTACAGCTTGAGAGGCCCTGGGCTTGGTAATGAAATGTGTTACAGGGAAAGAAATCCCCACTCCCCAGACTATGGTTACCGGCTCGTATCTAGGTTGGGTCATACAGTTAAGAGGGCGGTCCAACACTTTATAAGGTAGTCAAGAAAATGTTGCCTTTTCCATTTTTTTAGTGGACTCTGTGGTGATTGGGCACAAATGTAAATGCCAAGGTTAGATTGGACAGCTTGATCTAAAACTACCTCAGTAAGCACAATGGAGCTGTTTGTGATGCCAGGAAAAAAGGCCTTGGCTTGAAATGAGTCATAAGGCTGAAGGATCACTCCTACTCCAGTTGAAATTAATAGGTGTTCTGATGCCCTTACTCTGAGCTGAAAGGGAACTAGATCTGGCAGGCTAGTAGCCTTGGGGAAAAGGTGGAAGAAATGCTGGATTTTTGGCAGGGTCAAGATATGCCCTGCTCAGGGAGACATAGGCAAGGTGTGAGCGAGAGAAAGTTGTGGGAGAAGCAATGTACCCCATGGGAAATGGGATTGAACTGAACTCCCTTTGCCTATTCTGTTGGGGAAATTAGCATTTCTTTAGAGCCAGGGAGACTGCAGAGCCTGGTTGCATGGAGATAAGTGTACACAGCAGCTGCCCAATGGGATTTTGCAGGTTGACAACATTTCACGTGGCATTTAACAGTTTCAGTGCCAGCCTCTCACAGGGATATGATACATAGTATATGAGATGGAGGTGCTGAGAGCTCAGTGATCAATGGCAGTCATTAATTGTCTGGCATTATCAAATGGCCAGCAGTAGTTATTCTGGTAGGGAAGGGAAAATGAGGGGAAGGAAGTCAGGGACATGAGAATTCCTTAACCAAAAGGCATGGTGCAGCTGTCTGATGGGACTCGCTCTCTGAGAGCACACCACATGTGCTGATGTCTTTTCATTAGACCTCTACATAACTGCCTTGCCCTGCCGGCCACTGCGACAGTGCAGCTGGTTCACACTTCAGAAACTCTGATGTTTGGGCAAAAAAATTCCCTTGAAGGGCAGAGAACCCTTTTCAAACTACTATTCTTTTAGAAGAAGACCTTTCTGTGGGCCCTGCAACGATGACCCTCCTCCAGGACCCCTAGCGTATGATCTATTTTCAGTTGAAACTGCTGCCCTTTCCCACTGGGCAATCCTGTCAGGGACTCTCCTTCCTCCCAAACCTCCAGGTGTTTCTCACCATAGTCTCAGGCCACTGAGTCCTGGGATGCAGCCTTCCCTAGAGTCTGTGACTTGTCGTTTTCTCCCATCTATATAGAGCTGCTTTTGTGAGTGACTTCGACAGTTTTTCTCTTCCCTCCACCCAACTCACAAGCCTGGTTTCTACTGGGCTGTATTCCCTTGGGTAGCCTGGCATCATCTGTTTAAATCTTCAGGCTAAACTGCCCCCCCACCCCCACAAGGAACCTTATTTGAATGATGACTGGATATGTTGCAAGCAATTGTATTACTCCTGGAAATGATATTTAAAAATCCCTGGGCTCTTAGAGTATATGTACATGGCATCATTTGGTGTCGTGCAGAGATTCCTACACTGGCTCATCCAGGGTGACAGGCAGTGATCCTAGAATTCATACGCCAGCTTTGTGGTCATCTAAGGAACATCTCACACGAGGCCTTGGTGATTCAAGGATGTATCTGAGGTTTCCTCTGCCGCATGAGCCAGTTCTGGATTTGGGATGACCTGATACCCTCTCCTTTTCACCTCCAAATGTAAAGGGCTGACAAGACCTCATCTGGAATACTATGTACAATTCTGGTCACTCATGTTTGGAGAAGAACAAGTCTAGACAAGTGCTATTAGGAACAGGGGAATGGAGACCAATCATATGAGAGGACACTAATAGGGCCAGACTCTATCCCTTCTATTATTAGGCAAGGAGGTAGATTTAGTTGCCTAAATGTGATCCTCTTCCACTGTGCTCAAGTAAAAACCATTAATGTACAGGGTGGGTGGATCTTCCTTCTCCTTGATGCTTTTTTTGTGACTCAGTCTTAAGGGTAAGATAGTACTGTGTTGCAAATTTGGATGAATTAATGTATTTTCAGGATTTGAAGAGGATGGAATAGACACCTAAATCCATTTGAATACCTAATATGTGGTATAGAATCTGACCTGAATGGTTTCTCTATGCCATAGTGATAGCAGGGCCCAGTGAAGACTGGGTCAAGCCTACTCTGCCCACCTACAACCATGTTCCAAACCCAGAAATGCATGACTGAGAAGAGTCAGTAGGTAGGTTGGAGGCAGAATATATTCTGATCTGCCACCACTAATGTATGAGCAACTCCTAAAACTTCTCTGTTTTGTTATTCTGCTGAAAGGCAGGCTGGGTTTGGTTCTGATTTCTGCCTGGAAATGCATAGGAGGGCTGACACGAGGGAGAGAGAAAGCAGTTTAAGCTAAATCATCATGATGATGGTACAAGAACAGTTGGGTACAGGCTGGCTAGAATTAATTTAGGCTGGAAATAAGAAGAGGATCTCTAAACATCACAGCAGAGAGGGACTGTGGGGCAGCCTCCTAATAGAAATAGTGGGAATTAAAAAAGGCAATTCCTTTACAAATATAGCCTGGTCATATTATGAAAGGGACTATATTATATAGTTGTCTGCAGTAGCAGAGGACTATTATCAATGACCTAGGAGAAATCTTCTAACCCTGTATTCCTTTCATGCCTTACTTGCACAACCAGTGTACTCTCAGATATGGATCAAGGAGTGAGAGGTGATCTCAGCCTCTGAACTCTGTTTCTCCAGCTTCAATTCCATCATGCAGCCAGAGAGTTTAGCTTTGTAAAGGTCTCTGGAATTAATATGGAAACTCTGGAAAGTCAGAATTTCATTTATGTAAGCTTTTTCCTCTCCAGAGTGCTATGCAAGGAAATGATAAGATAATCAGATCTGTGGTACAAATATAAATAGGTATATTGCATGTGGGGGGTTTTTACACAACTGCAGGGCAATATTGACAATGCAAGGTTAGCTTGGGAAAAGGAAATGAACCATCAAATCTGTGCACAGAGGATAGAAGAATATAATGCTAGCTTCTACGAGCAGTACAAGTTCCCTCTCATCAAGAGAATGCCAGTGGAAAATTATGATTAGATTTTTCAAACACAAGCTTTGCAAAACAAAATAGATACACAGTTCACAGCAAAATGCTGGCAGGGATGCCTTGGAATGGGGAAACAATTTTCATATCTTTTGGGATTGTCCTAAATTAAAAGGCTGATGTTAGAAAATTGACATGAATTATTTCAGGGACGTATCCCCCAAGTTCTCATTACTATGGTGTTAAAAGAATGTCCTTATTTGCTGCAATTAAACAAGGATAGAAACCTGTTTAGAATTCTGTGATTGCAGCCAATAACAGTATTAAATTACTGTGATTGCAGAAACAAAAACCATCCATAGAAACAAAGTTGGCCAGAATAATATAATTAAGAGAAATGAAGTGACTTACTGCCTCCATTAGATTACCAGTTGATCTATTTGAGGAAAGATAAACCAAATGGAAATCATTGCTATAACTTTTATAATCATAAGATCATAGGCAATGAAGATAGGGTGGATCTTCTAAGGTCATCTTGCCCATTCCACAGCCCAAAGGCATTATTAACTATACCTAGATTAGAAGTAAAATAAAAATAATAAAAATAAACACTTTTCTTCAGTTCCTGGTTCAGCTTGACTCTGTCTTGCATTTTACATCTACTTAAACTCTCTCTTTCAATACTGAGGTAGGCAAATAACTTGTGCAGTCAGTGATTCTGTTGGTCTGTAATTACAAGTGAGTAACATTTGTGGCTTGTTGGAAAAGTTTCTTGCTGGAATGGTGCTATTCTGGTGCTATTGTTCTCTCCTCGACATTGAAATTCCATGTCATGTTTACTTAATTGATACAAGTTCTGTAAATTTCACACATGCAACCACCCCCCAGCCCAAGTGTCGTTATTCATCACCGCTCCACACAGCTAAAAACGGATCTTAAGAAAATCAAGCATTATTCTTCCATCGTCGGGCCTGCCTGCGTACATGATCACCAATAATCATCTGCACAGTAGCAGCTTGTTTTCTGCTATCTGGCTTGTTGGAGATGATATATGAAGTATAAAGAATACTCGAGATGTTTTTCTTAAGCTACGTTAAGCCCACTGTGCTGACAGCAGTAAAATAGAACTTGTTTTGACAGGGAGCTGAGCTAATGTGACACTGAAGCCAAACACAGGAAAGACAGGGATCTCTATCAGGCTGTGCTATTAATTTTTTTGTTTCTGGGTCACTTTAAAAGATCAGTGTTGGTGTGATTCTTGTTGTAGCCCTCCTAAATTTCTAATGTCTTGCTTTTAAAAGCTGCCAGCCTAGCCCAGGATGTAAAAGATGCTCCTAGTTTTTCCATTGGTCTGTTTTGCCTCCAGTACAATTAAAACATTTTCAACTTGACATGTATGATGGGTCACTGCAATTTTGGTTACATTGCATCCTGATGTGGTGGTGATGTGGCAGCATCAGATGTTGCTTCACAATGGAGTTATGCAAAGTGACCGCACAAAGACAGTGTCATAACCCATGACATGAATCTTTTGTGGCATGGAGCATATATGGACATTTAGGAGCCCTACATGATTCACTCCAAATTGTTATCACCCTTCATCTCTCAATGAGCCGGGCAGGTGAGTATAGATCAAGTGTAATTTTATTTTGCCATAGTTGTTATTTGGCAATCATTGCCCCAGTAGGTCCTCAATATCCCTACCATTTGAAAAGAGATGGAATTTAAGTCCAATAACATTTGCATTTATTGACAGCTAAGATAGAGATGACTAAAATGCACACTTCAGAGTGTAAGCAGACCACCTTCCAGGGGTCAGGAGGGATTTTTTTCAACTGTATGTAGTGTTGTATTATGGGGCTCTTACCTTCCTCTCAGCCATTAGGTATTTGCTACCACGAGAGTAAGAACCTTAATGGAACAAGGGCCTGGGCCATATGAGATATTTTGTATCCCCATCTAGAAAGGAGATACCAGACATGAGATCCTGGTCTTGTTGACTTTGGATACCACCCCATAATGGAGCTCTGCACATTTATATGGTTGTTCTCTGCAGAGGTCTCTCTTGGACAGTAGGTTATCATATTTTTCTAGTAGATGAAATAAAGAATCCAGAATGGGTAAAAAATACTCTTATTAAAGCAATATAGTGACACCTTGAAATTGTTTGATAACTAAAGAGGAGTTGAAAAGCTGTTAGAACTTGAATCTCAAAACCTGTATAACCTCTTCCAGCAGTTGATGTTCAGTGTAAATGTGCTCCAGGTCTGTAAAAACTCTTCTCTGGTGCTGTTTGATGAAGAAGATGACCGTGAAGCCTGTACCCAATGCTGGAAAGAGCTGTGCTGCCACTGCACCAGGTGGCAGCACCAGCCTCCGAACAGTCTGGCACAGCCCCTGCAGCCCTCCCTGATGTGTGGGCAAGCCCCTGATCTGCCTGCCCAATGACAGGAGGCTGGTGCTGCAAGCTGGGGCCAACAGCAGCGCTGATTTTTTTTTTTTTTTTTTTTTTTTTTCCCCCCCCCAACCCCCCCACCTTTTCTTTTTTTTCTTTTTTTTTTTTTTTTTTTTTT
>NW_017728997.1:49773011-49778681 GCF_001723915.1 Gavialis gangeticus | reverse complement strand
CCCCCCCCAGCCCAGGCTGTACCCAGCTGACAGCACCAGCCTCCTGCCATCCAGCATGAAGATTGGGGGTTGCCCGCACCCCGAGACGGTGTAGGCCCCCAGTCTACTTCCCAGATTACAGGAGGGTGGTGCTGCCACCTGGGGCCAGCGGCAGGCAGGCCCCGGGCAAATCAGCTTGTGCAGGGTCCTGGCATGAGCCGATTTGCCCTGGGCCCTGCACCCTCCTCGGGTTGGCTCTGGTGCGGGGCCTGGGGAAATCAGCTCCCAGCGGCTCGCAGCCCCATGGAACTGAGCTGTGCCCCACCTCCCTCTACCGGACTCAGCTCCCAGGTGACCACCAAGTTCTCATGGAACAAGCGTCCACATAATCACCATTATGCCACTAATTGCGATCCCTCATTAATCCCAGCAAAGATCTGACAAGACTACATAGGCTATTGAGCTATGGAGGCCTCATTGCCCTAGAGGCAGTTTTTTATGAGCATGTTGCAGTGGCAAAGACAGTTGCAGAAACACGGGGAAGCATATCTGGTCACTGCATGTGCTTTATGAGCTTCAGTCTTAGGCTGCTGGTCCAACTCTTGCTAAAGCACTCTAAAGCTATAAATGGTTCGTACAATTACTAGCAAAAGAATTAAGTAAACCAGCAGACCTTTCTAGCAGTTAAAAATTCACCCTGATCTCATTGAAATCAACATCAAACCTCCCACCAAGGGACTGCATGGGTGCAGGAATGGGCCCAGGGACCAGCATTTCTTGTGCTACCCTATCAGTGACTATTTTCAAAGACATTCTATAAATCTGGGTCCTGGCAGTTAAATGAAGGGGCAGGTAAGTTTTTCAACACGCAAAAAAAATTATTTATAAGTTTTAAATGTGTTTATGCTGACTTGGAACCATGGTCTGTTATTTGAAAATCTTCTTAATTTAATAATTAACATTTCAGGGACAAATTGGTGATAGAAATGAGTAGTCTGGTGTGTGGAATGTAGGCATTAGTTCAATACAAGCAGCTAAGAGCCCTTTCTAGGGACCACTGAAGAGCAAATGGTTTATTTTTCCCTTCTTCTGGTTTGGTCTCTCTGCTTTCCCTTTTAATTTTTGAGAGGCACCAGGATGAAGAGCAGTTAAGTTTCTATCATGTAGGGGTTGAGGAAGTGAAGGGCTGGATGCACCATGTTTATACTAATGTAACTGGCATTACAGCAGTGTCAAAAGGCAGTGGGCAGATACTACAAATCCTAAACTGAGACCACTTCGCCTGATCCAGTAGAGAATTTCTCAAGAAACAATCAGGGTAAAACTCTACTGGTACTTATAATACCAGTTTAGCTTTCATCTTTTACATCCATCCTGGAATAGGAATTTGCTAGACCTAGTGGCAAGAAACAGCGATAGCTGCCTACTGCATGCTGCTACCCCATTATAGCTTCATTTCTATCTTGCCTGATCCTACTGTAATTTACATCAGTGTAAAGACTGATGTGAATTAGCCTAGGACAGGGGTTGTCAACCAGGGGTCTGTGTACCCCCAGGGGTACTTGAGAAGACCCTAGGGGGTATGCACAGGCAGGCAGGGATGGAGTACCACCATGTACCATCCTGTGCTGCCACGCAGGCACCACCCACCGGTCCATCCTCAGTGGGCAGGGGAAGGTGCTGCTCTGCATCCAACTGAGCCCCCCTGCCCTGTCCCTGCTCAGCGTCAGGCCATGCACCACCCCATGCCCCCCCGACCCCAGCTCAGTGGCCGGGGGTCCACTGCTCCATGTCTGGCTGCCATGGGGGGTACAATGATCCAAAAAGGTTGAAAGCCCCTGGCCTAGGGTTTGTGATGGTCTGTCCTTGCCTTCTGAGAGCAGCCAGTCTGGTCTTGTTTTAGTGAAAGAAGAAAATGGTAACCCAGGCAGCTTCCCTTCTGTTGCTCAAAGCCATTTCTCTGTGTGTAATTTCATGTAGTTATATTATATTATAATATTATTATTATTATTATTATTATTATACCACTCTGTGGCCATATTTTCTTATAAAAATATACCACCTGTGTGTTGTTCTCACAGTTCAGATACAGGGCTATGAATTATCATTCTCTGTCCTGTTCTTTCACACCAGGCAAGATGGCCTAGAGACATCATACTGAAGTGCACACCCCTTAACTGGTACTTTAATTCAAATTCAGGTACTGTACCTAGTACATGTGTTTGAATCTGACTTTTTCCCCAGAGATTAACATGTGCCATCATTTGTCACTCTTGAATATAGCCTAGAGACTTCCACTGATACTCGCACCAATTCTGAGGGAAAGCCCAGTAAGCCCATTCACCATTGCCCTACACTGGGCATGTCTTCATGAGACACTGCATGTTCTATAGATTAATTCTACTGCACTTTAGCACATCATGGCAAAAGCCGTGTGTGGCAGCGCAACTTTGGTGCCTGCCACTGTAAGGGCTGGAGCAGGCAGCCGGCAGGTGCCTGATTAAGGTGGCCATTTGCAAACAAAGGCAAGCCAGACACTCAGCAGTTAGCAGCTTGTAGCCAAGGGAGCAACACCAACTGGCTCCCCTGAAGCTCATGGAACATCCCAGAGGTAAGGCAGGAGCTATAGGGATGGTAAGGAGGCTCCTGGTCCTGGGCATAACCTGAAACTGCACCCTGCTGGGGAAGGGAGGCCTGGTGGGACTGCCTGTGGTGGGGCAGCCCCCAGGAAATACTAGGGCCATTTAGCTCCCCAGTGAAAGGTGGGTTGGGTTGCCTTAATAACCCCAGCCCCCACAACACTGTGTAAAAGGGCCAGGCATGGCTATAGCTACCTGAGCCCCAGAGGCTGTAAGACCCCTGATGGAGTGGGGGGCAGGCACAGCGACAGCCACCTGAGCCCCACAAGGCCGTAAGACCCAGAGGCCCCAGACAGGGGCAGTAGTGTCAACTCAGAGAGGGGGCAGTAGTGTGGCCCACACAGAGTAGGGTGTGTCCTTACGACCTAAAGGACTGTGCATTAGGAGGTGCTGAGTAGGGCTGAAGGGGCTTAAAGGGCAGCACTGGGGGCCATGCTGAGTAGACTGCTTGAAGGGCAGCACATGGGCCAGCCCCATAACTGCTGAGTGTGTGTATGTGTTGTGTGTTTTGGTGTGTAGAATTGCCCAGTGAAGGGCTGGGGCAAGCTTAACCCAATGCCCAGTGAACTGGCTGGCCACTACCCAGATGAGGATCACGGGAGAGGCCCAATAGGCGGCATGTTGCAGCCTCATTGAGTGACAGTTGTACCCATTAGGTGACACAGGTTCATTAGTCTGGTGCAATATGATGAAAATTAAGTGGTTTATCATTTGAGGGAGCTTTTACAAGAAACAGTAAATAACTAAAAGCCTCCTAACGTCAAGGAGTGAATCTGATGAGCCCCATCGGATCCCTACAGGAGCTGCTCCAAAAGGGAGCAGGGCAGAGTGGAGGGGGCACAGTATCATGCGGCTAGCAAGAAACCCTGTGAGAGAGGGCAGAGCGAAGGAGACCCCAGTGGGAGAGGGGCAGTATGAGTGTGTGCAAGAGGCCTGACAGAGGACAAAGTTTGGTCCGGCTTTAGGCCAGGAGTACAATTACATTCCGGATGCCATCTTCAAGGTATGGGCCATGGTGTAGGGAAGATACAGAGCTATGGATAATGACTCCTGGCATCAGGGCATATAATGGGCAGATTTCCGCATTTACCACCAGTTTATTCCAGTAAAGTTGTGGCAGGGGAGACTTGGCAGACTGCCCCATATAGACGGGTGGGCAGGACGGATTGAGACCTGGCCCCGAGTGTGCCTCCTGTCTCACCATGTTATTACATTAATGCACAGTAGAACTGGGCTACTGTGCATTAGTGTCACCAAAAGGCATGCGCTGGTGCTATTGCACAGTAGTGTCAGTCACTCTGCATTGAGTTAGTACCTGTTATTACAGGTAGTAAACTTAATGTGCAGTAACTATGGTGTATTAATGAATGTGTAGATGTGCCCACTGTGTATAGTCACTGACACCAGTGCAAAATCAGTGCCATATACCAGTTTAACCTTTACTTTGTACTGCTGTAGCTGACACACAAGACGCAGGGCTGTAGTGAATTAGGCATTATGGACTGAATTCCTCTGTAGCTTTCCTTCCTGATCCTTGTCTGTGTAGTTAAATAAAGTTCCCAGGTCTAGGCTGTAGGTAGACAGTCCACCTTTGAGTTTGACAAGCCCTGTATTAATCAGTCTGCAGTTAATGATTGACACTCTTTCATAGAGGGTATGTCTATACTGGTCCCCCTGTGCTGTTGAGAGCACCTCCAAGAAATATGACCTTGCCCATCCACTCCAACCTTGCTCAAACCTGAAAATGAGGAAGCAAAGCCACCATGAGGGAACCCTTGTCATTGCCCTCAAGCACTACCGTGATGGGCATCTCAAGAGTGGCAGCTGGGGCATCCTCACACTGTCTTCACTGCCTTTTTTCTAGGCCTGGCTGATGTGCTGTGCAATTGGCAATGTACTCAGCAGTGCTGGGGAAGCAGCATAGACCTATCCATAGAGGCTCACTGCTCAGTCAAACCAAAGGACCTAAGTAATAAAATAGGAGACTCTTGGCCCTCTTCAAATGGATTTTAGCTTCTTCCATAGGAATGTCACACAGCTGCAGGCAACACCAAACGTGTGACTCCACAAATGCAAACACTGAATTGCATCTCCAGCCTTTCTCAGAGCTACTAGTTATGCACCAGGGTCTGACACTTTAATAATAGATTTATTTTGTCAGATGAAATTAATCTCAGATTATCTGCTTCACCAATCCAGATGCAGACTCCTGTATTAGCATCCACTTCCCTTAGCTTTGAATCTTTCTCTGAACAGATGCAAATTTCTGAGGCTGCATTAGCGAACCAAGCTTAAAACATCCCAGCTATATCATGGGCAAGTCACAGAGATGGGGAATGGTTTTCAAACTACTTACTGCGAATTGAGAATGAATGTTTCACTACAGTGCATTTTATTAAACTATAGTACCTGTAGAAGCAGGTTTATTAAAGCCGTGGCTCACTGCTTAACGCCAACTGCCTTGGTTCAGGGAGCAAAAACTATGCAATCTGCCTCCAGGCCAGGAAAATCAAAACAACTTGGCTTTTGCCTTTATATTAATACACAAAAAGCTTTCTTGTGGAATATTTAGGGCTGCTGCATGGAGTATATCTGGTGTTAACCCACAATGGAAGAGAATGTTAAAGTTAACACACCCAAGAATGCCTAACTCTCTGCTTCTATAAGCCCATACCACAAATACTTTGGTATCAGTACTGTTCTCAATATTTTTCACACGTCAACAGTCCCTTGGAGCAAGCATGTGTATAAGTGTTTGCGAGATTGGAGTCTAAAGATCCTTTGATCTTCATAGTTTCTAGGGTCGGAAGGGACCTGAGCAGATCATCTAGTCCAACCCCCTGCCATGGCAGGAAGAGCAGTAAGGTGGTCATCCAACCTCCTCTTAAAAACCCCCAGGGTGGGAGCCTGCACCACCTCACTTGGAAGCTGGTTCCAGACTCTAGCCGCCCTGACCGTGAAGTAGCGCCTCCTGATGTCCAACTTAAACCTTCCCTCCGCCAGCTTGTGACCATTGTTCCTGGTCACTCCTTGCGGCGCTCGGGGGAACAGG
>NW_017728997.1:49770026-49772709 GCF_001723915.1 Gavialis gangeticus | reverse complement strand
CTGGGAAATTCAGGTCCCCCATGACTACCACATCCCTAGCTTTTACTACCTCAGTGAGCTGACCCAAGAATTCCTGGTCAAGCTCCTCTGCTTGGGTAGGGGGTCTATAGTAGACTCCCACCAATAGGTCCCTTTCCCCTCTTCTGCCTTGAACCCTAACCCAAAGCACCTCAGAGTGCTTCTCCCCTGACTCTTTACTAATTAGCGAGGACGTGTAGTCCTCCTTGATGTAGAGTGCCACTCCTCCCCCTCTCTTTCCTATCCTGTCCCTCCTGTACAGCCTATAGGCCTCAACATTCACCGCCCAATCATGCTTGGAGTCCCACCAAGTCTCCGTAATCCCCATGTCAAGAAAGCAGCTAAATTATGCTGGGTGCGTATATACGTGCCTGTGATTGCGCAGTTAGTCCTGCACAGTCATTTAGCAAGTACTAAATGACTGTGCAGTACCCACCAGTCCTGTGCAGTCCTGGCGGTGCACAGGTCGTTTTCGACCCTACTGTGCAATAGCAACTAGCTACTGAGCAGTAGCAGCAGCATCACAGTTAGTGCCCACCGATGCTACATCACGGTAGCTTGTCACTATGGTGACATAGTGTCTTGTGTAGACATGCCCACTGAGTTTGAGATTTGGAGTGCATACTTGTGCCTTAAGTGTAAAACAGTATCACAGCAACCTTTAACGGTAAAAAAAAAAAAAAAAAAAAAAAAAAAGAGCGTTAGAATCCTAGTGAATCTCATTCAAATGAAGGTTTTAAAGAATCCGAGCACACTAGTACATTGAAATGTAGGTAAGACACTTAAACAACCTTAACTCTGCCCTGCAAGGATGCAATGACAGACTTGATATTTTTTTTAAGTCAGTTTAATTTACTCTAGAGTCTCCAAAAGAAAAATATCTTAATCATAACTGTATGTTTATTGCAAAATCTTGACCTTATTTCCAGGCATAAACAGCTTACTAAATAATGTGTACTTTCACATTTCTGATTAGACAAACGGCATAATAATGATGGCAATCAGTGACCATTTCTCATTAAGATTCTGTGACCCATAATTCTACAAGTATCAATTAACAAATGCAGCCATGCTGTATCTAAATATACTACTACGTAGATTCAGATAAAAATAATACCTAGCTCTTACATAGTGCTCCATGACATTGTGGCATTTACACAAGGAAGGAATAAAGATTACCGGAGTGATAAAGCATCACTCTTACTAGCTCACATCATATGCTTAATTTGATTTCAGTGAGGTTACTCTCTTCCTCACCCTTAAGCACAACGTGTAAATGCTTAGGGAATCAAGGCCTGGCTTCTTTTTTTGGAACTTCTTATTCCTTTATCTGTGGAATGCAAACTGCTTATGGTACTTTATAGGGATTTAAACATTGCCTGTGCACACAGACAGCCAAACTTTGTGTATAGCCTCAGAAAATGTTTTGATCCTAGAACATATATCCTAAACTTACCAGTTTTATTGACACAGTTAATGTCCCATTCATTTATTTAAAAAGTAAGTTTATTTTAATGGGAATGAACGGCACCTAGCTGGCTAACTAAAAAGGATTAACACTGACTCATTTTAAAATATAATTTAAATAAATGAGAGGCTTGTCAGGAGTTCCTCCATCATTAGAGGTCCATTTTTGGGGGAAAAAATATGGCGGAAGAGTGAGGAAAAGGCATTTCTAGATTTTTTTTTATTTTTTGTAAAAGTTTAAAAAAAAATAAAAGCAGATGGTGTTTCCTGGTGACAACAGAATCACTTGTAACCCACCAGAAGAACTCAGCTCTTTCAGCTAGGCTGCCGTAGCTAGGAGTGAGGGAGGTCAGCAGACCAGCCTCAGGCAGTTATGCTTAGAGCTGCCCATTTTTAGCCATCAGAGGATGGTGTTTGCCATCAGGGTAAGTGAACCCCACTACAGCACCGAATCTTCGTCTATAGTGCAGGAGGGCACCAAGCTGGGAATAGAGGATCTGGTGGTCAGAGATCACCCCTAGTGTGACTTGCTGAAGGCAGCCCTGTGCCAAAGTGCCGTCACTGGTCTCTGTCCCCTGGAACGGCCTCCAGCCAAAGGCAGTGGAGTCCCCTTCACCCACTGTAAGGGGACTCCAGTTCCCTGGAAAGGGCTCCTAGTTCCTTGTATTGAACTAATTTGAAAAGCCTGGTGGCAGTGTCCCTTAAGAGCCAGCACCCTTCCACAGGTGAAATGTTCTCAGCCTCAGGATAGGGAGCCCTGCAGAGAAAAGGCAGGAACAGAAGGAACAATGAGCCACTGGCTGGGGCATGGAGAGGCCAGTTACCAAACGTACTGTACTTCCTCTTCCTGACCAGCTGGTGGTACAGTGCTGACCCTGGTTCCCTTGAGCCCTGTCTGTTACCTAACTTCTACTATTAACTGAAGAGAGTTGTATCAACCTCCTGAAAGGGGCTCCGAGTACCCATTTCCCATTTCAGATTTGACCCATCTAGACTTCCATAAATTTACTGATGTGAGATGGTGGGTGGTAGGAGTACTACAGTAGTCAGGGAATTTGCCCCCTCTTGATATAATTTAGTTTCTCCTAATGTGGTCAGTGTAAGTAATTTCAGCTAATCTTAAAACAGCTGCAGAGTTTGGAGCATCCATTCTTGCACTGTCAAGATCTTCTGAGACAAAGGCATGGGACTGACATTC
>NW_017728997.1:49759424-49765026 GCF_001723915.1 Gavialis gangeticus | reverse complement strand
CAGTGTAAGTAATTTCAGCTAATCTTAAAACAGCTGCAGAGTTTGGAGCATCCATTCTTGCACTGTCAAGATCTTCTGAGACAAAGGCATGGGACTGACATTCAAAAAGCCTGAGCCTGAATTGATTTAGTCTTTTCAGGCTAGTCTAACCTGGCTAGGCTAAACTGGTTTGTAACTGCCCAGGCATCCCCGCTGAACTGAAAAAAAAATGCAGGCACATGCCTACAGTGGCTCAGGCTAGAAGCCAGGGGGTGCTAGAGCAGCCCTCCCTTCCCTTCCACAGTATTGAGCTGAGGGGTGTGTGGCCAGGCCCCAGCAGGACTAGGGAGCAGCCCAGCAGGGAATGTTTATCACCCCTAACTCTGTGTTTATCAACCCATTAAGAAAACAAAATCTTTCTCCATTAGTTGAAGCTCTTAAACAGCTTTTCCAAGGAAGGACATTATCAGATACCAATTGATTAGCTCTAAAAAGCCTGTCTGCTTTTGTTGTCTCCCACAGCACAGACTGTATCCAGCATGTGGTCTGCTAGCTAATGCTGAGAGGTGTCTGTAAAGCAGAGGGGTGGGGGGAATAATCCCTGCTTAGCAGGCAGAAGTCAGGCAGATGCCTGCAGTCTCTGCTAGAGCTGCAGCCAGGGAGTAGAGGGAAGGGGCCAGCCCTGCTGTGGAGCAGAGGGCCCCGCCCAGCCCAGAGAGCATGCTGGGATGCTGGGGGACTCTGGCTTATCTTAAACCAGCAAGGGGTCTGGGACAGACATTGCATAAATGGGTTTGACCCAAATCAGTAAAGTCTGATACTACATTTAATCAGGTTTATCTCAAGCCAGTTCCAGCCATTTTCAAACTGGTTTATGTGCGTTAAAAATTCTGTTCTTTTACAGGTTTAAACTAGATTCTGATCACTTAAGCCAGTTTACATGTAATATCTGTCCCTAGCCAAAGACAAGACTTTCTCCAGTGCCACATTTCTCAAAGGACAAAGTATTTAGTTAATGAACTGAGTGAAGCAATGCCTCTTACTCAATGCCAAAGCATTTCTGTCTCTTTTACCTGCCTCCTATGCATATGGTGGGATTTTCAAACATTCTCATCTCCTCTAGCCCTGCTCTGAAAGTTTCCAGCTGATTTCAGTGGGAGACAAGTTAAACTAATACCAAGTGCTTCTGAAACTCCCACCTATCCTGAGTAAAAAGAACAGTGCATTCCAGTGTGTAGTTGTACAGATATAGATGCTTCCTGATCATGAGGCTTCATATTGTGCACCTGAAATATTGCCATATACCTGCAGTACAGACTAGGGCTGTGCAAAACAGCATTGTTTCGCTTCAACTTCCATTTCAACATTATGATGGAACAGTGTTTCATTTCGAGTTTTGTTTAGTTTCAAAAACACTGTTCCATTCAGTTTAGTTGAAACTCTTTTGCTGTTTTGATGCTGTCCTGATGTTTTGCCCATTGGCTATTTTGCAGCCAGTGCCAGGAAGATCAGTGCTGCTGCTGGCCCCAGCCACCAGTACCAGCCTCCTGCAATCTGACAGGAAGATCAGGGGCTGCACTCCCAGGAGCAGTCCGGCACAGCCCCTGCAGCCCTCTCTGGGATGTGGGGGAGCCCTCGATCTGCCTGCTGGATGACAGGAGGCTGGAGCTGCCGGCTGGGGCCAGTGGCAGCACTGATCTTCCCAGCATGGACTGCGTCCAGCTGGCAGCACCAGTCTCCTGTCATCCAGCAGGCAGACTGGGGGCTTGCTCACACCCCCTGAAGGGCTGCGGGGGCTGTGCTGGACTGCTCCAGGGGATGTGGGCCCCCAGTCTGCCTCCCAGATCACAGGACACTGGTGCTGGCACCTGTGAGCCCGTACCCAATGCCAGAAAGATCGGTGGTGCTGCTGCACAAACCGGCAGCGCCAGCCTTCTGTCATCTGGCAGGCAGGTCAGGGGCCCACACCCGCGGAAGCAGTCTGGCATAGCTCCCGCAGCCCTCCCAGGGGTGTGGGCGAGCCCCCGATCTGCCTGCCTGATGACAGGAGGCTCGTGCTGCTGGCTGGTGCAGCGGCAGCACCGATCTTTCCGGCCTGGGGAAATCAACTCCCAGCAGCTCACAGCCCCATGGAACTGAGCTCGGTGGGGGGAATTGGAGTGCAGCACCAGGGCTGCACCCCACCTTCCTGCACCGGGCTCAGCTCCCAGCACCCTGCTTCCCTCTACCAAACTCAGCTCCCAGCAGCTTGCAGCCCCATGGAACTGAGCCTGGTGGGGGAAATGGGAGAGCAACGCTGGGGCTGCGCTTCACCTTCCTCCACCGGGCTCAGTTCCCAGCGGCTCACAGCCCCGTAGAACTGGGCCCTGTGGGGAAAGGCAGAGTGCGGTACCGGCTCTGCCTACCTCCCACCACCAGGCTGTGCTCCATGGGGCTGGCAGAGCCAGTTGGAGCCCAGCCTGGCGGCAGGAGGCAGGCAATGCCAGCGGTGCTCTTTGATCGGCTTTGCCAGCCCCAAGGAGTGCAGCCCAGTGGTGGGAAGTGGGGAGAGCCAGGGCTGTGCTTCCTGCTGGGCTGAGCCACATGGGGCTGTGGAGCCGCTCGGAGCACAGCCCTGACTCTCCCCTGCCTCCAGCCACCTGGGTGCTTCGAAATTTGAAATGTTTTGAAACGTTTTGACTGCCCTCTTTTCATTTCGAGGCTGTTTCAAAGCCCTTCGTTTCACTTCAATGTCACTGTTTTGAGCTCAAAATGCATTGAAACAGTGTCAAAATGAAACAGCCGGCGAAGCTTCGCACAGCCCTAGTGCAGACCAGTATGCAGTATTGGTGTTTCATTACACTGTTTATAAGGTGCTATGTTTCATTAGTGTCTGAGCTGCTTCTCTTGAGAGCATTCTGTGACCCATAGTTTTTACAGCTGGTATAATCCAGAAATCGGGTTCTTGTGGTATTTTTCTTTGATCCCATAAAATATGCTGCATTCATTTGGGCAATAGCAATTTACCTTTAATGGGTCTAGGTTCAATTGTTTTTAAGTATCTGCAGGTAATAGACTATGTGTCTTTTTATTTAAAAAAAAAAAAAAAGCATTCCTTGAAATCCATGTTGTTTTAGCAAATGGGAGGTAGGTTTTCTCTTCCTAACTAGGCCCCCAACTTGTCATATGGCTGAGTCTCTTCACTTCTCTGTGTATTCATTTTCCTATCTGTGGAAATAATGTTTCTCTACTTCTGTGAAGTGCTTTGAGGTCTATGGTGTGCTCTGGGGGAGCAGGAATGCTGAACATGCCTTGTACAATTTGTTTGCCCTGCCTAATAATAGAATATACTCTCTGAATCCCATTGTCTACTGTAGCACTTCTTGGTCCTGTCTACATGTGCTTACTCTCTCAGCTGACTCTCCAGGTGTGGACCCTCAGCTCATCCTGGTTGCCCCTAGCAACCAGCACCTGAGCCACTTCCAGCTTTCCAAGTAGCAGGCACCTTAGCGCCCTGCTACACATATCTCCAATTTATTAAGGTTATCTTGATCCTTAATCCTATCCTCCCAAGTGCCATCTCCCTTACCCAGCTTGGTGTAATCACAAATTTACTAAGCATTTACTCAATTCCATCCTCCAACTATTTAATTAAGACATTAAATAGTACTGGACTTTGTACAGAGCAATATTTTTCAGGAAGATATGGGTAACTCCAAAGGGACAACCTCATAAATGTCCGTAAGTGATGCTGCCAAGCTGACTTGTGCCCCATGTACTTTAATGCAGGGTTGCATTTCTCAAACTATACAAGTTAACAACACCTTCCAAGTTAAAAAAGAAAAGAAAAGAAAAGAAAAAGACCCCTCCCTCTTAGATTTAATGTAAAATTAGTTATAAAGTAATGCAATGTATACTGATGATAAGCCAGTATAATTGGTTTGTATGTATGTTTCCAGATGATAGCAGAGAGTAATGCAACTGTAAAAGGTCTGAGTATGTGGTGAATGAGATTTTCTTTGCAGTAAGACTTTTAAGATCTTACTCTCCCTCAATTAACCTCCTGGGGTTACAACCCATTGGGTGAAAAATGCTGTTCTAGCTCATTACTGAGTTCTGGGGAAACAGAGCAGAACCAGAGCTCTGCATGTCAACATCCTGGAACTCACTGTACAGATCCAAACCTTTACTTTGGAGAAGATTATTCTGTCTAATGGGTTAAACCAGACTAATGTTTCCCCATGCCAGGTTGAAAAATCTGCCACTTTGAGACAGTTTTGACGTGGACTTTGCTGCTTGGAGGACTTTGTGACGGAGGAGAGGAAGCTAGGTTATCAGAGCATTCAGCTATGTGCACCATCACGTAGGGCACAGGTGACTTGGGAAATGCTGCCCTAAGCCATTTGTAAGTTGTTGAACCTCAGTGTAGCTCAGGTCATGCTGCACAATGTGGACCACAGTAAAGATGAGTTGGCTCTAAACATGTTAAATTGGGTATTAGAAACAGTTCAACTAGGTTAGCATCGAGCTATACGTGGGTGCATTTGCCCTGCTTCTCAGTTTGTTTACAACTTGCTTGGATCTCTCTCTACCAGTGGTTTTCAACCTTTTTTTCAGTTGCAGACCCCTAAAAAATTTCAAATGGAGGTGTAGACCCCTTTAAATTGTAAGTGTAGGTATTCACATACATTTGATTCATCATAGTCATCTTTCGCACACCTCTTAGACATAGTCTGTGGGCCCCCAGGGGTCCGTGGACTTCAGGTTGAAAACCACTGTTTTTATACTTAAGAGTCTACCCAAGTCAAGAAGGAAGCCAGGCAATTTTGTGGGGAGATCACAGGGCCAATCACCGTTTTCACAGGGTGATCATTGCCCTCCCCCTTCCTGCACACCTCTGGCAGTGGTCTGAGCCATCACTGATGATTGGCTGAGAGGGCTGTCTGTCATGTGGCTCTACCCCTTGCTGCCATTTGGTGGAGAGGGGCAGGGCCACATGACAGGCATCCCTCTCAACCAGGCAGTAGGGAGGGGTGGGGGTGGCAGCCATATTCAGCTCCCCCTCATACCAGCACCCCCCTCTTCCCTCTGTGGGGAACCAGCCTTTTATGTTCAGTAAGTCCCCCCCCTTCCCGGCCCCCCCCCAGCCAGATCTCATGGACATTGCCCACTTCTGCAGACAATGCCAGATTTTGTGATTTCCATTAAACTGATTTGGGTAGGTCTATACTGTATCATGCTGTTCAGCGTGGATTTACAATGAGAGAAATGAGACCTTGTATGACACTTTGTAGCCATTTGCACCACCTGGAATTGAAGATGTATTACATCTAGTTTATGCTGCTGCAGTCAGCTACTTGGGGTGCATCTACACATGTGCTTAACTGCTCAGTAGACTAATTTGCTGCAGTGTAAAGCATCATAGACTACATACGCAATGTTATTAAGACTGCAGTAAGCTGATTTTTGCTGCTGTAAGATGGTACTGTCAGGGTAGTACTATCTTACGGCAGTGAAAATAACCGCACCTAAATGTACATGTAAATGCTGACCCAGGCGTACATTGCACTCAGCCCAGTTAGCAGGGGACCAGACCCCTGCCAACCACCCCACCACAGGGCTCCACACCCTGGGGCACTCTTGT
>NW_017728997.1:49758371-49759196 GCF_001723915.1 Gavialis gangeticus | reverse complement strand
CCCTGGGGCACTCTTGTGCCCTAGCCAGCCCCTCCACTGCCTGATGCTACCTCCTGGAGCCCAGGGCTCACCTCCTAGGCCCCCTGCCAGCCCAGGGCTGCTTTGCCCTGGCTCAGACTGCTGCGGTCCCAGGTGCAGCATCTGCACATATGCCCTGGACTGCAGCAGTTTGAGCATCTACACATGCTATTAAGACACTGTGGTAAACTCTGGAACAAACTACACTGGAGTTTATCACAGTCTTAATGGCATCTCTAGATGCACCCAAGGTGTATGACAGTAGAATCAGGCCCTTGGTCCTTACCAAGCAGTCAGCACTCCTGAGTGCTAACTGTGGTAGATAACAGCAACCAAACTCCATGAAAACTACAGTAGCTTGAAATGGGCCCAGAAACTACAGTCTTTATGCAGAGATCTGGCATTTTTATGCAGATATTTTTGCCAGCAATTGTTGTTTGCCGCTGCTATGTTGGCAGTGAAAGGAGGGGCTGAATGGCTAGGGAGTAGAAAGGGTATACAAAAGCAATTCTGCCTTTTATGCCTTCCTAGTAGAACCTTGTTTTGAATATAGCAGTGGTTAAGGTGATGAAAAGTCCTTCCACTCTGAGGGTTTGTTGTTGCACATTAGAAAAGGAGGCTTAGGTCTTGATCCAGGACTCACTAGATCAGCATTTCTCAACCCATGGGTCACAACCCCAAAGTGGGTTACAAGAATATATGAAAGGGCCACAAACAAACTTTAAAAATGGATTGATAAACTTTAAAAGAGAAAAATGTGGGAAATTGTGGCTTTTCCTTTGCAGGGGCTGCTTAGGGCCCCAGATA
>NW_017728997.1:49755864-49758298 GCF_001723915.1 Gavialis gangeticus | reverse complement strand
TGGCCATTGATGTTTACAAATGGGTCCTGGTACAAAAAAACTTGAGACCTACTGCACTAGATAACACAGTTGGCACTCTTTCCTCCCCCCCGGCCCCTTTGTAGTACTCTCAGCAGGGAAATCAAGGCTGGCATAGGGCCCGAAGACTGATTGGCTCCCTCACCTTAGATCTGGGTCCTCCGCATCAGGTTGGAAGACTTTTGGCAGGAAGAGCAGACAAAGCATGCACAGCTGGTCTTTGCGTGACATCTGTTACATGGGTAAATAGACTTGGATGGCAGGCCAGGACTTTTCACCTGCATCAGCTTGACAACAACAAAGCTATCATTAAACAGTTGTGCTGAGGATCAGCCTTTGGCTTCACCTGCCTGTGCAGCTGAGGAGCCTTGTGGAGGGGTGGGCCTGGGATTGGGAATCTATAAGAGACAGGTACTTGATCCACTGGCACCTCCTGATGGCTGATTTGCAAATGACAACAGCCTGAGGGAGACTGTAATAACTCTTGGAAGCTTCCCAGAAACAGCCTACAGCGGTCTGAGTACTGAGCTGGCTGCAAGAAACACCTGACCACCAATAAAAAGACAAGGCCCATTAAGAGTTAATGCTGCAGTTATAAATGAGCCACATGCTCTCAGGGGTTTTAGAAAGCTGATGATGGGTGTGAAATACTATAGCTTTCCCATTAACTCAAAAAACTGCTCTGAGTCCAGAAAGAAGTGCCCAGATTTTTAGTCGATATTAATTTTACACTTGGCATCTCAGGAAAGTGTGAGCTGCTGGGTTCACAAAGGGGCTGCCTAATAAACAGACAATAGAAAATCAGAAAAGCAAAACCTGAGTCCACTTACACAGGTGCCAAGAATATAACAGCAGCTGAGATTGTGGAGGGCAATGGAAAATTCGGAATGGTAATGAGGAATAACATTAAGTCTGCATGCCTCAGCTTTGTGAGAGGTCCGAGGGGCAGCAGAGCCTGGGATAGTGACAGGATGGCACAACATGCAGGAAAATTTTATCAGAATAAGGGACAGAGGAAAAGAAGGATATAAAGCAGCAGGTGTTGGGGACAGAGTCCAGAGCATGAGAGCTAGTATGCTCCGTGCAGATTCGTCTTACACCTTAAACCCCTCCAGAACAAGGCTTTGAATTCACAATAGCCCCTCCTGTCTGGATCACTGCCTCCTGTCAGGACTGCTCTATCTTCTGTGTTCTCAAGCACTGTCCTGTTTTTGTCACCTTCCTAGCTGTATTAGGTATTACACAAGCCAACCTTGTTTCCTGCTAGTTGTAGGAGGAAATTCCTACCTTTTAAAAGCTCTCTGCTCTTAGCAAAGCAAATATTTTAATAGGCATGAGCAAACCTCCATCCAGAGAACCAGACACTAATGGTTTTTATACATCCAGAGGAAGTTCTCCTGGGGTTCTGGGTAACTGCAGTGGAGAATCATGCCAGCCAACATATTTGCCTGCTAGTCCCAACTTTAGAGCAGTCAAAGGACTCTGAAGGAAACTACCTTGCTTTACTAGGTCTTGTTGCCAGCATTGGGCTTTCCAATAATAGAATCAATTAATTTCAATGAGATTCTATTGTAATAAATCTCCAGTCATATAGGAACATTACAGATGAGGTCAGTTGGAAGCAAAAAGTGATAGTTACATCCACCCACTCTGATAACAAACCGCTAGATCAGGCACTAGTGTCCTAACGCAATTCATCTCTTTAAAAGACAAATTTGCTGATGCATTCGCCAGCAGCCTTCCACTCCCCAGTCCCACTCTTATTAAGGGGTGTTTCTAGAATCTAAAGTGTTGGCTTGATGAAGTTCAGTGCATAAGAAATGTCTCTTGTGTTCCTGTTTGGTTTCTCAAAGGTAATTTCTCTCTTGTGCAGTGAAAGTTGACTCTCCTGAGATACTCTTTTCCAGGTGTGTTCCTTGAAAGAAAGGAGTCAGAACAGTCTCTGGTCTAAACCCTGAATTGCCAGTGGAATCACACTAGGGGTAAGTCTGTCCTTGCCTCTGAATTTCTGGGGAGTGCAGGCCTGGGGAGTGTCCTTACACAGGAGGGGCATCCTCACTGTTATTTATTCTGTATGTACATTACTATCTCTTGGTTGTCTGTGGCTTTCTGAGTCCTTTAGCACCTGCCAGTTGCAGCTAGCCTGACCCTGGCAGAACTGGTGACCAAAATAGAGTGATTCCAAGCAGAAATAACAGTACCTTTGCTTCTTTCTTCCTTCCTTCTTGCTTAAAAGATCTTGCCTACTCTATTCCGGACTCCCAATCTTTGACCACCTACCACTATTCTAGAACACACATCCACACCATTGACCCCACCCTAGAGTGTCTCTATTTTCAAAACACAAAGGCTTTATTGTGCTTTGGTCTGAGTGGTGGTTAGATTTAGGAATAAAAGGAGTGGGGTGGGGGGAGGA
>NW_017728997.1:49754786-49755385 GCF_001723915.1 Gavialis gangeticus | reverse complement strand
ACACACACACACACACACACACACACACACACACTTCATCATCATACTCCCTACCCTTCCCTCTCTTCACATCCAGTAGTTCCATTCATACTGTGTTCTCCGGACCGTGGTATGTCCGTGATGCTGATGGTGTAAGAGAGGCTGGTTCACCACTGCCTATTTACCTATAATTCTTTGGAGGAGCCCCAGAGAGTGTACAGCTTGCTAGGGTTTAGTGTGGTACTACAGGACATGCTGTCAGAATAAGCCAATTGTAACAGGTTCCTAGATCAGAGTTAGCGGTCATGGAGAGTAATGAGGGCAGTGGCGATAAAAGCAACAGCACCAGATGTCTGTCTGGGGGGGAGACCTTAAAATGGCAAAGTCAGAAGCTTGTGGTGAGACATGGGGATGTGCAGACAGAGGTCTGAGGCCAGGCTCAGAAGGATAAAGGAGAGGAACTGGGAGCAGAGGTCTCTAGTGATTTTTATGCGACTATTCCTGGTGTGCAGATTCTGAATGCTTTGAATAAAACAAGGGTGTAGGTTGTAGCCATGTTGGTCTAAGGACATAGGCAGGCAAGGTTCTTTGGGTGAATCTGATATCTTTTATTAGACCAA
>NW_017728997.1:49751237-49754202 GCF_001723915.1 Gavialis gangeticus | reverse complement strand
CTGCCTTGAATAAAACAATACTTACATTGTTAATGCACATGCTGGGATTTGACTAGCTACATCTGTTCCAGGATGCAGCAGTTTCCATCACAGGAGGTTTTAAGGGACTAACCTGACCTGGTCACATTTATGCTGCAGGTGTCATCTTGGCAATACCTGGTAAAAGACAAATCATCTTTGGGAAATGTGATGGGAGGCTGCCACCACGTGGAGAAAGGGAGAACCTTACTCATGGTTTTACTCTGTAGGAGGCAGAGGTAGTTAGCTCTGGTCTAAAGTCAGTCAGAAGGCAGGGTATATATGCACCTTTGTAAACTAACTAAATAAGATAGATATATTTACTCCATATATATTTTATATTTCTAGGTGATATCTTATTGGACAAACTGTATACTTAGGAGGGATATAGAAAGCTTTTGGGTACCAAGTACCCTTCCTCGGGTCTTCACAGGTCACTTTTCAAGCAATCTGCTCAAAGCCAAAGGAATGGGGATAAATCTTCTTAACTCACTGCTCCCTTTTGCTGTTCATCTCCCTCTCCTTTGCTCTCTCAGTGTCTTTTGACTAAATCCAGAAGTTGCTGAAATCACAGTTTGGTTTCCTGATACCAAGGGAAAACTGAGATCAAAGAGAAAGTTGCCAAACTTTTACATTGCATTGCTCAGAGAATTACAGAAAAGTAGGACTTAGGAGCCTAGTCCAACCCTCTGGTGAAGTCAGGATCATCCTTATGTAAAGTATCCTAGACAAGTTCTTGTCTAACCTATTCTTAAAACTACACACACAATTCTGGTGCTAAATGTCGGGCAGTCACCATGTAAGAACGTGTGCCCCGACATCCTGCTGACATTCACTGGCCCCTCGGGGTGGCTGTGCCCCTACGGTCGAGCTGGGTGAGACCTGGAGCCCTTGCTTTTCCCGCCTGCCATGACTTTGATGATATAGGAGTTTCATAAAAGGAAGGTGGTGACTGCCTGTCTCTTACCCAGATCAATCACCAGGGCTGTCCAGCGCCTGAAATCCGAACCTGGAAGCAAAGGAAGGACAAGCCTGGAGCCAACTTTTCAATTCCCCTTTTTTTATTGATTTATTTTTTATATGTCTTTTTTTCTTTTCTTTGAGATTCTTTGACCTTTGCCCTTTTCCTTTCCTGGGGCATCTTCAAGGTCTGGGGCTCTGTACCTGGGGCTGTTACCCCAGGATCTTCAGCGGTCCACCTTCTCGCCCCGGTCTCTTCCCTGGGACTTTAACGCCGAACCGCTAAGGCTTAATTGCTGGCAAGCACTGCTTAAGTGGCTGGGGATTCCCTCCAGAGTGATCAGCTGGGGACCAGGCACGGTCCTCGCTGTTCGAGGTTTCTGCCTGCTCCCGTCTCAGCCGCAGAGCCTCCTTGGGGACCCGCTTCCCTTCCCTTCCTGGGCGGATGCCTGGCCTTGGGCTGAACTCTCCCACCGGGTGAGAGAGACATCCAGGAGAGGGAGAACAAACAAACAAACAAACAAACAAACAAACAAACAAACAAACAAACAAACAAACAAACAAACAAACAAACAGTACAGAGAGGAGAAAAGCACCACAATGAGCGGTTTGGGTGGATCCCTTGCCTCCGCCGTTCCCAGGGTCTCTCCTGGATCCCCCTCCAGTGCCTGACCTCTTCCTCTGTGCCCTATCACTGCAGGAACAGAAAAAAAAACTTTTTAAAATACACTTAAGCAATACAAGGAAGAGGACCATGTTCCCCACTACAGAGGAAGGCAAAAAACCCTACAGTCCATGCCAGTCTGAAAGCGAGATAAAATTAATTTCTGTTCTCCTCAACCCACTCCATCCCCAAACCTTCCATTGCAATATGATGTTAAACTTCTGCCATCCACAATCCTGATCCTTTTCTTGGTTCATTCAGGAGAGTTGAGACCAAGCCGTCTAAAGAAAAAGTAGTGCAAATAATTAATTCTCAGCCTCCAGTGGTTGTCCTGCAAATCAGTTTTAGCTCCAAGTCATAGAATCACACAATATTAGGGCTGGCAGAGACCTCAGGAGGTCATTTAGTCCAACCCTTGCTCAAACCACAACCCTTGCTCAAACCACAACCATCCCCAACTAGATAATTCCAGACAAGGCTTTGTCTAGCTTGGTCTTAAAAACCTCCAAAGATGGAGATTCCACAACTTCTCTGGGTACACTGTTCCAGTGCTTTACTGTCCTTGTAGTGAGAAAGTTCTTCCCAATATCCAACCTAAACTTCCCTTGCAGCAACTTGAGACCATTGCTTCTTGTTCTGTTATCTGCCACCACTGAGAATAGTTAAGCTCCATCCTCTTTGGAACCGCCCTTCCCAAGTCCTTAAATACTAGGTTTGTAGTTGGTGAGAACTTTATTTGACTTTGCTTTGGGAAAGGGAACATTTCCTCCTGAGGTTCATTTCCTTGTTATAAGTTTGCTTGGTGGAAAGAACCAAAGTTAGCATTAGTCACTTTGCCATGAGCATAGCCTGAAGCTTATAGCTATGCAATGAGAAGAGTGCATGTCACGGGGCGGGGTCCTAGGGGTACCGTGAGCTCCCCTAGCACCCCGTACCAGTCAAGTTGGTGTCCTTCCACCCTTGTTCTCGCCCACCACGTCTTTGATGATAAGATTGTTAAGGGAGGCTGCCTTTCGTCCTCCTTGACCAAGTACCCCTGGCGTACTCCAATTGGTGCCCTGTCTAAAGGTGACTCTGTGCACTCCCGCCTTAAGGGCTGCGTGTGGCTCCTACCACCCCTGATACCATGCCCCAAACCTCTCAGATGTACCAGACGTTGGTGTGTCTATGCTCGTTGTCTGCGCCCTCGCAGATGCCCTCCAGGCTTGTCTTCCCTTAACGGCCCACACCAGGCCTCTCCCCGTACGCTTGCCCTCCCCGGGCTTCTTATTCCTGTATGCCCTCCCCGGGGCTAAACACAATGCTCTTGTTGTGTGCCCACCC
>NW_017728997.1:49742565-49751226 GCF_001723915.1 Gavialis gangeticus | reverse complement strand
TGTCCTTCTTTAGGAGCAGGCACTTCAGTGCACTGCGACAGTGCAGCTTGGGAGTAGGTACATCAGTAAATGCACTGCATTCCTTAAAGACTTCTCGTTAGACTTAAAATACGTCTCTCCTTAAAGACATCCTAGTTACGCAAGCTTTTCTACTTGTTCCTGAGAAATTCAGAGGTGTTTATAAGATGCACATCTGGCCTGATACTCTGCCCATCATATGCTTATTATAACATTATCTGCCCATGTAACTGGGCATCCAGCTTTGAGCTGCTCACACATTCAATATTCCACCCATTCCAGCATTCAAGTGTAAGAACTGTCTCAGGTGCTCATCAGGGGTATGAATCTACCTGACCCAGTATCTGAAGATCATACCCACAAACATCAAAGCCATACCAGTCTTGGGGCTATGAAGTACCTTTCCAACTAGTGCCATGGAAGTCTCCGTGTGATTTGCCTGGCAATCTGCTGAATGGTCCCATCAGGACAGAGTGGGACAAAAGCATGTGTTCCCCTTCATGGGAAGGTATTTAGCCAGTAACCTTGAAGGCTACATGTTCCTCAGGGAAATCCTCTCACCAGTGGTGTGTCTTTGGGGAACTCTGTCGCTGCTTCTTCCTTCTACCCAAGTTACCTTAGAAATATGCACTCTGCCTCCCTTCCTAGACTGGAAGTCTAAAAGACAATCTAGACCTCTGGTGAGATCTGCCACCCTCCCTTGGAATACCAACATCTGGCAGTCTGCCCTCAGGACTCCATCATACTGGCTTGGGAACCCCATTGAGATGCCCATGTGGGCTCTAATTATTTCAAGCACTTTCTTGTAAAAGTGCAGAATAAAATCTATTGAATTAAGCTCAGATTCTGGAGGGTGCTTGAAACACTAGGACAGCATCTGCTTTTTAAAGGAAGCAATCCCAAGAAGAACAGTCTGGGCATGTGCAGACATGTGGTATGTGGCACCGCAGACCCATCTGCAGCACCATTCACCACACAAGTAGATGTCCCCTGCACTGCTACTCTGCAGCATGGGTGAATGGTGAAAGGGGGGCTGACTCTGGGATATCCCAGGGTCAAAAAACCCATGCCAAAAAAGAAGTGCATTGGTGCACATGGTGGCAGCACATGTCCCCCAAAACCGGAGTTTGGCCAACTGGAGCCATGCTCTGGCTGCTGGCCAGGCTTCCTGCTGCAGGAGAGCCATGGCTGCAGCTCCTAGAGGCCCCCAGGACTCCAGGTAAGGCTGCTGGGTCCAGCACAGCCTCCCCTACCCCACCCAGGGAAACCTGCTGCATGTTAGAGCGTGCATGGCGTGGATGTTCCCCAGGGAGAAGTAGCAGCAGAACAAGGTGTGCTGCTACTACTTGTCCCTGGGAAAACACATGTTCCCACATAGAGGGACATGCCGTCTATGTTTAATAGCCTTCCTTAATTGTATTTTAGTGGTGACTGGTCCAGTGTGGAAGAGCAGAATTGCTGGTGACTTAGAAGGATGTTTCATTGGGTTGAGCTAGAAGATTCCTGGCTGAAAACATTTTGTGGTCAGTAGGTATAGGAGGAAGAGAAGGGACCTTGTATCTCTTGGAACATATACCAGCAGCAACATTCACAGCAGAATAGGTACAGACATTCCCATGAAAAGAACGATTAGGCATGTTTCATAGTACTGCTTCCTTCTTATGAACAGGACTGGAGAAAAGCAGTAACTTCTCCAATTTCCCCAAATATAACTGTTTGGGGGTATTTCCTGCCATAGAATAGGACAGAGTACCACTGCCAGGGAAGACCCCCTGCACCCCTAAGAGTTCCTGTTGAACATTTTGCGTGAATTGACTTTTTCTGCTTGAGCAAAAGAAAAAAAAACATAAAAGATGCAAAAGAGGGAGGATAACTGGGTGGTGTCCCCATATACAGCTCTGCCTCAGCCTGACCTGCTGTCTAGCTGTTAACCCAACCTGGGCTTTCCACTCCCACAACCCTGTTCCTCATCCTGACTGCAACCCCGTTATTTTCTGATTGTCCCAGCCCTCAGCTCTATGCGTCTTCTGATGCCTCTCAGTCCCTATCTGCAACCTCTTTACTTATTTCTGCTTTAGGGCTCCACACAGTGCTGCCAGTGCTTCCCAGTCCTGACTCCTTCTGTTCCAGTCACAGGTGTAACTTGTCACTGTAGTTTGGGTTGATTCTGTTGTATTCATTCACTTCTGTGATCTCATTTGTCTTAACACCAGGATGTCCAGTGGTCTGATGAAGTGACTAGCCCCTGCTATGGAAGCCTTTCTTCTGGGGATTCTCCGACGTAAGAGCACATCCATCTTCATGCCCACTGTTGCTGTCCTCTTTCAATGGCCATATACAGCCAGGTACCAGATTTTTTTTTCTATAACTGCAGTTGTACCTTGCTTTCCTGCAATGTAAGTGTCCCCGTCCCATAAGCCCCATATTTTTTTCTGCATAGCATGAGGGGGCAATAACTGCTTCTTGCTGTGAGGAGTGAATTGTGGCCATAGAACATCCTGTGCAGACGAAGGCAGGAAACCCTCTTTGTTCCAGTGCAGGCTGCAAATCCTGTCACACCAGGCCACTGGCTTATGGTGAGGATGTGGGACTAGAAGGAGATCACATCACTGATGGAAGAGCCTGTCTAATATGGCCTCTTGCTAAGATAAATTGCTTCCTGTCTCTTTTACCCTGTGCTGCTTTGCTTTCCCCCATGGTTCATGCCTAACTATAACTTATCTCCAAGCTGGTTGTGCTTTCATGGTTCTGCTGTACTCGGCAGCCATTCCTACCTTATGGGTTCAAATTCTTTCCTCAGGCTGTTGGGGTTGTCATCTGATATCCAGCTTCGCAATAGCATTTTGGGGCTGAAATGCTGGTATATCCACTGGCTTCTTCACACCAAGAACTGTAATGGGTTTTCTCTCTGGTGCAGCTGAAGCAGACTAGAAGATTAAAAGACATAAGCATACATTCTAAAGGGGGCAGTTAACATAACATAAAACCTCACTCATCTCCATACTGCTGAAATCAAGATCAGTTCTGAATTAACTGCAATTCAAGTGGAAATTTATTCTAGCCATTAGTTAAAAGCAACCTCAATGAATAGAGCATCACCAGACAGGTGGATGGGTATGTGTATGATTCTATAACATAGTGAAAACTGTGACTTAAAGAGAATAACCTAGTGAGACCATATGCCTTGTTGTAAGGCTATTCTGTCTGCTCTAGCCAACTGCTGTCCTTGGTTATTCCCTCATATTTATATTCAGAAACAAACATTCTTTGTTTCACATGGGTTACGGTTGCTCTCCACAAAAAAATCAGGAAGTATAAACTTAAATATCATGCTTCAATTTTAGAATAGGATGTGACAATTCATATTTTTATCCTTTCAAAATCTCACCCCAGCCTTATCTCTAGCCAAAATATTCATTAGCACAAAGTAATGGATTCTGAATGATAAGCACATGTGGAGAATTACTGTGAAAACATAGTTTTGTTACACTTTTATATAAGATTAAAGGCTGGAGCACACAACAGGTCCTAATGAGAGTAGAGATTAACTGCGGATGAAACTACCTTGTATCTATCGATATCTGTCCAAATGATGGGGTGTACCATATTAAACTCCCAAGGGGTATTATCCATTGTGTATTGTGACCAATTTACTTTCTGGAAGAAAAAACACAGACAGGAAATAAGGATGTATACAGAGATTTCTGCTTCATTGCAGTAAAAACTAGATCTTTCCTAGCCATTTCATAGTTTTTAGATAGACCTTGCATGCTACTGCCATCATAAGCACATATGACCCTGCCATAAAAGTGATGACTTCAAAAGCTCACTTGTATTCTCATTTTCTTACTCTTGCAAGCAACTGGCAAGGGAAGCCTTCCCCAGACAGACAGCTGTAGCCTGGCATCACAATAATTAAAAGTGTTTTAAAAAAGGAAAAGTCTCTCATAATAATCCTCATCATATTCTCATACAGCACATCTACATGTGCATCAATGTGCCATAATTGGTACTACTGCACAGTAGCACTGGCACATGTTTTTTTACATGATGCTAATGCACAGAAGACTAATTCTGTTGTGCATTAGTGCATTAGCATGGCTTTTGCTGGGATTCGCTAATGTGCATTACTATTAGTTGACTGTGCATTTAGTGTCTCGTGAAGATGTGCCCATAAATAAGATATGGAAATACGGTCTAGCTGAAATTACTAGCAGGGAGGTGCATATATGGTTAAATAAATGTGTTCAAAGAGTAGTAAAATTGGAAAGAGATATCACTTGGGATATTTTGGGGGTCTGTCATGAGTCTGATACTACTCAATATTTCCATTAATGACTTGAAGGATGGGACTGAGTATACACTTAGTAAATCTGCAGATGGCACCAAATTAAGAGAGGCACAAGACTTGGATTTAAAATGACCTTTATAAATGTGGGAAAATCATCTGAAATAGATAAAGTTAAATTCAGTAAAGACAAGGGCAAAGTACTGTGCTTGGAAAGGAACATTCAAAACGCAGTTACAAAAACAGGGAGCACAAGATTAGGCTTCAGTCCTACGTGAAAAGATATCGGTATTATAATGGACAGCAAGCTACTGTTGCAATAAAATTTAACAACAGACAGAGGTGTAGTAAATATAATTTGCAAGAAGCAGGAAGCAATTCTTCCACTTCTTTCAGGACTGGTGAAGGATGCCCCAGAATGTCTAATACTCTGGGTCCACATTTCAAGAAATACGTGGACAAATTGGAAAGGATCCAGAAAAGAGCAAAAAAAAATATTAAAAGATTAGGAAACATAAATGCAAGGAAAAATTGGAAGAACTGGAATTATTTAGTTTGGAGAAGAAAATATTTAGGAGGGAAGTTGATCACAAGTCCTCAAATACAAAAAGATCTGTTATGAAGGGGATATTCATCAATTGCTTTCTGTGTCCACAAGGGGCAGCACAAGAAATCATGGACTTAAACTTGAACAAAGAAAATATATATTGGATATAAGGAAAACTTTCTAACTATGAAGATGGTTAAATGATGGTACAGATTGCCTGAGGAGGTTTTGGAATCTCCGTCACTGGAAGTCTATAAGATTGTAGATTGATTTTGGTTTACATTAAATATCTGGTTCTCATAACAGTTACATTTTTTTAAAAATTTCATTAACATTTAGGCCACTAATCCTTAACTAGGGTGCTGGGGTCCTGTGACATCCTTTTAAGGGGTGTTGTGGAGTACTATGCAATATTAGCTTTTTAGATGTACAAATGCTTACACAGGATTCACTAAATAAACTCAGAGATTAGTTTAAATAAGTATCCATAGTGTCAAAAACATTCTAACATGTTGTGGTCTTTCTGAGTCCTTCACAGAGGAGTTGCTTCATTATTTTTCCATGGTCAAAAAACAAGTGAAAGCTAAGAGCTGGCATTTTCTGAGGGGTGCCTCGAGTGTAGTGAGGAGTCTTGAGTCTAAAAAGTTTGAGAACCACTTATTTAGGAGTTGCAACCAAAATTAGAGCCCACCCATGGTAAGGAATGTGCGAACACATAGTTGGAGACATCTCTGCCCCAAAGAGTTCACATTCTGATTAGGCAAGATGCCAAGTTAATGTTGTCATTCTTGTTTTACAAATGGGAAACTGAAGCACCGAGTGATTTGCCCCAGATCACTCAGGAAGTATGTGGCAGAGCTAGGATGTAAACACAAATTTAAGGAATCCCAGTCCAGAGTTTCTGTTGTCAGATCAACCTTGCTACAAAAGAATGACTAAAGATGACATTTTCAAATGGCTTCAAGTGACTTTGAAAATGGGACTTAGGCTTCTAAATGACCCAGGAACCTAAGCCCCACTGAGAATCTCTATGTGCAGTTCTGAGAAAAATTATTTAGTCTTGGTTCTTTTAAATCTATTGATAGTATAAGGAAGTGTCTTCTTGATGTGAGGATGGGTATCAGATTCTGGCTCTTAATTTCTTCAGTGTGTTTACAAAGGGAGTGGATCAAGATAAAACTTGGCTCATATTTTAACATTTGGTTTGATTGCCCCTGAGGTATTAAAAGTCATCTTACACATCTGTGTAGTGGTGTTTGAGATACTAAAACATGCACATTAAAATACTGTGCTCTTATCTGCAAAATTCTCTAAGGGGCCTTTGCCAGGAGCTAGTTACCACTCACAGCAATACTATAAAATACAGTATTTACAGCCACGCAACAACTTTTTAAACTGCACAAAGTATCCCAAGCTCTAACTCAGACTGGTGTCCAACAGTATATGTTATCCATGGTTCATGGCAAAAGTCCCTGAGAGGACTTTGTATCCTGGGTATTAACCGCTTTGTGTCATCTCAAGCCAGGTTGATGTTACAGTTTTTGTAGCTTTCACCTTCTAAGTTCAATGAAAATATAACTGGCCCCTGTTGGAAGTGGGGAATTTGTGAAGTGATCTGCCCTTTCTATTCAGATCATTCATTTCACTTTTGAAAACTGACCTTATTTTTAGTAGGCAAGGCAGTTGTAAGGGCTGTCTCACTTGGTGGTTTGGTTGGGGATTTTTTTTTTCATTTTGCTATGAGATTCCAGCTGAGTTAAAATGAACTTTTTAAGTTTCACTTGCTGTCACTACTCAGGACTGCCATCAGAAGGAGATCACAGGCAGTGCTCATGCTGCTTTCCATATCGCTAACTGGGAGCAGAATAAATAGCGCTCATCTTGTTGTACGGCTCCTGAAATGAATGTGTAGACACCTAAACTAACTCCCTCTCCTCGGTGCAGAGGACTGTGAGCTGTTGGATATCTCCGTCTCTTTGTCTCTTGTCTTTATTCCTAGGTCTGGGACACCTGGTCAAGTGGAGCTGTCCAAGTTCTTGACAGGTAATCTTGCTCCTTTTTTACTGTGCTACCAAGCCTGCATTTGAAATGCATGTGCAGAGCTCATCTGTTAGCAACTGGGAGGTTGCCGTAGACCTGATAAAGTGGGGATTATTAATTATTTAGTCTTGCTTGGATATAGGTCAAGGAGCAATGTCTGGCACCTTACTCTCTTCTGTGCCCAGTTCCTGACATGTCTGTGCTCTCCAGCCATGCAGAGGACCATTTCCTGGGGGTGTGGACATGGAAGGTGGCTTGTAAATGCTAGTAGTGGCTGGATTTGGGTATTATAATCATTCTCCTGAGGGTTAAGGATTTGCACAGGGGCAGGATGCCGTTTGAGATAAGAGGCAAATATCATTCTATTTCTTTTAGGTAGAAGGGTGTGTTAATGGTTATTCTTTTATTTCTCTGTTAGTTTTGGATTATTTCCACTGGATGTTCTCTGGATTTCCATGGGCTCTGGATTTTGTGGGGAAGTGTCTGAATAGGAAATTTAGAAAATGAGGAATTGGGTGTCTTTGAGAGAATTTGGTACCGGAGACGAAGACTCTGAGATATATAAACAGAAGCACATCATAACTGGAATTAGTGAAGTCTGGATCTAGGCAGGACCTGTAAATCTAGGCAAGATGTGTTGGATTTTTTTCATGCTTTTAGTGAAAGGGCGCTAGGGGGAGTCTGGGACCTGCGACAATGACCTCAAGAGTGGGGTGGATATGAGTGTCCCTGAATGATGGCTGCATTCCATCTTGTTCCCTTTGGCTTGGGTCTACTTATTGATTTAGATACCCAGGTCAGCTGAGTATTTCAACAACATGCCCTTCAACATCCTGCCCCTAAGATGCTGCCACAGACCCATGATTCTAGGTGAGGAACTGTTAGCTCATGGCTGTGCGCCAAGTCAGCCTCCTGGGAACTTGGCTCCTAGGGGTCAGTAAGGCTGTTTCACCATTCAACAGGATGTGGGCTAGCAATTGGTATATAGGGTATCTAATCCTGACTGCTTGATGTTGTGTGTACTAACACAGCAGCTGCAGGAAGCTTTCTACTACAGTCACTTAATATTTCCTGCATCTTCAACCCCATTCCCTGGAGGTTCTCCAAGTACTTAACAAACAGTAGGGAATCAAACCTCACCCCAAGGAGAGTGGATAAATATTAAGATACTTATTATTATCCCACAGTTTGACAGTCAGGGAAGGTAAGGCATAAATAGATTATGTGATTTGCCCAAGAATATGATCTGTGGCGGAGCCAGGAATAGAAGTAGATCTCCTGAGTGTCTTTCCCCTGTGCTAACTATTGTCAGACCTTCTATGTACTAATATTTCAGTCTTATCATTGTTTTAGTCGCATCCATAATCAGCAGTGTTACTCGGGTATTCTGTCTGATCTGTCCAGTCTGATGGTAAAGTGTCAATGTCAAAGTTGGTTGGGTCCAACAACATCCAGCAGTGCTAAGAAAGTTGCCACTTGCCCTCCAGGGAATCAATGGGTTCATGTACATGAGCGCAGAGGCTGCTTTGATGCATTGCAATTACAGTGCATAGGAGCAGGCTCATAGATTCATAGATTCATAGATTAAGGGTCGGAAGGGACCTAGTAGATCTTCTAGCCCGACCCCCCGCCAGGGCGGGAGAACAACAAAAAACCCCAAAAAGAGAAACGGGACTCAAACGAGTCCAGCCAGGTAGGCATCCAGCCTCTTCTTAAAGACCCCCAGGGTAGGGGCCAGCACCACTTCCCTTGGAAGTTGGTTCCAGCT
>NW_017728997.1:49720466-49742097 GCF_001723915.1 Gavialis gangeticus | reverse complement strand
CCTAGTTTTTTAACTAGGATGGGGTGAGAGACGGTGTCAAAGGCCTTGCTGAAGTCCAGAAAGACTACATCCACCGCGACACCTGCATCCATGGCCTTTGTGACCTGATCGTAGAAGGCAATCAAGCCTTCGATTAATCGATTAATTTAGCCTGCTCGATTAATCAAGCAGACTCCCACATCTTGTATTGACACCCCCATGCTTCAAAATGGTGGTGGAGGTGCTTGAACTAAAGCTCAGTGACAATGAATAAGTTTTAGGTCAACTGCCCCTGACGCCATTTTGAAGCACAGGAATGCTGATACACAAGACGCTGTGGCACTTTAATTAGAGCAGCTCTCGGAGCCTCTCTAATTAAAGTGCCATCCCCACCCCCCTCCCCTTGGAGCACATGTGAAAATACCCAATAACTTGATGCCATGATATGTGCCATTCTATGTCCATGCTTCTAGGAAGACACCCTGAAGAGACTTGAATCCTATTGATTAAATGCTACCAGTCTGCTGTGTACTATCCCAAAAGAAGGGGAGAGTCCTGTTGGCAGAGACTGCTTATCTGTGTAGCCTCCAGGGATGAAAAAGACTGGGGTTTTCAGGCAATACAAAAATGGAAAGGAAATGTTTGTTGCTTCTGTTCCACCCCTAAACTTCAGGGTTCAGGTTAATGGTACCTTCCTTTGATACTGGCTATACTGGTGGCATGACCTGGGAGACTAATAACCATGCATGCTGCTGTTCTTCCCCAAGTTCTTTCTGAGTAAAAAATATTGGTAAAACAGGAGTGACCAGTTCCTATCCAGTGAAGGCCTAGCAACTGTTTCATGTGGTCTTTTGCTTCAGACTGCATTACTATAATTACTATTCCTACAGCTGCAAGTCGAGATTAGTCAGAAACTCCAGCTTGTACAACATGAGATGGCTACCACCTGAGTGTGAGTATCTACTGAGAAGAGAGAGATAATTAGTCATGTTTGTCTGAAGTAAGTCAGAAGGCAGGGTAGATAAGAACTTTTGTAGACTAGAGAACACATCAGACAATTTCCCCCAATTTCCTACTTGCTTCTGAATCCTCTGGTACATAGGTTTAATCTTACTCTTCAGGGTCATCTCTGGTATTAGATCAGGATATCTGTGGACAGAGCTGACCTTAGGGGGGTGTGGGGCCCGGGGCAAATAAGCCTGTGTGGGGCCCCCTTAACACTGCGCAGGGCCATGGTACCCCCACAAAGGGGCGGGGGGTCTCTGTGCTTCTTCCACAGTGCAGGACTGAGCCACCAGCTTCAGGGGAGCCTTGCAGGAGGGGCTGCAGCCTCTCTGCTTGGCTCCACGGGCCCCCCCCCAAAGCGCGGGGTCCAGGGCAATTGCCCTGATTCACCATACCCTAGGGATGACTCTATCTATGGAACTCCCTCCCCATATGTACCCTACCACCAGAACTGAGATGGGAGAGGGACTGTAATACCAACTGAACCCCCAGATATAAAGAGAAGACCAGATGTATACAATCAGGTGCAAAATTCATCATAAATGTAGATGGGGTGTCAATCTGAGTAGTGTCAGAGTGAGGAGGCTGAACAGGCAGAGAAACAAATTGTTTGGAACTGCATTAAACTTCGGTTTTCTATCCAGAAATTCCTCTTACGGTGTGGACTGACATTGTTGTGAAACCCAAAGCCTCAGGAGCTAGGTAAGAGGCACTGTAGTGGCTTTCATGCCTAAGTCCCTGGTTGAAACAAGGCCTGAATCAGTTAAGAGCCCTTTTTCACATGAAGTTGCCTGAACACCCCATGTGAAATGAGTTGGTTGCCTTGTTCCATTTCCTTGTAGACTTGTCTTTGATCCAGAGAGTCACTATTATTGGTGGTGGTATGAGACTGCCTTGCTGATTTTTTTTCCTCCTCTGTAGGATGACAAAGGGCTGAGCAGACAGATTTTTTTCACAGCTGTTCAAATATTTCCCCTGTGCTCCCATGGCTGTATCTTCATTTTTTGGAAGGAACTGAGACACCTCTTGGATTTAGGTGATTTCCCCCAGGTCACACAGGAAAAGTCTTGTACGTTCATGAATGGAACCTTACGAATCCAAATAGAAGTTCTTTCTCCAGAACAGGCATGAAGCAGGGAAGCGCGTGTAGCTGCTGCCCATACTGAACCCTACAAGACTAAATAGATTATTTAGTCTGCAAGGCTAGGAGTTGAGGACTTTTCACCACCACTAAAACATAAGGTAGAAATGAGTTGCTTTAGATGTGACCCTCAAATGAAAGTAGTTGTACTGTCATGGGTAGGCATGCAAAGGCAGAACCAATACTCAGACATCTGCAGGGTCCCTTGAGAGGCTAGTTGTATCTACTTGGAAACTCCTCTTGTTGATATTTTATACAAACTGTTCTTTTCCAGCTGAACTGTTCCTTCATGCATGTTTCTCAGATATGTGATGGGCCAGTTAGGCATGAGGACCTAACCTGAAGAATTTCCAGTGAGATGGGGAAAGACTTTTATTTTTCATCAGTAAGATTTCTTCAGTAAGCAGTACAAGGCACTACTAAGGCCTCAGCTGAGTGGGTCTGCAATTATGATCATCTCTATTCAAGAAAGATGAACTAAAATGGAATGGATATAGAGGAGGAATTCATGAATGATTAGGAGAACATAGCTCCTCTTCTTATGAGAGGAGTCTCTAAACAGCTTGTTTTGTTTAGCGTAGGCACCCCCCTCCCCACCCCACCCCTAAAAAAAATGCTGAGATGGGAAGTGATTACTGTCTATAGATATATCAGAGGGGTAAATACCAGGGAGAGAGAAGAGGTATTTAAACTAAAGGACAATTCTTGTGAAAGAACAGCAGGATATCAACTCATTGTAAATAAATGTGGGCTGAAAATTTAAAGTTTTCTAACCATCAGAGTACTGAGGTTCTGGAATAGCCTCTGAATAGGGGTTGTGGGCATAAAAGGCAAGCTGTTTAATATGAAACTTAATTAGCTGATATAAATGATTTTATGATGTGATTTCCTGCAATAGCAGGGCACTTGGTAGCCTAGGAGATCCCTTCTAGTTCTTTATTCATGCAGGAATCTGCCAGGAAGAGAATGTATTCCGAACTGTTGCTACAGCTCCCTTTTCTGGGAATATCATTGAACTTCCCTAACATCTGAGTGCTAACAGAGTCTAGGGGCACAGTATCTCTTGATCTGCTGGTAGTGTCAGTACAGATATGAGCATTTGATTTCTTGGAAGGTGAAAGTAAGTTCTCATAAGGTGAAAGTAAATCGTTATTAGTTTTCTTATTGGAACAAAAGTTTTCTCTTTGCTCTGCCTCCTGCTTGTCTTTTTTAGATGCTTTGACTAACAGAATTCATTTTGTTCTGTTGATGCAAGGCATGAGCCAGATTTTACCCTACATTTTACCTGAATTCAGAGAATCAAGCTAAGGTCTTTCCATCTTGTCAGTTGAGTGGACGGAAAAGCTGAGCATGCAGCAACACCTGTGGGTTTGTAAAGGACCACCTGGTTAGAATTTAAGTGTTATTCATGCACAAACAGAAACTGAATTTGGTTTCTGCTCCCTTATGCATTATTTTAGAACAATGAAGAAAATATTATAATGCTGTGCTGTGCATTGATGGTGCATTCTCCCATGGATTCTGTGTGCCGCTTGTCACCACATGTCACACCTGCAAAAGTGGCTTAGGAACTGAAGTTTCATTCAAAGGCAGGAAAACTGGAAACCTAAATGTATCCATCACTTCTGAAAGTTATTTGGTTTTCTCATGTTCCATCAACAGCTCATGGCTCAAGCTATTTCTTGGAGCCAAACAAATTGGACCAGAGCTGTTTCAGCCACAGAGGATTCTACATGGGGCATTGGGTAGGAGAAGCTGGGGAAGAGGTAGAGTGATTCTGCCAAAGTGAAATTACTATTTCAAATAAACTAATGTAAAGGGTCCAAACAAGATACCTTCTTGTATCTGAACAAAAATGTGCCTGAGAGACGTAGACCTGATTTGCCACAGCCAGGTTGTGTCTGTCAAACGCCATTCCATCCTATAGAAAATGGCAACATTAATATAACACCTGTCAGCAAAAGCTGTAACAGTCCAGAAGTCAGGGGCTAAGTCCTCCCTTTTGTTGTTGCTGTCCACACAGTACCTGAAGAATTATAAAAACATTTCTGCCTTGAGGACAAACACCAGCACTAAATTCATCTTTTTAGAAGAAACAGTAATGAAAGGAGAGGGGCAGTGGGAATAAATAAGTGCTTATAGAGTATTGCTGTGCTGCTGGAAGGTTGCCGTATCCTGAACTCTGTAAACCCTTCTCACTAGCAGGAAAGTAGCAAGCTTTCATGCCTGACTGTCCTTATTTATATCCCTGCAGGTGGAAAAAGGTCTCTTAATAAGAAAGGAGAAAGACAAAGCAAGGAGGTGAGATTTTCATTTCTGTTGTGTCAGGTGCCCATGGAAAAGTAATCTCTTGGGCTACCATCTGGAAGCTGTGGGACGTGCCACCATGAGCAACGACGAGAAACAAATGAACCCTGGCTCATCCCCTCCTCCCGAACTGCCAAAGAGAAAGAGGGGAAGGCCAAAGAAACAGCCACAAGTGAGTACCTAGTGGCCTAAAAGCCCAGCAGGGAATGCTGGGGTATTAGGGATTGAAAGCAGCTTTTTATAGATGTTATGTTTTTCTAGGTTTAATCCAGACTACAACCGTCATTATATATGCATGGATGTCTGTAGCCTGAATTAAAATGGCTCCAGTCCGAATGAATGGTCCATTGAATGAGATTTAAAGTTAATGCAGACTAGAGCAGTCTGAACTAGGCAATTTAAATAGTGTTAATTGTTGCTTTTAGGAAAACCAGTCCTTAGGAACTTGGCAGATAAGCATTGCAAATATCAGTCCCTGCAAGGGAAACTCAGTTGGATTTTTGTAACACAAGAGAAGCAACATTTTTTACCAAGTTAAATGTGCCAACAACACCTGACTAAGCTCCCAGCCCTGCCCCAGTGCATAGGCCACTGGTCTGTGAAGAAGACCTGCCCTGCCCCCAGCACATTGGCTGAGATGGTCATCAGCACCCAGGTCAGGTGCACCCATGAAGGCTTCTGGAACAGCACTTTAGATAACTGTCAGTCGGCTTGCAACAATGTAACACTGCTTTAAACAGTCTCATTATTGCCTCCTAAATATCTCCAAGGGCAAGTGCTAAATGCATAAGCCCACGCACAGAGGCTGCCAATTGGGTCTGTTAAGGGGCTGATGGTTAATGATCTTCTATTCACCCTTAATTCGAATTGAAATTTGATTTGAACTGTGTGATGTGAATCAGTTAACACAGTTTAGAACAGTGGTTCTCAACCTATTTTATACCAGGACCCATTTGTAAATATTGATGGCCAGTCCTGACCCAGTGCCCCTCACTCCCAACCTGCCCCAGCCCCACAGTGTGTGGGGCAGAGGGGGGTGTAGACCAGGGGAGGGGGATGAACAAGCAGTCCTTTGCAGGCTGGGACTCTGCCAGCCTGCAATGGGTAATGTGCAGTGTCCCATGTTTTTCTCCTTTAAAGGAAAATCCATTTTTAAAGTTAGTTGATCCATTTTCAAAGTTTGTTCATGACCCTTTCATATATTCTTGTGACCTGCTTGTCGGTGACGATCCATGGGTTGAGAAACACTGGTTTAGAAAATGGTGAGCACGTCCACAAATGGCCTTACTGACAGAGACAAGGCTGGGTTTACTTGAGTTATAGACTAATTTGGGCAGGCATAATTTGGTGTGGGGAGGAGGGAAACTTGAGAGGAAAACACCCTACTGCTCAGAAAAGAAAGAACATACACACGTTGGCACAGCTGCTGCCAACAGCAAGTCCCCAGCTGTCCTCACCCAACCTTCAAGCCAGCAGACCATGTCCACATAGACTGAATTATTCCAAAATGAGTTAACCTGGTATTTGTAGCACTCAAGACTACTAGGGTGCTTAACCCGTTTTGCTTCTAAATGACTTGCAATGGGGGAAGGGACTGTGATCTTTTTTCCCCTATACCAAGCACCCTGCTGGAATGAACAATATTTTGCCATCTGTGCAAGGTATTCAGCATATGCATTCAAAGCTAAATGCAGGCAAATGTGGTTCCATTTGCACCCTTGTATAAACAGAACACTGATTATTAAAAAAATAATATCTCAGCATACACATCTCTGTTATAAAGCCTGTTTGTGCTACAGTAAATAACTATACACATATACACGTAGGCAGCCATCTCTCTTTGCACACACCTACATGCATCCTGTCCCCTACTGCACCAATATGTCTGGTACACTCTGCAAACCTCACAAAGAAATAATGTGCTTTCCAAATAACAATGGTCAAGTGAATTCCATAGAAATATCAGCACATACAAAAATACATGGAATACTTTAGCTGTATTATACACATTGAAGGTAATGTTTTTTAGCATAGCGTACAAGAATAGCAATCTCTGTGTTAAGATGGTCAGTCAGTGATATTCAGGAACAATGACAACAAAAACATAAGTCTGAAATCAGTAGGTGTCTTCTGACAATATCTTCACTGTCTTAGTGTGAGTTTATTATTGGTTGCTTTCCGAATAACACTTGCATTTATTTTCCTTTTCGCTGTTATTTACTTTTTTTAAAATAAAGTCTCTCTCTCTCTCATTGCCAAGCAAACAAATCATCCTTCTGGGAAACACTGTGTTATACTAAATGATATTATACTTAGTCTTGACTGAGTTTCCAAGCAATTTTTCAGAGAACAACAAATGAATTCAACTTAGCGAATGCCTTTTGGTGCTATATCAAGTGCTTCTTTGCAGTTGGTATAGTCTTCTGAGCTCCTTTAAGATCTACATGAAGTGTTTGGTAGCACTTCACAGTACAGTTTACAAGTTCAATAGGATGGGAGTGTCTCGTGATCCCCCACCTCCCCACTCCCTTTCCTAAATCCTTTTGGCATTTAGGTATACAGAAAAGCAGCAGTAGAGAAGTGTTTATCTAGCTTCGGTATTATATATACCCAATTATTGTAGGTTCTGGCCACCCCAAAATCTTTTAATGCATTTATCCTCATAACCTCCCTGGTAATTTGGCAAGTGCTATTATTGCCATTTTGTGGGTGGGTAACCAAACCGAAGAGAGATTTAGGTCTATAGCACCTCCATGCTGTGCCTGGAAGTGCTGCCCTGCAGCATGCTGCATCCTTGCTCCTCTTCTGTCTGTGCTGACACCTAAAAATGTGGCAGTATGGCCCCCTTAGAGCTCACTGAGCCTGTGCCCAGAGCTGCACTTAGGCTCTCTGTCTTGGGTGTGTTTGACACACATGCTCCACCACCTGAAGGCAGGCAAGATTCTTTGCGTAGATGTGATATCTTGTATTAGACCAACTAAGTAGTTGGAAGAAAGTTCTTTGCAAGCTTTCAGGCATAAACACTTTCATCAAGCATAGAGAGACTCTGCTTGTGTTATGTGTTCTCTAAGGTAGATGAGAAGCTAATTTACACATGCAGGTCTGTGAAAATCCAAATGAGTGGAAGTTTGAAAGACAATAGGTGGAAATAGGAAGGGAGGGAAATGTGTGAAGGAATGCAAGTGGTCAGCTAGAGGCAGGTTACCTGGGGTATCAGATGGCTGGCAGGTTATGTGTCTAAATCCAATGTCTATATTAAGTCCATGATTTTTTTTTTGTATCCAGTAGATTAATGAAGTAAAGTTTGTAGGCTTATCTATGAATGCTGTTTTTAAGTTCCCTTTGAGGATTAGAACCGAGAAATTGGAGAGGGAGTGATTGCCTTGTAAGAAGTGGGCACCCACAGGTAACTGGATTTCATAGATTCATAGACATTTGGGCTGGAAGGAACCTCGGGAGACCATCGAGTCCAGCCCCCTGTCCCAGGGGCAGGAAGTCAGCTGGGATCATAGGATCCCAGCAAGGTAAACATCCAGATGTCTTTTGAAGGAGTTCAGAGTAGGTGCTTGGACCACTTCCAGTGGCGGTCTATTCCAAACCTTGGGGGCTCTGACAGTAAAGAAGTTCTTCCTTATGTCCAGCCTGAAACGGTCTTGGAGGATTTTGTGACCGTTCGACCTTGTCATCCCTTGGGGCGCTCTGGTGAACAGGGTCATAGGGAGTTTGCTTCTCATGATGAGGTTAGCGAGGTTCAATGTTTGTTTAAAGACTAGGATGGGCAGTTCTGGAAAGATCTCTTTAAGAATTGGGTCTTCTACTAGAATGGGTTGCAACTGTTTGAGGATTTTCCGTATAGATTCCAGGGAAGGATGGTATGTCATAACTAATGGTGTGCATTTCGTGGGGATTTTCTTTTTGTACAGGAATTCTTTGCATATCCAGGTGGATCTTTCAAAAGTGTGATCTATCTCTCTGGAGGAGTGTCCTTGTTAGGTGAAAGCCCTTTTGAGATTTGTGAGGTGATGATAGCAGGTATTCTCCTCAGTGCAGATTTGGTGATATCAGAGATCTTGGCTATAAATTACAGCTTTTTTTGGTGTGTTTTGGGTGATTGCTGGTTCTGTGTAGCTTTGTGTATTAGTCTGTGGGTTTCTTGTACATGGTGGTTTGTATTTTACCATTCTGGATAGTGTTCATCATGATTATTGTTGAATTTGTGATGATGCAGAGTCTCCCTATGTCTGACGGAAGGTGTTTGTGCCCGAAAGCTTGCAAAGAACTTTTTTTCCAACTATTTAGTTGGTCTAATAAAAGAGGTCACATCTACCCAAAGAATCTTGCCTGCCTACGTCCTTAGACCAACACAGCTACAACCAACAACTTCACCACCTGAAGGCAGCTATAGGCCTCATGTCATTTGGTGCACATGGCACAGGAACAACTGAGTGAGGCTTGCTGAACAGTGGCACTTCCAGGCAAAACATGGGGATGAGCTGGACATGCCCTATGTGACTAACCAAAGTCACAAAGGAAATCTGCGTCAGAGTGAAGAATTAAATCCTGTTTCCCCACATCTCAGGCTGATGAGCTATCTGTAGGTCCATGGCTCCTGTCGGTCAGTGTATTGTTGCTATCGTGTAAGGCTGAAGTAGTGTTTAGCATCTAGGAATGGGGAGGACAGCCAGCTCTCTATGGAGTACCAGCAATGCTCCATTAATCAAGGACCACAGAATGTGAAATGCCGGGCACCAGTGTCATATGTTGTTGGATTGCTAGATGTGTGAAAGTTGTTGTAATAGAACCCATCCTTTTGTCAAAGCAGGAGCCTGAGGAACTGGTGCCCCTAAAGAAGCCACGTGGAAGGCCAAAAGGAAGCAAAAAATTGAATACTACTTCTGGACAGACAGTAAGGCTGTGATTCCCAGCCATTTTGGAGGGGGTGGGGTGTCCCCCAGGTGCCTGTGCCACACTCAGAGATGAACCCAGAAATGTCGGTGGTGAACCTGGAAGTGTTCTTCCTGAACTCTTCGACTCTCCTGAGGGTTCCCTGCAACCCTGATTTGGGTCATGACCCTAGGCTGGGAACTGCTGTGGCAAGGGATGGCAATTTATGGGTATATGTGATGTAGGGGAAGATTCATAAGCTGTTACTGAAGAACAAGGAGGAAAGTACCCTCTTGAGGGCAGGAAGATTGTTCTTCTGTCTCCCTCTGCCCAACACTGTCTACTTGCATCATACACCAAAATTGCCTAGTCATCATTGTCCTTCGTTACCCACTTCTGCTCTCTGCTCATCTTCATTGCATTGCATCCTGCTTTCTCCTCTCTTTCTTCCTCCTCCTCCTCCTTCTCCTCTTAGTACTTTTAATACCTTTCTTATTTTGCATAATCCCCCAACTGTTGGCGGCATCCTCTGACCCACCTGGTTGATGTCCTGCCTCTAAGCTGTCTAGGTCTCTTTCACATCTTCTCTTTACTTATCTTAGTCTCAATACTATTTTACCTACCTGTAGTCCTAATCTAACCGCCTCCTTGTTAGCCCTACCCATTCCTCCCCATACTCATCCTCATCCTTATACTGTAGCCCTCTGCCGCCTGATGTGCTTCCTACTGCTTATCATTCTCTTTGTCATTTTTGTTCTGGGTGTTGTTCTAGTAGCCATCAGTCATCTAAATCCTCCTGCTTGTCCTTCACTTAGTCCTTTTCCCTCGCTAATGCTTCTCATTTGCTGTCACCATATAGTTCTCATCTGGCACTCCCTTTTTCCTAGTCACATTCCAACTTATGCATCTCATTTGCCTCCTCTTCTTAAAACTCTGCCCCTTAGTTCTTCCTCTTTCTAATTGTTGTAGTCTTCTTTTTAATTCACTTCATCTTCCACTGTTGTTATCCTTCAGCTGCACCTGATTGATGGCCTCCTTTGTGCTGCCTCCTACTTTGTCTACTTGTCTTCTAAATCCTTCTCCTTCTTGTCCTAGACTTGATCTTAATTTACTTAGTCCTAGTTCTAATCTAAATGTGTCTGTTTTTCATCTGATGGAGCTGTGTGACTAACAGCTGCCACCTTACTTTTCCTCTTTTTTCATTGCTATATGATCACTGCCAGTCTTTTCTTAGTTCTCTTTCTCTGCTGTTTCCTCTGTTTAGTCCTTCTTTTTCATTCTCCTAATCTAAACCCTCGACCTTCCTTCTCCTACCTGTCACACTTGTAGATGCTATGCTGAAGCCTTCCTGATCAAGTTTAATGGCTTACTCTCATTTAATTTCGTTTTGTTTTGTATTTTTAAAGGTAGAATCTCCACTTGCAAAAAGACCAAGAGGGAGACCCCGCAAGTGGGTAAGTACAGTAAGGTCAACATCCCCTTTAATTCCCTCTCTTTCTTTGAGAGAAGAAAATGAAGGAAACCACATTTGCACTGAGAAGAAAAATGGTGGAGTGTCCTTCAAATAGAGTTCCCAGGATAACTGGGCTTGGGGGGAACAGGAGATGGAGCCTGCAGCACAGGGAAAGACGACTCACTTAGCAGGAATAAAAACCACCAACATCAGAAGGCTGAGACAGCATCAGCATGAAATGAGCATTGAGTAGTAGACCTGTTCCAGCGAGAAGACTGCAGTGCGTGAATGTGAGGGGAGAGGGTTAAAGTCCCAGAGAAGAATTGGCAGAATGCTTAGTTTTAATTCTGGACATCAGTTGCTTGCCCGTTGGCCTGCAGTAGCCCAGCTGTAATCTTCAGGGGTTGCTGAAGAACTCTTCTGTCCCCTGGGGCCAGCAAGGAAAAACCAGGTGCTGGTAGCTGTCATGAAACGTTATTTCTGTTATTTCCATGTCATTTAGAACTGTGAGCTTATAAGAGATCAGAAAGCCAATGCTTTTTAATTATAGAGTTACAGAAACCTAAAAAAGTAAATATATTAAAAGCTGAAGCTTCCTTAAGAGGATAATTGTGAGGGGGAACCTGCAAGATACAGAGCACTGACCATCTTGTAAAACACCTGCTGATACAGTCTGCCTTGTGGTTAAACTGACAGCAACTGGTAGGAAGGAGATGGGCTCAGCCATGACACTCCACTCTGTTTTGCAGCTCTTCTGTGTGCCTTGTATACAGCTGTAGACCAGGGCTGCGTGAGGGGAGGGCTGGAGAGGAGTAGAGGATGCTGGGGGAAACATGGCAGCATCCAGACAGGAGTGTAAGGACATATTCCTGTCACCTCTCAATAGAAGTGAGGTGAGGAATAGTAAAAGAGCAGAAACAGTGGGATTAGGAAATGCTGCGTGCTGCTGTTGGGCTAAACAGAAAACTTGGTCCAACAGATGAAAACAGACCAGTGTTAGGGCAGTAGTCAAGAGCTTGGGAGACCCCCTGCATGTCTCAGTTCCCATCTGTAAAATGGGGCTAACGGCACTGTGCTACTTCCCCAGGGTACTGTGAGCAAAATACTTTAAAGATTTTGAGGTGGTCAGAGACTGCATTAGTAGGGTCATATATGCAACTTAGAAAAGGCAGGAGGCATTCAGGATCTGGATATAATTACAAACATTTTCTGGAAATATCAATAAAATCCAAATTAAACATTTCTTTTTGGGTTGACTGATCCAAATCAGAGCATTTCAATTAATTGAACTAAATCTTAGGGTATTTTTACACATGCTCCTGGAGTGTGGGGGCAGGGGAGCATCTCATGTATCAGTGTCCCCGTACTTCAGAATAGCAGCAGGGACAATTTACCTAAAACTTGTTAAAAGAGCTTTAGTTAAAGTGCCCCTGCTGCCATTTGGAAATGTGGGGACACTGATGCATGAGATGTGGAGGCTGGCTGGAGTGCAGTAATTGCCACACTCCAGCAGACTGTATTAATCAAATCTGCTCCAATTCACTGTAATTACAGTGTGTTGGAGCAGCCTCCTGGCTTATGTGTAGGTGCCCTTAATGTCTTGTTTCTAGTCAGTTAAATATTATTCAGTATCTACCTGAGTTGCTAAAGTTCATCATGTGCCTCCTGCCTCTAGACTTCTCTGTAGTCCAGGATACCTGACTCAGCTACCTTTCCCACAATGCACTAGAGTCCTCTGAGTGAACTGATGTGTGCATCATGGAATAGATAGTTCAACTGAAGAGGAGAATGGGGACAGACGTAGACCAGTCACTGCCATAGCAACTACCACCAGAGCAGGAGTCTCTACTCAAACTCTGGGTGAGCAGGGAGCAGTTCACCACTGAGTGGAGATGCACTGTCTCCAGGAGTGATGGGAATAAAGCCAAATATAATAATTTTAGAATTTCTAATTTTAAGCACTTCTGGTTAAACAAGCTAAATCTGTAAAGTCAAACAACCTAAATGTTAAAAAGAGCAGAACCTTAGAGGCCTGTGCAACAGTAATTTGGCATCTATGTGCATATGCATCATGATACACTCTTCAGTTACATCATTACATTTTTATTTCTTTAGGATCCTTGCCTCTTTCAGGGCAGTGAGTGGGTACAGATGGATCAGGGCAAGTTTTTAACGGTACACAACAATATAAAACTGGAGTGATAGAAACAGAAGAATAGTCTGGAACGTAGAACAGAGGAGCATGAAGTGCATTATGTTTGTGGAAGCTGGCAGGTGATGGAGGTGCTTGTGAAAGCAGAGATTGGGTTCAGCAGTTCGGGAGGTCCATTGATCCATATGACTTTACATGGGACTCTAGGGAGGCAAAAGATAAATTCCCAAGTGCTCTGAGGTGAAAATACAATGAGTATTAAATGCCTACAAGTGGTCAGGACCTCAGTTTTGCAACTGCTAGAGTGCAGCTCTCCCTATCATCATTCAGGTCTTTGTCATAGAAGTGACGGAGGAGAAGGAAGCCCTCTCTCCTCACTGAATCACTGATATCACTTCCTGCAGCACCTGTTTTCTTTCTTGGAGGTCTGTAAATCACATTCTGTCCCATCCCAGTTCTTCTTAGCTTCTAAAACTGATTTAATCAAAGCCCACTTACAGCCAACACTGGTAAGGCCTTGTGACATTTGGGGGTGTAATCCTATTTTATTTTAAGCACCCAAATGGCACTTCACTGGCTGTGTAACTGCTGTTTTGGGACTTGCAGACAGTTTGTCATCTGATTTCATGTGCATTTCGGATATGCAAGTGTCCACATGGCTGCTGGGCATGTTCAGTGATCTGTACTCCTGCCAGGCAGATATACAGCTCCATACCTGCATAGCTAGGTCAGTAAGGTCTAAGTCTTGAAACTGTAGCTATGCAAATCCCATAACTAGTAGCATAACCATGTTTTGCTTTAGCCCGGTAGCCTAGTGGTTAAGGCACACACTCAAGAAGTAAGAAATCCTGGGTCTAAGCCAGTGGTGGGCAAAATGATAGGCCTGACCACGAGCCAGACTCCATTTCCCAGCAGCCCATGCCCACATTGCTGCAGCTGTTTTCCATGGAGACCCCAGGAGCAGCGGTACCATGACAACATGGAGCCAAGGCTGCCACAGAGACCAGTTCCAGCAGCACTGGCAGGGTGTGTGGCTGGGCGGAGAGCTGCTCTGGGGCCAGGACCGGGATCTGTTGACAGTGGTGTGCAGGCAGCAGATCGCAGTTCTGCCCAGGCTCCAGACCACGCTGTCACCACCACAAGATCCCAGCCCCAGAGCAGCTCCTTGCCCAGCTATGTGCTTTGCCAGCCTGGGGCCAGTCTCCTTGGAGACCCTAGGCCTACACTGTCATGGTGCTGCCACTCCTGGGGTCTCCATGGCAACTGGCTGCAATGACCTGGGCAGGGGCTGCTGGGAAATGGAGTTCACTGCAGGCCTGATGTGGCCTGCAGGCTGGACACTGCCTGCCCCTGATCTAAGCCCTCGTTAGCTACAGAGGGTTTGAAACTCCATTTCTTTAGCTTCCCAGTATAGTGCTCTAACTACCAGGGTACAGATTAGGCTTTAGACAGCCCTAATTCCTTTTGGGTTTTCAGTTTTTTAAAATATTGAGATTTTATTGTTTCGTTTTTTGCTTCAATCCAGGCTTGTGTTTTTTTGTTCTTTTTTAAAAAATATGAACAACTTCACAACCTCAGTGCTGCACAGTATTTGGACAGAGTGCCTTTTCAAGAAGACACAAACTAAAGACTATTTTATTTGGATTGACACTGTTTGCTTTATTTTCATTTTGTATTTGTTCACTGATGTTTCTTTTTACAGCCTCAACTAGTGAGCCCAGAGAAAAAATCCCAGGAAGAATCCCCTCTAGGGAGCAATGACCTTAATTCTAACTCATCACTGGCAACAGAAGGTTTGTGATTAAATGAATAGAATGACAAGAGGTTAATGTATAGAGTTACCCTTACAGTAAACCCTGCATGCATTCGTGAACCTACGGCACTCTGGTGTATTCTACAAACCGTGTGTTGTTGGGATGCATTACCGCTTGAATGGGAGATCTACAAGAAGCACTGAATCAAAAAGTGTTTCTAAGCCAGTATGTGATATTCCCCTCTAAATCAGTTCTGAATATTCCAGCATGATGTTAAGATGGCTGAGAAGGAAGAAATGGGGAAGAGAAGCACTGTGCTTTCTCTTTTCTAGCCATTTACATGTGCAATTATGGGTGACCTTGTATTGTTTGCATTATACAGGAGCTCATAGCGGTCCCTTCTTGCCTTAAGGTATGAATTAAGGCTCTCTTGGCACTTTTTCTGGTGTTCTGAGGGTGCTAGCATTCTGGACAAATTTCAATATGGATAATTACACACTCTCTTTGGTATCGTATTCCTTTTGTCTTCCCCTTGTGCAGTATTGGGTGGGGTTCTGTGCCACTAAATGATAGCTGGGATTTTGCTTGAGATGCCAATGTTTCAACTACAGATGAAGTGCCAACTGTGTATGACTTAGATATAATGACTGCAAAGTTTATTCAGATTGTCTGAGATGAAAGACATCTGAGAAAATGACACCACTGTCTTAAGAAACTGGATATGGACATCCTCCAAGACCTGAACCCATCACAAATCTGGAAGAATTTGAGGCTAGAATTCGCACTTTGCCCATTTCTAACACAAATGGAGTTTTATATTCAATAAACATTGCAGGAAGCTATTTATTAAACATTTTCCCTTGAGTGGTGGTGAAAGGGAACCAGCAACATCAGAGGCAGATGTTGCCACTTACACTGATGTGCGGTTGGCACAGCTGCACCCTTATCCTGCTACTGTTAGTGTTGTTTAAAGTGGCGTGCAAAGCAAACTAACTGAAGTGAAGCGGCCAAACCCAATCTTGGTTTCTTAGAAAGTCCCTGGAAATGCCATATGACAAATGCCAGAGATGTTAACCTCAGTTGTTCAAATCGGTTTCCTCTCTGACTCCCACTCCCATATCACTTCCTGCCACTGAGTTACATGATGACATCAGCACAGCCACAGGCTCATAGGTGATGAGCTCACTTCCTGCCCAGCTTTCTGCTTGTTTTCTGACTTGGGTAGAGCTCTTAGCATCACTCAAAACCACAATCTGTGTGGTACTTTCTTCTTCTTTTTAGCTTGAGTTGGATTGAGTACAGTTGCTTGAGGAATACATTTTCCTCCTGTTACAGAAACAGATACGATTGGATAAGCACATGCTGTGGTGAGTGCAAGATGTTGATGCAGTGTGTGCTACTGTAGCATCCTGCTAACTATTTCTGTATGTTGTGGTGTGGAAGTGGAGGTGTGTGTTCTTTAGATGGAGGTAAGACAATTATAGCAGTAGAGACAGGAAGGCTGCTGAATCCTGGAGTAAAATGAAAGTGTAGCAGTAATACTTGAGCATACATAGAATGAAATCTGATCCTTATCTTGAGAGTAATTCATAGCAACTTTTATTCAAATGATGGCCTGAAAATGAATCTGAGAGGTAGTCTTATATTGGACTCTTTTGTGTAAGGAAGAAATAATTTACTGGCTTTGAGTTTCTGGAGACCTGATAGATGCAGCTGCAGCAATGCCCAGATGGCTAGCTTCTGAAAGATGCAGGTCCACAGAACTGGCTCAGACTTAAAAATCGACTAAGATGCAGCTGTGCCATTGACAGGATTTGCACTGTCCATAATCCAATGCAACTACTGTGAGATACCTCTTCCTCCACAAATCCTGTGCTGAAAGGCTGCAGGCATGTCTATTTAAGAGCTACCAGGTGAGGATGGAGGTGGTAGAATGGAAGTGAGTCAGGAAACTTGCACGTCTTTGGGATTGTACCAGATAGAGCTCCAACTAATGTAGATGGTCCCTTGAGATATGAGAACTCTGTCAAGGCACACATTTAAAAAATAAACCATGGATGTGATCTGATCGATTGCTTGTTGACCACCTCCTAGCCTTTTAGCAAGACAGAAGAGAAAAGAGGAGAGAAGGAATCAGAAATGTGCAGGACTTCTGTGATTCTGTACAGGGGGAAAGACCTGAAGAGCTGGGAAGACAGTTGTAGAAATTGCAGTTTGTTTGCCAGGCCCCATGCAGACAGAACTCCTCCTCTCTGTGGTATTTCCAGGTCCTGATTACTGGGCTGTCCAAGCTGTGTGGCAGTAGAAGGGGGTTTCCTAACAGCTCATAGATTTTGCTTTGCATAGGTTTGTTGTTTCTTTTCTGAGATGACACCAACCATTGATATGTCTCTGGTTGCTTGGGCTGGGTGCTCACCTCATGCTGCTGCTGACAGATGAATGAAGCCAGCGTCACATTCTTCCTTTAAACCACATGTGAAGTTTTGACTTGTTTACTGTTTCAGTAATAAATCATCCTTTCTAGTGAAACAAAGGGGAGCAAAGGGAAGCCCCCAACTCCACAGTCAGGGCTGCCAGGACTTGGAAGGAGATTTTGATTTTGTTTTTACCCTGCCCATCTCCCATCATTGTTCACTCCCTCAGACTCCTGTTGGTACTCTAAGAGTACTGCCCAACTGTAAGCTGCTTGTGTTACTCCTTTTCTTGTGCTATGTCCAGTTGCCATCCCAGCTTTCCTTGAAACATGGGGCCAATTGCAGATCAGAGGAATCTCACTGATCTTCTTTGGGACACACTTTCCTATTCTGGCCTTGTGGCTCATCAGAAACAAAGGGAAGAAATGATTGGCATGGCAGCAGAGAATAGGCCAAGCAGGTACCAAGTACCCTCTGGAAGAACATAGAGGAGGTTTGTTAGTGTGGGGATATGTGTCTTTAAAAGCTTCTGGTATAGGCCAGTTCGAGCTGGATGTTATATTGTACAGAGGCTCCTGAGCAGCTGATTGAAGGAGACTTCTGTCAGATTCCTTGGAACAAAAGTTAAGAAAACATGTGTAGAAAAAGAATGGAGCAGTTACAATCCCAGCAGACGTGAATCTCTGAAAATGAGGAGGCCAACTGTGAGGAATGTGAAGAGTACTCCGCTCTTCATCAATATTAAAACCTATGAATGGTGTATTTTTTATCTGAGGTTACAAAAAGAAGATGAAGACACAGAAGAGTCTGTAACTGACTGGAAGCTGAAGAGCTAGTATTGTAATTGGGAGGAATAACTAACTCTCTGATGAGACCAGATTCTAGTTGGAATCTGGGACCAAAGCTTCGAGATAGACTAAGGGAAATACAACATTAACCCTTGGAAAAGCAACTAGAATTTTCCAAGTAAAGCAGGTATCTCAGTCCAGAATGAAACTCCTGGAGGTAAAACAGTGCTCAGATGTTGCGGACATGACAGAGCAATGCTAAAATGTGGTACAAGAAAGGAGCTGAGGCAGAAAAGCATGCAGAGCTCAAAGCTAGAAGTACCAAAAAATAGCACACAGAGCTGCATGTGTTGTGCCAAACCCCATGAGCCAAAATAATGCCTGGGACTTGGTAAAAGTACAAGAACAGCAACAAAGCATCTCAAATAGCAAATGTGTGCAGGCGATGGCAGAGTGCGCACAGGAGAGACAAAGAGAATGGCAACCACTAGCTCAGAGGAATGCTGCAGAGGAGCAACAAACAACGTTGCAGCAGCCGGTGAGTGGAACATCAGTCTGGAAGGCACAACTTTTATTATTAGGTTACACACAGGTGCATAATCCAATATAATGCCAGAAACAGTGGAATTAAAACTAAAAGAAAATCCACAGACAGAAGAAAATACATGGGTAAAATGTAGGGTTTACAGTGGTGAGTTTATCTCCACTATGGGCACTTACAAAGTGACTGAGTAAATAACCAAATGAAAACATACAATTAGTAATAGGTCATTTTTTTCCCTTTCTAGTACTATTTTGGGTTAAAATCTGTCCAGTGGTTCGTCTCATCAAGTAAGGGTTCTCGCTGGAAGGGTGAGAATCAAAACAATTGGGTAAAAGCTTGAGAGCATCTTGTAAAAAGTAAGAAGCACAAGAGCACAAAATACAGCCTGAATTAGTCTCAATTCCCACAGAATCTAAATTCCTAGGAAATTTCCCTTTACTCCAAGGTAGAAGCTAAAATAGGAGCTGCAACAGACTTATTGCTCAAGGAATCAGAGTGAGTGGAAGAACCAACAGAGAGACTGTGCACCCATTTGTCACTATAAGAAAAGAGACAGAATCACTTGAATATATACCCAAAAGAACTAAATAAATATGGTAAAAGGGTATTGATACAATCCTCTCACCATGGTATGGTCAGAAATGAATACCTTTGGTTTATGCACCATAGAATGAACAAAAAGTGAATGCCAGCATCATCAAATAGAGAAGAAGGCTTTATTTTAGATTATTCAAAAAAACTAGAACTCTTGGCTCCCAAATGATACCTTTTATTACACCAACTGGAAAATCACAAGAAAACTCCTTTTCTGCAAGCTTTTGGGATTAAAGTCTCTTCATCAGGCTCTGGGAAAAATATAGATGGTACAAGATGGTAAAAAGTCCCCATAGGTAGGAAATAAACTTCATTTTTGCACAGAGGGAGCTGAAGATGGAAGGCTGTCCCTCTGGGTCCATGAGGGTGTCTTTATTTTAGGTTACAGTTATGATAGATTTTATGTCTTTTTTTTATAGAAGGTGACCAGTGCTATCTGAAATTGACCCTTAACCACTTGCTAGAAGGCATTTGCCAAGTATCCTTCCAATAGTACAGAGATTTTTTTTTCAGTGACAAATCATTGGTTTTCAAATTGAACACAAAGCTGGGAGAGATTTGGTGGCCATAGATATACTATCTAAATTACATACATAACAATTTGATTTATTAAAAGCAACAAAAAACTGTTTGGGCTCCAAAATGTGGGCAGTGATTGCCAGAATTAATGTTGATGATGAGATTGCAGAAATTAATTAAGGCTATTGGTATAGGATGGCCAGGACAGCATACTCCTAGCACCTGTGTCACAAGAGATACTCTTACTGTCACGCGAATTTGTATCCCCAGAGGGATGTATATTATGGAGGAATAGATTCCAAAAGGTCTGAACCAGTTTTTTAGCTAGAGGTGGTCTCAGATAGGCGACAACAATAGCGGGATGAGATGGATAAGGCCCAGGCCATGTTACAACAAAAACTAATGCGTTTACCAATACCTAGAACAAAAGTGGTGTTGACATCCTTAGGGGAGCCTGGCAGAAACCAATGAAGCAGTGCAGAGCATTGCAGGGATTAACTGAATGTTGGCTAATTCTTTTATTTAATAGATTGGCTAGAAGTATTTGATAATTCACATTAAATTAATATTAATTGTTATTACTATTATATTTGGGTGGGATGGGAAGGTATGGATGGGAACTGAGTCTTTAGGAGGCACTGGTGGATTCATTTGGAATTAATTGTTGTTATGCAGACTCATATTATGTATTGCTGACCTGTAATTGTACAACTCAGATACAGAATGAAGCAGACCTCTGCCAGTCTCTTTGGGTCTGAGTGATCACTGAATTAACATAGCTGATAGCAAAGGACAAAAGTTCTGAATGCAAGAACTCCTTCTTCAGGCAGAAATCCCATCAGGACCAAACTATGGCACAAGTACTATTGCCAGAAGTTATTCTACGGATCACTTTGAATGCTGAATATGTATGAAAAAAATCATGGTTTGCTGAATATATATGAAAAAAATAAGGTGTGTGCAGAAGGTATTGGAACAATGAATTGTTTACTGAACTCTGAATTAAAAAGAAGTGACTTGCACAAGGCCCACATAGGAAGCCTGTGGCAGAGCCAGGAAGAGAAAAAATAGAACAGACAAAGCTAATCAGAGACATGAACAATACACCAAAGAAAAAGGAGTGACTAGAAGATGGACTGTATGGATTTTGGGGTTTCCTAAGGAATGTATCTATGGGAGTAGAAGCTTTAACTTAGGCACTTTTGGCTAGATTCTATCCTACCTATCTCCTTCTGTTACCAGGTAACTCACCACCTGGACATGAGAGAGCAGGTTGACATTGTATACCTTGACTTTCAAAAGGCCTTTGATCTAGTATCCCATGATGTCTTTGCAGGATTGTGAGCTTAACTCTGAGACAGTCAGGTGGGTGAGAAACTGGCTGCAGGATAGGACCCAGAGAGTTGTAGTGAACAGATCTGTGTCATCCTGGTGAGAAGTGGGCAGCAGTGTCCTGCAGGGGTCAATGCTTGGTCCAGTGCTTTTCCACATATTTATTAATGATTTGGATGTGGGGTGAAGAGCTCACTGGCCAAGTTCTTGGATTGACAGCAAGTTATAGGGAAGTGTGGTCATGCTTGAAGATAGGTTACAGATATGGGCAGACCTAGACAGGCTGGCAAGTTGGGGTGGATTGGAACCTGATGAAGTTCATCTTTGAGAAATATAAAGTGCTCCACCTCGGGATGAGCAACCCCCAATACACCTACAGGCTTGGTGGCACCAAGCTGACTAGCACCACAAATAAAAGGGACCTGGGCGTAATAATAGATCACATGAATATGAGCTGGCAGTGTGATGAAATAGCCAGTAGGGCAAATAATAATCTGGCACACACCAACTGATGCATCTCCAGCAAAACCAAAGAAGTGATTCTCCTGCTCTACTCGGCATTGGTGAGACCGCAGCTGGAGTACTGCGTCCAGTTCTGGGCACCACCCTTTAACAAGGACATGGACAAGCTTGAGAGAGTCCAGAGAAGAGACACCCATATGATCAGAGGTATACGAAGAAAGGCTGAGGGAGATGGGACTCTTTAGCCTGAAGAAAAGAAGGCTGAGAGGGGACCTGGGTAGTATCTTACTGCTACACTAGGGG
>NW_017728997.1:49714861-49715466 GCF_001723915.1 Gavialis gangeticus | reverse complement strand
CCATACGAAGAAAGGCTGAGGGAGATGGGACTCTTTAGCCTGAAGAAAAGAAGGCTGAGAGGGGACCTGGGTAGTATCTTACTGCTACACTAGGGGAGCACATCAAGGGTTCTGTGAGCAACTGTTCACCAGGGCACCCAAGGGGAAAACTAGGAGTAATGGCCACAAACTCCTGGAAGACTGATTCAGGCTCAACATTAGGAGAAACTTCTTCACAGTCAGGGTTTCCAGACTGTGGATTAAGCTCCCTCCAAAGGTGATGCGATTGCCTACCCTAGAAATTTTCGAGAGGAGACTGGACGATCGCCTTGCTGGGGTCACTTGACCTCAGTTACCTTTCCTGTTTGGTGCAGTGGGCTGGACTCAATGATCTTCCAAGGTCCCTTCTGGCCTTACAGTCTATAAATCTATGTTTAAGTGGACTTAGGCATCCAAACTCAATCTTATTCCACCCTGCTTAAGTCCCTGAAAAAAGTTAATACAAAAGGTAGGTATGTCCCTGTACTCTTTGCCGCTTTTTTGCCACCATGTGAGTTAGATGACCATGTCTTACAAAAGTAGATTAATTATAGTTTCATGGTTTCTAGGGTCGGAAGGGACCTGAG
>NW_017728997.1:49689270-49714850 GCF_001723915.1 Gavialis gangeticus | reverse complement strand
GTATACGTTTCGCTCATCGGTCTAGGCACTTGTGGGTGTTGCTTGGTCTGGCAGTCCGATGATTCCTCCACCCTTGTCTTCCCCTTCCCCAAACAAGCCTAGTTTAAAGCCCGCCAGAGGAGGTCCGCCAACCTAGAAGAAAACACACGCCCACCTTTAGGGGAAAGGTGGAGCCCATCCCATCCGAGCATGTCTCTTGTCGTGATGTTCCCGGTCATGGTTGAGGATCTTCAGGATCTCAAGCCCAGTGGAACAGGATTACTAAATTCACTTTCTGCCTAATAGGTATAATAAAAGCTGGCCCTTTACTCTTGTTCACATTTGTTTGCATTGCCACTTATGCTGGTGTGAGTTTCTATGATGTGTCATGTCCTCTAGTGATGGAGGTGCTGCCAGGCATATTTTTATCTCAGACTTGAAAAAATGATCAAAACATTGCATAGACTGATTAGAACTTAAATATAATTTTTGTTTCTGTAATGTGGTCTCAGTCCTGACACAAACATTTACCTAAATCATCAATAACTAATGTAGTCATGATAGCTTCAGATATTTTAAGTCAAGAAGGCTGCAATCTGATGTAGTCTGAATACCTGCATAGGAAAACCAGAAAATGTTTTTTGCAGTGTTTTTTGCACAGCTCTCTGAGCTTGTACTCAGGTAAGCATCGCAGTATTCAGGTGCTTATTTCAAACTTTGGGCCTGAGCTAGTACCCAGCACGTTTAGTGGACTTTACTGGCAACTGAATCAGATGTTTTATGAGGTCCTTTTAGATCACCTCCTCAAAACTACCCAGTATCATTCCTTTTCCTTCATTCTCTCCTTCTGAGAAACTTGGAGATTCCTGAGCCATGCTTTCATGATAGCAACAACCAATGATTGTTTCTGACCAGGTCGGACTTAACTGTTGTTTTTGGAGGCTTTGTGTGTTGAAGGTTTGGAAGGAAGCCCTTAAGGCTGCATCATGCCCAGGGATCTCATGATACTTGGAATCATTTAACGTGGCGCTGCCCCTGTAATGAGAAGGTGTGCGCAATTGGCTAACTGATTAGAAAGCTTTAATCCCCTCTCTCTTATGGTCTTTTAGGCACTGCTGGAAAGGATGGCTACAGGACTGGCAAGACTGCAGGCCTCAGGAGATCTCTGAGCACCACTTCAGCTTCACCACAGTAACCTCCTGGATTAGGAAACAAAAAAATGCATTGCTTTTTTTTTTACTTCAAATTCTCCCCAGCTATTGTTTCAGCAAAGCCTTGCTATTTATCGAAAACACTGACCTCAAGTATGACATCCAGGTAGATATATTGGCAAAAACTGCAGTCTCCTTGTGAATGGGATTCCCTCACCTGGGTGGTAGCAGATCTTTGTCAGGATAGGATTATCTTTAAAAGTCTTGGGTTTTCTTGTTTTGGGGTTTGTTTGTTTTTCTTTTGGGGGCGGGTTGGGGAGGGTGCTGGGGTATTTTTTTTTGTAACAATCTTGTGCCTTGTGCCATTATGAATGGCCAGAGTCCCAGAAAGAAGGGATTTTGCCTTAATATCGTCAGAAATTGTTCTATAATTTAGTTAGACTGCGAATGACTGTACTCTCACAATAACCACTAGCATCTAGAGGTACAGGGGCATGACAGTATTTAAGCAGCAATCCTGTATCAGTTCCTGGATTGGCCTTGTGCTCATTTCCTTGGGTCAGAGGATTCCTTCCCCTCCATCCAAATAATAGAAGAAAAACTTGGGAATTTTCCTACTGCAGTGGACCAAGACTCTGCCAGGTCTGACACTGAGCAGTTGGAAATCTAGATACTTTAGGGAAAAGTGTAAGACTAATGTGTTATCTACTGTAACTGTGAAGTGTTTTTAAAATTTGTTTCTCCTTACCTACGAACAGCTTTTATCCTAAAACACGTAAGTTGATGGCCTTAAAATTTCTTTGTTCTAGTCATCAGTTCAGAGCAATATCCCATAGCTAGTCTATAATCAGACCCTCAGGGAAGTAAATGAGACTTTTTTTTTTCACCTGGGTGAATAGAATAAAATGAGTGGAGACCCCAGCATTTTATTCTTCATCATATGAGTATCTATAAAAAACTAAAGTGATAAAAGGCTGCTTCCTTAATGAGTCTAAGGTCTGGTGGTGGTATCAACTCCAAACTCCATGATACATTGTCACCAGTGGGCATAGCTGCCCCGTTAGAAATGAGGTGTGTGGCGGCCTCTAGTGTTAAAATGATGCAACTTCCTACCTTTACATTTCAGGACTCCCTTGGGATGCAACACAGACAGAAACAACAACAGCTCTGGGTTATTGCATGCAGTTGTAGGTCTCCTCCCAGGTTCAGGCTCATTTTTAGTGTCCAAGCCAGTCTCTCAAAATTCTGGGGGTTAAAGGTGTTTTTCATATCCATCACAAAGACCAAAATCCTATTGGTATTTTTCAGCAGTTGGAATAGATACCTGCTTCATAAAATAGACAAAGTGAATATTTCAGTTTTCTGTAGCAAGATGTATAGCTAGACACTTTTACAATATATTAAATATTTAAAAGGACATAACTAGCTTTAAGTATATAGGAACATAGAAAGGAAATGTATAATGGCTGAATAAACTGAACTTAAATAGTAATAATTCATAAAAAATCTTTTTCTTTAGCAGGTATTGATGTAATGCACAGAAATGGATGTGGATTATTAGGCAGAGGGTAACTAAATATGAGTGGTAGAATATAGAGCTCTTAACTTCTGCTCCTCAGATTGAATTGAGCCCAGTTTAGCAGTGATTAGGGCTCTGATCTGGTTATTGATTTTAATGCCTTATTTGTTTATTCTAAGACTTCAGGGGTGGGCAAAATATAGCCTGCGGGCCGGATCTGGTCCACCAAGGGATTTTATTCTGCCCACAGCAGTTTCCTTGGCACTGCCCAGCCCAGGCGCAGGGGGCAGCCTGGACCTTTGCAGGTGTAGCTGATCCCGTCACCCCCAGGCATGCAGTGGCATTGGGGCAGTGTGGCAGCCAGATTTCCTTCCTAGAATTCCCCACAGTGGTGGCTCCTTCCAGCTGCTGCTGCTGGTCTCCGCTACTGCTGCTGGACCCCGTCCTGCTGCCTGGGCACCCTGGTCAGTCCACCCCATGCCCGCCATCGGGGGGGCAGGGCCTGCTCGGCTGGGCAGATGGGATGGGGCCACAGGCAAGCGGGAAGCAGTATCTGGGAGTGTGACAAGCGGGACTGGTGTTGGAATTGCAGGATGGTGACAGCATGGGGCTGGGGCCCAGGGCAGAGCCACAATCTGTTGCCCACACGCCCCCGTGACAGGTTCCAGTTCCATGGGCAGACGGGTGTGGGGAGTAGATCGCGGCTCTGCCTTTGGCCCTGGCCCTGTGCTGTCAGCACTCTGGTCCTAATCCCAGCCCTACCCACCCATCCACCTGGCTGAGCACATCCTGCCTGTGCAGGTCACTGGCTGGTCTCCGTGGAGACCCCCAGCTCGCCAGGCAGTGAGAGTGTGGGGCCAGGCCCCAGAACAGAACCACTTCAGGAGTTTTGAGCTGTTTCAGACTGTTTGAGGATGGGGGAGGAGGGTGGGCTGCTGTCCTGGCACAGCAGGGGAAGGGGCATGTTGCTGGCCTGGCCTGTGACAGCTCACCAACACTCCTTAAGTGCCTCCCAGCCCAAGTAACTGCCCACCCTGTAATACTTGTTTCTGTTTAATGATTGCTTATGGTAGTCTATATGGATGAGCTTGGTGGTCTCAGTGAGCTCTATTGGCCCTGATGGGCTCCTGTTCAAGCCATCTTACCAAAGAAGCCATGGATTAAATAGACTTTGGAGGGACTAAACTTCTCTGAGGCTGTGGTGACCCATCATCAAAAATGATGCATGTTGCTGGAAGTGGGAGAAGACTGTACCCTACTTATAACACTCCCTGCTCTGTAGGTACATACAGCATGTTTGGTATGAGTCTGGAAATCCCTGGGGCAGCCTCCCTTTCCTTTAACGGTATAAGCACATTGAGGTGTGGCAGGTGAGCAGAAGAGGAAGATTATGGTAAAGCAAGGGATAAGTAGTCACCAGGGGGTGTCCCAGCCACCCCTAAGACTAGCTTGTGTTGCATTTGCCCTGGTGGGAAAAAGATCTGTGATTTCCACCCTCCTCCTCCAGAGGAGCAATGCTGAGCCTTTGGAAAGGGAGGAATGAGCATGTTTCCTGATGCATTTTCCTTAAGCCTTTAAACACTTCCACTGCCACCCACTTCTAACTTCAAATCTGAATGCAGTAGCATACCTGGCAGATCTGTAACCTATGGTACTTTCCACTAAAACATCTGGTTGGTTGCCTCAGCTCAAATACTCAACCTGGGTTTTGTATCAAGTGGATACAGTAATCCAGTGGTAGTTCATCTTGAGACTTTAAAAGCCATCCATATCAAGTTCTTTACTTGACTCCAAGTGTATTAAGAGACCTGTGAGTCCTGCCAGCCAGACTCTAGTGCAGATTTAGCTAACATTCTTCACCTGTGACTGGCAAAATGGCAGGCCAGGATTTTCTCTTCACCCAAATTTGGAGTGCACACTTGTACAATATGTGGATTGTTTAACTAGCATGGATGATGCCCAAACATTTTCATTACGTTTATATCAATCTATCTCAGTTGGTGTACATGGAAAAATGCAAAGAGGTGAGGAGAGACTAACTGTTGTTTTAGGGCTGAGAAATCTTCATGTTCAGGTGGAGAGAACCACTCCTCTGGCACATGGTTGTCATAAAGGATCCTCTGTCTTGTAAAACTGTTTGCTCTGTGCTTCCTTTTTCTATTTTACTGAGTAGCCATAAGAGTTGGCAAAAAAGGCTGATGAAAATGACTGCAATAGGAACAATGAGCAAAATTCCTTATTGCTAGGAGATATTTTGTCTGTGAGCTCCTTCAAAAAAGAGCTGTGCTGTAAAACTTTTGATCTGTATTTTTTTGTTTCGATATTTATATAGAAACTGGGAGCAAAAATCTGGCCCCATCAGTGTCAGGGATATGATTCCCACTGCCTTTAACTGACCCAGGATTTCACCCTATATATTTAGTAGTTCTCTAAAAGGTGTAGATTGTTTTTTATTTCCCATACATTTAACATTTGACTCTTACCCAAAGCAATGGGCTCAAACCAAAATCCTGCACCTGAACAGATGGATCTGAAATTTTTGCTATGAAATCAGGTCAAATATATTTGAATTCGGGTCAAAATAGCTTTGGGATTATGGTAGATTTGTTCTGTGAAACGGTCAGTGGTGTGAGATTGTGACTTTGTAAACTGAAAATCAAGGTTTGGTCCAGATCCATTTTACCTCACTCTTAACATTTGAGATTTAGATAAACACTTCTGGTTTTGACTCAGGCATATGGGAAGTGTCATTTTGGTGTTAGTCTTTGATTTCATTGTTAATAAAGACGTAAGTTTTAGAGTATATCTAGTTTCAGTTTTCCTGGGTTTTGTTCCTTCTTTATGTACAATAAACCTAAAGACAATAGAAGGTATCTGCATATCACAAGACACTGAGGACCTTTTCGTCCTTTCTTCCTTCAACTGATTCAGAAGGTGGGATTATCAAATGATCAAGTCTGTATGGTGCAGTTTCTGGAGGTACATGAAAGTGATAACTAATGTAGGGGTTAGCGACCTGTCAGTAACAGCATGCTGTAATGATGCAGTTCATTCTCCTTGGGCTGGAGGTAGCGGCTGATGGAAGCCGCTGCTAGTTCATGCATTCTCACACAAACCTGCTTGTCAGGCCAGATAAAATCTCTTTTGGCTTAATCTGAATAATTAACACTGCTTCCCTGAAGATACATACACAGCATCCCCTCCCACTTAATTGTATGAAAGACAGTTTTCCACAAGTAGATCTGCTTTACTTTACCAGATTCACTGCCATTCTAATTAAGTCCTCAGTCAAGAATGCTCAACTCCCATCTTGCAGGTGAAATCCAGCTGCAGAGTCGCATCATCCGGCCTGTGGGGCTCCCCATTGGCTGGAAAATTTGATGGAGAGGGAACAGTGGCAATTATCACTGCTTCCCCACCCCTTGCTGCCTAATTTCCAAGTCCTGCATCAGGGCCAGACCTTTGTCACATGACCAGATCTGGCCCTGGTTGTGCCTGCCCTACCCAATGGATCAAGGCTCTGCCACCCCCATCCCTTGTGCTGGATCAGATCCACAGGATGGATCTGGCATCACCCATTCAGTCCACAGGGTGCAGGGGTTGGCACCACTGCCTTATCCCTTCATACAAGTATGGACCAATAATATAATGTGCTTGGCCACATCATCCAGCTCATGGGGCTCTTTATGGGTCTGGAAATTTGGCAGCAGGGGAGCAGCTACTAAGGCTCGCCACTGCTCCTGTGCTGCCAAATTCCTTGACTTGTGGGGAGCCCTGTGGGCTAGATGATATGGCCATAGGTTGAGTATACTTGTTCTACTAGATACTGCCATGGGGATGCTCAGTTCTGCCCCAGCTTCCCCCTAGCTTTTTCTCAGTTCCACAATGATTTTAACAGAGGTCAAAGTAGAGATGCTAATGATAAGGACTCCCCACTGCCCCACACCGCATCAGGGGCTTTGCACGAGCCCCCTGACCCCAGCCTTCCCCATGGGTGCCCCGCCCGGGCCAGCTGTGGCCCTTTAAGAAAAAAAAAAAACCTGAACTCCCCCCAGACTCGCTGCTTCTGCCAGCGGGGGGCAATCCCCACTGCCCCATGCCATGTGGGGGGCTCTGCATGAGCCCCCAAAGCCCTGAGGCTGCTGCAGGAGCGGTGAGTCCTGGAGCTGGTCTCTATTTTTCTTTTTTCTTAAAGGGCCAGAGCTGGCCCAGGCAGGGTACCTGTGGGGGGACCGGGGGAGCATGGGGGGGTTGAGGGGGCTCATGCAGACCCCCCCATGGGGCAGTGGAGGCAGCAGGGATCCCCCCCTGGCCCACCCGGCAACAGCCAGTGAGCACTGGCGCTTTTTTTAAAGTACTGAGTTGGAACGTGGTGGGTAAGAGCAGCCATGGTGGGGCTGGGGGAGGAGGGGAGCTGAGGGGAGGCAGGGGGCTTGTGCTCATCCCCCCACGGTCCCCTCCCCACTCCTCCAGCCCCAACTCCCCCGCCCCTAGTATTTACCAGCTCAGAGTCAGCTGCAGCTCCCTGCTGCAGCCACTGGGGACTGCCCAAATCATTAAAACTCTCCAAATCTTTTCTGAAGATTCGGAGAGCTTTGAATTGATTTGGACCTTTAAATTGGTGCCCTGATTCGATTTGGGTTTGGAGATTCAGCCACTGAATCGGGCCGAATCCCTCTGAATCGAATCACCACTCAAAGCTTTGCACAGCCCTACCTGGAAGGTCTCACCCCTCTCTGTCTGCTCCCCAGGGCATGAGATGCTTCCTGCAGAGAAGCACACAGCAGAAACACTGCCAGTTCAATCTTGAAGAGCCTATTTCCTCAATTTTCCACACATTCCTTGGCAGGCAAGTTTCTTTGAGTAGATGTGATATCTTTCAGCTTCTCTCATTCTTGGAGTCTCAGACCAGCAGGGACTCCCTATGCCTGAAGAAGGGTGACTGCACCCAAAAGCCTGCTAAGAACTTTTTTCCAACTACTCAGTTGGTCTAACAAAATATATCACATCTAACCAAAGAACCTTGCCTGCCTGTGTTCTTAGACCAACACGGCTACAACCAAAAACCCTACACCTTCTTTGCTATTTCTGCTGGGGGTAAGAGAGTTTTGCTTCAAGTATAAAGTATACAGCTCTAAGCACTGATTCAGTTGGCATTGGATAGATGTCCTCAGCCTTTCTTCCTGGGAAAAAAATGGGAGGAGAAAAGACCAACAATCATATCAGATTTCATGTAAATACTTTAATTATATCTGAATGCTTAAAACATAGAAACACTTGAGTTCAATTACATCTTAATGCTTCTACTAAATACTTTCAAGTACTGGGTAAGGAGGTGGAATTACACTAAAAGAATACTAGAGTAGAAATCCAGCAAATACTAGTAATATTCTTTTAGCCTCATAGTTGCATTTCATTGATGTAAGGGCTTCCTGCAGAGGGCGGAGCCTGTGTATACCAGAGGAATGTCTGAATGGCATTTCCGCCTTAAGCTTCTTAAATACATATTATTAATATGTACCTTAGTAATATCACAGGACAGACAACATGTGTGTTGTATGCCAGATGAATGGCAGGCAAATGCTTTGGCCTAGAGCAGGGGCATCAAACAAATAGCCCACAGCCTGGATTTGACCCACAAAGCCCCACCATCCGTCCCCTGCAGTGGTGCCCTTGGGTCTGATCAGACCCACACATGGTATGGGGCCAGTCTGCAGGCTAGGTTCAGGACACAACTCTCTCCCACTCCCCCAGCATACTTGTTCCAACAGTGGCTTCAGCCAGTCTGGGACCCACACTCTGTGCCCTGTAGATCCCAGAGTGGCTGGAACAGGCACTGCATGCTGTGCAGTATGGCCGAAGCAGCAGCTGCACTGTGTATGTTGGCTGCCCCAGCTGGACTGTGCTGTATGTGGTGCCCGCTCTGAGACACGTGCCACATGTGACAACCACTCCAACCAGTCCAGGATGATGCACCCAGTGCTTTCAGACACCATGCAACATGAATCCTGGACTGGATCTGCATGTGGCACAGTATTAGAGCCACTGGAGTGGGTACCACAAGCAGTGCAGTTTAACCAGGGTTGCTATGTGTGCTGTCAGTGCAAGTCCCAGACCAGATGGAGCAGCCACCAGATCAGGTATGTTCCTGAGGGGGAGGAGGCTGGAGAAGGGGTCTATGGGCCCCATCTGATCCATGGCCCAGCCCTGCCCCACTCCTCTGGCCAGCAGGGTCAGGTGAGGTTGACACCCCTGGCCTAGAGCTTGCAATTGCCTGAGTGGGGCAAGGATTTGGGTTCTGAGCATCTCACAGTGTGCTGCCTTTTTCCATAGCTAGTCATTTAACATTCCATGTTTTTTATAATCATTCTTTCAAAATTGTTAGTTTTTTGCCCCATCACTCCAATTTTATTTAGTTTTTGGGTTTTTTTTTGGCTGCAGAATATTGTAGTCCTAAAAGCTTCAAAGCCTCCTTGCAGCTGAAGCTGAAGTCTACCCGGGAGGACTCTGGTGCAGATGCTGGCTACTACTCCTGACCTGACTGAAAATGATATTAGATCTCTGGTGGCTGCATGCTGTGACGTATCTGGTTCAGCTCCTCAAATGATATAACTTGGAGTAGATTTTCTGAAGCCATGTGCACACTCTCCATTGAGGACAGTGGAGCTAGGCCAGGTTACACCAGCTGATGCTCTAGCCCATTGTTTTCACACCCCCACCCCCAAGTCCCTTATTAGTGTTCTCACTCCAAGTAGCTTAGAGCTGAGGTGCTGGGTTGCCTTCTCATGATTCCAGTTGTGTTGTCTGGCTGTATACTGAGGCCCTTTTCCAAGAGCAGCCAAAGACCCACAGGTTCAAACAGGATCCTCAAGTCCTCAAGCTTTTAACTATAAAGGGAAAATTGGGGAGGGAGGGGGAAAGGTCTGATCCCACAATGCCTCAGTGCGGTGAGCAATGCTGGTAAGGATGGGTGAGATGTTTCTATAAGGACTTCTCACAAGACAGCACTATAGAAGTAGGCAGATAAGCAGGTCTTAGCACTTGCAAAAAGGGGGCAAAATACAAACTAATAATTTGAGGGAGTGTAAACTGGCTGGCAGACTCCAACTTGTGCAGTTATATTGAGAACCCAAATTGTTAGACCCTTTTCCAGCCCACGTCTCCTTGCACAATGATCCTTTCTAGGAACACATTCAAATTGTGGCTGCCACTGCAAAAAGTGAGCTTCTTGCTCTGAGCCCTGGAGCAGGTTCTCTTCCTAGCTGAGCTCATGGATAAAATCCAGGTCTGGCTGACAAAGGCATGCATGCCAGAAAACCCAGTAGAGGATCAGTACCTGGACAGTGCTGATGCATCTATGCCGGCACTGCATAGATGGGACAGCTGGATTTGGTGCATATACCCAGAGTAACCCAAAGGAACACACTCATTTGGAAATTTCCGTCTACCTCTTCCATGAATATATTAAATGGGACTTTTACCCAGCAGGTGGAAGGAGGCCACAGAGGTCAGCATATGATAAATAGGTAGATGCACGCTTATTTTCTAGGTTTCCTCAGAGTCCCACTGCAGTTTCATAGCTGGGAAGGGAAAGAGAAGATGGGGTGATTGCCTTAAGATTTGGACATCTTGGAGAACATGGGTAAAGGGGTAATTAGCCTGGATAGAGTACAGTGTGGCTCATGCTGCCTCCAGTACCTAAACTAACTCATTTAGAGCTAGCTGGGGTTTCTTTGCACAGCCCTATCTTGTGCCAAATAGCCATGTTTCAGAGATATGGTATTCCTCTACATGGACCTCCGTAAAACTGTTGCAACACCATACATGGCCTGCCGCTCACTGCTGGCATTCCCCTACTGGCTGCTTGTCTAACTGCACTTCCTCTTGGTGACCGCCAGAAGGCTTGCATGTGAGATCACCTATTCTGTACTACCCAAAGCTAAGGTGTCCAAAGCAGCATAGCTGCACCATGATCCATGACAGTGCTCCAACCCATAAGTTCTATCTTTGGCATTCTTCCCTTCTGGTATCAGCTGAAGGCACTGCAGCAGGAGAGGTGCTTCAGCATTAAAGGTGAACTGAAAGACTGTTTTTGCCCACCAAGACCCAAGTCTGAATTTGCACTTCTGCATCAGTGGATGCAGTGCCATTTCTAAAAGAGGAGTATTCTGCTGGACACATGGCAGAGAGTTGCCTGCTTCAGTACCAGATGCAAAGAACTTTAAATGCAGCTTCTGGTGGGTACATAAATAATGCTTAGATTTTTCAGTAACTACTGATGGAGGTGTATTAATGTTTAATTTTAAGCCTATGTACCTATATTTCTCCTCAAAAAAGGATTCTGTTTCCCCCTCAAGACTTGGCTTTGAAGGGGCTTTTCTCAGCCAAAGTAGAGGAGTGGATGGGATAATATCAGCATCCATTTTAATCATTCAGGCACTGTGGTGTTTCAGCATCAACACAGGCTTACTAGGACAGGTTGAAGCCCAGGGCACTTGCAATGCACAGGGCAGCACCCAGGCTGCTGCAGTGCAGATTGCAGTGGTGCATTCAGCTACCACTGCTGTGGTGGCTATATTTGTGCCTGTCCAAAAATGTGAAGTCTGCGGCAGCTGACCTACTGCCCCTTCCCCCCAGTTGCCCTATGGTGCATCAATCACTGTCTCAGCAAGAGGTGGTTTTGCAGGCAGATATAAGAGCTCTTGGCCTCTAGTAGCTGAAAGGGTCCTCCTGCAGCCTTGCCGCATCACTGATTTAGGACATTGAACCATTTTCTCTTTTGACATTTAATCAATCAATTATTTTTCCAAAGCCTTCAGTTCACCTTTATAGCCAGTAATGGCCAGGCTGAAAGTCTTTGACACCACCCTCTGTATATGTTTATGAACAACCCCCTGGCACAAGGGTGGTGCTAAAAGCAAGGGGGACAATCTTCACCCTTGGGGATAGTATTGCATGCTCATGGATGCTGTCTAGCAGGCTGCCCTAGCTCCCAGCTCAAGGGGACTCTGCCATCCCTCAAGCATCTGTGAAAGCTGCTGCCTCTGCAGGCCACTGGTGGGGAGATGCTAGTGTCATACTGCAGGACTCTTCCGGGGATGTTATGGCACAAAGCCAATGGGAGAACCCTTCTGAACATATACACCCCTCCCCCCCACCCCTGTATTCAGTTCAAATTAATTTGTTCAGAGACCAATTCATCTCTGAACAATTGCATCTCCGTTAGCACACAACTTAGAGAGTGCCTACTGCCATCACCCCTGAAATCTGGGCATGGCAGTTCAGGACTTTCAAGGGGCAATGGATGCATCAACAACTGCTGCAGCCACCATCAAGTATTTGCTTCCTGAAGTGGGTTCAGTGCCCTGCACTTTCTCCCCAGGTGCAACACAAACCAATGGGGCAATCAGCTGGGCTCAGTGATGTCACCCATGCTTGTAGTAAGTTATTAATTGGTTGGTTCTTTGGCTATATCCTGTCCAATCTCAGCACAATCCCAAAGCAGGGGCCGGTATTGTTCATGCATTGATGGCATTAGCAACATCTGTAAACACAAGACGGCTGGGTCTCTGGAGGGCTCCTTGGTTTGTCAGAAGAATCTGCAAGGAAGCAGAGAAAGGTGGGATATGCTGCAAGGTATCATACATTGATTCATCCCCTCCCAAGGGTCATGCCAGGAGGGTAAAACATAAGGCCTATGGGCTGCATCTGGCCCACAAAGCCCCACCATCTGGGCCACCAGTGCTGCCCTTGGGTTTGATCAGACCCACAAGGGGCTCAGTGGATGCCAGTGGCATGGGGCCAGTTGCCTTCTTTTCCCTTCCCTCCCTTCTCCTTCCTCCCTTCCCATTCCCCATTCCTCTCCCCCAGCATTCCTGAACTAATGGCATGTCTGGGAGCATGGCTTGGAACATGGATCCCAGAGTGGCTAGAATGGGCATCATGTGTGATGGTCTGACCAGAACAACAGCCACACTTCACATAGTGGACACTCTACCAGACATGGCACCCACTCTGGGACACATGCTGCATATGGTACCCACTCTAGCTGGTCTGGGACCCACACTGCACACAGTGCTTGTAGGTGCAGTGTGCAGTGCAGGTCCCAGACTGGCTGGAGTAGGTACCATATGTGGCACAGTCCCAGAGGTGCTGGGGTGGGTACCACATGCAATGCAGTCCAAGTGGGGTGGCCACTACACTGCATGCGGTGCATGTTCTAGCTGCTCCACGATTTGTCCATCACACAGCATGGGTCTTAGACTGGATGGAGCAATCACCAGATCAGGTATGCTGTGGGAGGGGGAGAGACAGGAGGGAGGAGAGGGGGCCTGTGGGCCTGATCTGGTCTGTGGAGAGGGCCTGTGCTACTCATTCAGCCCACAAGGCCAGACAAGTTTGACATCCCTGGGTTATACTGATTAGAAAAACTGTGGTTAACGAGTGTGACACTGTAACAGGGGGCAAGCTCAGGGCCAGATCTCATGCCGGACTGCCCACCTGTTTCTATGGGCAATCTGCCCAGATTTGTCTGCCACGACTTTGTTGTTTCCATAAACTGTTGGTATAATGCAGGAGACTGCCCATTACTGCCCCGATACCACGGGCGGTATCTGTGGCTCTGTTCCTCCCCTACCCTGCAGCCCAAGCCTTGCAGATGCTATCCACATGTTGTACCCATATCCCAGCCCCTAACTCTGGCCTCTCTCATTGGGCTCCATGCCCCTCACTCATACTGGGCTCCTTGCCCCACACACACAGTTGTGGCTCCAAGCCTCTGGGCTCCTTACCTCTCACTAGGCTCCATGCCCCTTGCCAAACTCTGGGTTCCTTGCCCCTCATTTGCTCTGGGCACCTTGCCCCCCTCTGGACCCCCTTTGGTCCTGCCGACCTCCTTGCCAGGTTACCCCCTAGGATGTGGGGGCTGGGGTTAAGGCACCCCTACCCACCTTTCACCAGGGTTGTAACTGGCTTGGCATTCCCTGGGGGCTCCCATACCACTAGGAGCCCTACCAAGCCACCCTTCCCTGACAGGGTGCAGTTTTAGGTCATGCTGAGGACCGGGAGCTTCCAAACCATCCCCATAAGTTCCTGCCCTTACCTCCAAGGTTGTTTCTGCTGCAGCTCAGCTAGGCTATATTTCTGCCTGGACTGGTAGCAACAGACTGCAGGCTTTATACACTAGGTTCTCAAAATGGCTGCTGCCATCAAGCACCTGCTAGATGCCTGACCCAGCCCTTACAGTGGCAGGCACCAACAGTGTCCTGCCACAGAGACAAATATATATTTAGCCAGATATTGAAGTCACAGGAGCCATACCCATCTACCTTACTGGGGAACCTGGACCCTTGGATCTACCTCAGGGTTTGGGGAGCCAGAATGACCCAGCTTGGGTCTAAGGAGTGCAGGTACTAGGACCTGGCTACCTCTGCTGTTTCTCCCTGTGTGTGGCTGTGGAACAATATAGTGCCTCCCTCCCACATAAGTCCAGGCACCCAGCTGCAGTGCAGAATAGGTAGAGCCCTGCTCCCCCATCCATCGTGAGGCTGAATGTTACCAAAGCCACAGCTCTGCAGGCTGTATCCAAAGGCTTCACAGACCAGAGTCAGCCCATGAGCCATACTTTGCTGACCCCTGGTGTAGCTTACCCAGGCCTGCATGAATTAGCAACGTGTAATGCTTTCTATTTCCTGTACCCTTTGTGAGTCTTATTGCCTCACTTTATCAATCCTTTATGTAGAAGTTCATATGTACAGGACTGTCGCTTAAATGTTGCAAAACTAAAAGACTCTTCCCTCAGTGGTCCCATGGAATCAACTATGTGCAAAACTGCCTTCCATGTTGGATTGATTCCCTTGTTATTTTAAACAGTTAAAATAGCCATTCTCATTTCAATGGTAGCTGTGGGGCAAGAGACTCCATGGGGATCCAGAGAGTCCTTCTGGAGTGCCTCCATGGAGATCCAGGGAGTCCTACTAAATAGCAGGGATGCACTAGTCTGGGGCTGGATGGTTTGTGGTGATCTTCTCCATGTGTTACTTAAATGAGTCATTTTTATGCATCTTGGGTGCATCTATACAAGATGTTTACTGCAGTTGACCAATTACCTCCACAGTAAATATCTCAATGTCTACACATATGCCCATATTAGGCCACAGGAAACTAATAAACTCTGCAGCAGGGTAGTACTATAAGTACTATTGTGCTGTGGAGATTTTTTTTGTGTGTGCAGCAGTGCACATGTAGACACTGATGTGGCTGGCTGGGGCATGATGGCTTCAGTGCAGGGGCTGCTTGCTGGCTAGCCCCATGCTGGAGCACTCTTGTACCCCAGCCAACCCCTCTGCAGCACATTAAGTTGGGTTGTAGCAGCCCTGGGCTAGCAGGCTGACGCCCTGGGTCCCCTGCCAGCTAGGGCTACTCTGACCTGGCTCAATGTGCTGCAGTCCTGGGCACATGTTCAAATGGTATGCCTGGGAGCAATAAATGCCAATGCAGCAGATGCCATTATTTGTTTCAAATTAATTGCACGTGTAGACGCACCCTTTATGCATAATCCATGCATTTAATGTTTGTCCCTACATGCACTGCATGTAGTCAGGACTCCTCCTTTACATATTACTCTCTGATTCATGATAATCAAAATATTCAATACACAATCCTCTATGACTAAAAATCAACCCCAGCACATGTGCGCATGTGCATACAAGCACACACCCACCCACAAACTGTACTATAACCAAAAGTAAGTTATGCAAGAGTCTTAAGTCATCTAAAATGAACACAAGTCTTCTTTGCCTTACCCTCCATCCCTTGTAGCTCCCAAGTTGAGCCAGGTCTGAACAGACACCCCATGTTTTGGGGGAAGTGAGCTGGTATCTGAATCAAGACTTTGGGCCAGTTCTCATCCTTGGCCTTTATTCATGCACTGGTGCCACCAAAACCCTGCATCTAAAGTCCCCATGAATTGAATCAAGTTTTCTAGTTCATCTCTGTCTCTACCCTATGTTTATCCCTATTAATTCTTGAAGAAGGATTTACCATGGCAACTCTCTGAAGGAGAAGAAAGAACAGCAAACACCACTACTGTTTACTTGACAGCTCTAGGGTTTCCCACCTGCACATACTACAGTTTACTGCTGCATCTCACAGTTGTGCTTCAATGGGTGAAGGGAGAAAGTTGCCTTGAGAAAAAGCCTTTGGCATTACAACTTGTTTGTATTTCCTGTTTCTTCCAAATCTGCTACAGGTGAGTTAAAAATATTAAGTGAAATGTATGTGCATGAAAACTGACAGGGCTACAAAGTAACTCCCTGCCCCCAAGGAAAAGGTCCACAGGGAAGAGCTCCACAGGCTGCATGGAGCACTTGAGGAAGATGTAAGAAAGGAGCAATGTCGGCTCTACAGAGGAGCTGCAGTCACCTTGTTGGCTTGGAGACACACCTGTTCCAGCTGTCCCTGCAGGCTCTGCATTTTAGAAGAACTCTTTTCCACAAAGAAAACAGAAAATGCAGTGAAACTTGCCAAAGGCCATACGAGGAAGCCCCCTTCCCACTCCTCCCACCTCCTGGTGCACTTGGCAGACTGGCATGGAGCTCTCTGAAGGCTGCTAGGACTACACCAGCAGAAACAGAACACAACTGACAAACCCACTTGGGTCTAAGCACTTTACTAACTAGTTAGTGGCCTCTATGGGCATGTGGATTTGTCAGTGAGGTTGCATGTCACAGCCACTCAGAGCTTCATGGCAGCCAGGACGGTACAACACATGTCTTGTGGGTACAAATCCACAAACCCTTCTCACTTGAGCAAAAGATGAAACTCACTTCCCTTTCTTCTGTCTAGACCACGTTGGCCCCAGTACTCAGCTGGTCTGGAGACATGGGCCCTGGCTAGCCCAGTTGAGACACAAGTTATCATAGTTCTTCAATTCAAGCTTTGATCTTGTGCCCTTTGGAGCTAGTGCCAAGAAAAAACAGCTATGGTAATAAATACATTGAAGACTGCTCCTCCCACAACAAGGCCTGTGCTGAGATATGCTTGTACCACAGCTGACTTGTGGACAAAGAATGGGGTTAGGTTCCTTACGTGTAGTTTATAAATAGTTAGGTCCTTTGCTGTGAGCCAAATATGCCACCCCCATGCATTTGGGGATCTCTGTCTGTTAACACCCCCCATCCAACGTCAACTCTATCCAATACCCTCCTCAGACCTTTTGGCATCTCCAGAAATGAGCTATAGTAAACCTATCCCTAACTGCTGAAACCTCCCAACCTCCTAGCAGACAAGATTCTGCATAATTTTCTCCTACCACTACCCAGTAATGACAGGCACTTGCCCCATTTACCCTCCAAGCTGCTCACACCTCCCAGCTTCAAGGGAGTCACATGGGTTAGAGAAGCCCACCCAAGCCCCTGCATGGCCTGATCAACACAGCCTCACAGAAAGGGCATTATCCTACAGTAAATACAATGCATGTGCCAGTCATGAGAACAGAACCACCACCCATTGCTGCACAGACTGGAGAAGAGAAGAGCCACATGACTGTAGACAATGTACAATGTCTTTTGTAGACAATGCCTGCCTTGCTCTGTGAGGCCTGCAAAGATGCAGCATCTCGCCCGTGCTCCAGTAGCTCTTGCTCCAGCTCATCCTGTTCTTCTGTGGGGTCAAAGTTGTACATGGGCATGAGTTGGTGCCGCAGCTTCTCTAACCTGCCAGAGGAAGAAGGGCAAAGGGTTATATGAAAATCAGCTGCTAAAGGGGGAAAGAGATGGAAACCCCAGCCCAGCCTAGGTGAGCCTCTCCCCATTCCACCCTTCCGCTGAGCAGCTGTGTGCAGGCTGGGTGTCCACAGCTGCATGTGAACCCAAGGGGAGCTTTTGTTCAGTACCATCTCATGCTGTTATGAAGCAAAGGGATTCTGCTATAACTGCTACTCACAGGGAGGGTAAGAATCTACTCCTGCTATTAGCTAACAGTTGCATTGCAAGCTGAAGCAGAAAATGCCTATTCTGAAGTCCCAAGGTTCAATAACCATTAATATCTGGTGGGGATAGCTGTTATATATGTGGCAGTGGCCTCTACAGGGAATTGATACAGGACAGGCTTCACTTGGGAAGGCGCAGCTGGGAGTGGGCCATCACATACTGGCTAAGCATGTTGTCCCTCCCCTCCACAATCATGACTCACCCTGCTGAACGAATTACACTTTCAGCTCAAGTAGGCAAGGGCTGTACTTCAGGTCTGGATTCAGTCTTTGCAGAGAGAACCTGGGGCATATCAGTTGGATCTAAAGAGACTTTGTTGCTCTTTGTGGTATCCAAACTGTCTTAAGCTGTGTTGCTGGAAATCACCACAAAGGGTTGCCCTGCATCCTGGCGTGGATCACATAGCAATGGAAGTGACTGCTATCCTCAGAGATGCATGTGTGCTTGTGCTGGAGTCCCTGCCTGTGACGGTGGCTGCAGTTTATGAGTGTGACTGTGCTGGGTGGAATGGATTACAAAGCTGTTCCTGGCAGAGCAACCACAAATATCCCTCTTGGCAAACACTCGGATGACACATTTTCAGCACACCCTCCTCCTGCTTCCAAATGGGCTTTGCCAACTAAGTTATCAGCTCTGGCAATTTTATGTTTACAGGCCAAGTGCTTCATCCTCCAAATTTTAGATTTAGAGACCAGCTTGGAAATTTCACAGTTGGCAGAAATATATCAGGCAGGTTTGTGTACAGCCCAGTACCGCCAACAGCAGTCAGCAAGAGAGGTGCTGCCCACAACAGATATAAATTAAGTGCCCATCCATTAGAAAGGGCAGAGGAATCTAGAAGAAGAATCTTTCCCTGTATTCTTCCCTCATCTCTATTTCCAGCAGTGAGTTTAGTAGGAAAACTAGCCAGTAAGTCTCAGGCTAGGAAGCTTAATGCCTGTGCAAAATAGGATTCTCCTGGGAATAGCAGAGTGCAACCTGCCATCCGTTACTCCTTCCAGGACTACAGAGACAAGTAGGAGGTGTTAGACTCCCCACACTTGCCATACTGAGCCCAAGCTTTGAAGAGCTGGAGTTTGGCAGACGTAGGGCATGCTGCTGTGACTGCAGTGGAAAATGGAGACACCTGAGCCAGCATTGAACTATAAGGGTGCACCAATAAAGATTTTTTTTGGCCGATACCAATGGCTGATTATTAATCAGCCATATTGGCCGATTCTGATCTGATATGCAGCACAGCCAGCTGAAGAGCAGCGTCCAGCAATAAGTCTGTGGGACGGAAGGGTTGGAAGGTAGGGCAGGGGCATATTAAGGCCCCCTCGGGAAGGGAGGAAGTGGGGCTGGGGCAGGGGCATGCACTGCCAAGGCAGGGCAGTGAATGTGCCCCCACCGGTAGTGGAGCAGAGCTTTAGGCAGCTTGTCCAAGGAGCATGGCAGGGAGGGGGTTCACCCCCAGGGGAGGCTGTGCTCACCCCTGTGGGAGGTGTGGGGGGCATGTGGCCCCTCTGGATTTGTGCGTGGGGTGAAGACAAGCTGCCCATTGCTGGCTTGGAGCCAGGGGCTGCACTGGCTTCTTCCCAGTGTTGGGGGCTGGGCCAGGGCTGTGCTTGGGGGAGGGGGGGCAGGTAGCGGTGGCACTGGGAGGGGTGATTAAGGGGTAGGTTGTAGCCTCCCAAAAACTCCCCATAGCCCCCCTGCATAGCCTCACCTCCCAGCACCACCACTGCCCCCCCCGCTCCTGCATGCCCCAGTGCAGAACTAACCCAGCCCCCCCACCAGGAAGAGGCTGGCACAGCCCTGGGTCCCCAGCCTGCAGTGGGCAGCTCTTCCTCATCCTGTGTACAAATCTGGGGGACACATGCCCCCCCATGCCTCCCTTTGCGGCACACACAACAGTGGGGAGATGCCACCCTCCCTGCCCCCCTGCATCCAACAGATGAGCTGCCCGCATGCACGCAGCATTTATTAGTGACATTATTGGCCACACTGGCCAAAAAAAGCTGATTGCTGATAATGTTAATTTTCCTTTGATCAGTGATGATCCAATATGGACTGATATATTGGTGCACCCCTATTGAACTAGCTAGCTTGGGGACTGTTAACAGTCTGGTCATGGTAGCATGAAGCTCCAGTGGGCTGCAAAACTTGTTTCAAAAGCACCTTCAGTTAGCCTGTACTAAGATGCAATCTGTCCCAGCTACAGTGGTAGTTTACTACTATTTCTGGTATCTCTGTACCACATTGGTGTCACTGCTGTGATTGCAGTATAGATGTACCTTGCAGGGAAATATCACTGAAGCAGCCTACTGGAACAGAGTCCCTTCTGCAAACATGGGGTTGGGGCTAACTGGAATTTAACAGACCTTCACTGCTCTCCAGACCCACTCAGTGCTACACAGGCCGCAGGTTCTTTATACCAGCACAGGCCTCCTGCTTGTTTAGGATCTGATGAAGTAAGCTTCTGTTTATGAAAGCTTATGCACCTCTGACTTAGTCTGTAACATTCAAATCTACCCTGCCTTCTGCCCTTTTCCTTAGCCCACCTCAGACATGAATGGTAAGGAGTTCTGAGGAACCCTCATCCCACAGGCAGTGGACCACAACTGTAGGGGAACCCTTCAGGAGTCGGCTTTAAAAGGCAGCCTAATACACAATGTAGACCAGTTGCTCTCTCCTACTCCTTCAGTGGCTCAGATAGAGTTGGTCCCAGCAGATCTTGTTCTCAAAGGGACCACCCTCTGCAGCCTCCCTGTTGACTGGAGACTTCCTGGCCTTGGCTGTGAAGTATTAAGATGCTCCACCCAAAAAACAGATAGCACGTACCTCTTTCTCTTCCTGATGTACAGAACCTAGAGGAAAAAAATAAATGCCATTATGACAATTCTGTGAGTGTCACAGCTTAGACCTCTGGGCTTCTGAATAGGACATGTCTAGTCCAGAAAAGGAAGAGCCCAACAGACATCTGGAAGGGATTGCTGGGAAAAGCTGAGAATCTGAGAATAACAGGGCGCATCTACATGAGACATGTTACTGCACAGTAGAGCTAATTACTGCACAGTAAGCTTCCACATCTACATGTGCAGGTGTTTACTGCATAGTAATTGGCTCTAATCATGAGTAAATTTGCTACCTGCAAATGCAAGTAGCAAATTTACTCATGATTAGTAATGCACAGTAGCGCACGTATAGACCCCTGACTGGGATCAAATGTGCTCCTGGTCAGCTGAACAGCGGGGGGTCAGAGATTGCTCCCTGTCCCTGGGAGCTGCCTACGGCCAGGGCACGGGGACAATGTCCCCCTGCCCTAGCAGCAGGGAGCTCCCAGTCCCCACTCCAAAATCATGGGGCTAGAGCTGGGAGATTCTTATGCCCCAGCCCAAGTCCCACCATGGGACCCAGGCTAGGAGATCCTTCTTTCCCAATGCTGACCCCTGATCATGGAGCAGCAGTGGGAAAGAAGGATCTCCCAGCCCGGGCCCTATGACTGTGGAGATCGGGCTGGGAGATAAAGATCTCCCCAGTCCCTGCTCCCTGCTGCCAGGTCAGGGGGACATTGTCCCTGCCAGGGCTCCAGTGGCAAAGCCCACCCCAGCAATAGGCAGCCCCCACCAGGAGACACTGTCTCCTGGCCCTGTGCTCCCTGTGAGCCCCTGAGCTAGCACCCAGGGGGAGCCTAGAGCTCCTTCTGGCTGCTGCAGGGGGCTGGTTCAGGGCCAGCAGGGGCAGAAGCAAATGGCTGCCATGAACAGCAAATCTGCTCCCGAGACCCTGAATGTATACTCTAGAGTAAACTGATCCTGGATTATTTTCATGTATAGATGCTCCCACAGAGAGGGAAGCACCAATATCTGTAGTCACTGTACACCAAAAGGGGTAGGCCACAACCTGTTTTTTTTGTATATCAATGTAAATCCTGTGACTTATTGAACCACATGGAAGGTCAGCTGTTTAGAGAGCATAGATTAGTATCTCTGTTGGTTGCTGGACAGCAGTGACTATTTAGACCACCTGAGGACCTGGCCCTTCATGTTTTACATTCTTATTTTACCACAGAGAGTATCTGTTGTTATCTGCTGCTGATTACAGGAATATGCAACAAAGAGATGGGAATCTGTGATCTGTCACTCAGTAGGTGAGTTGCTGAACTGGAAGGGGAACTCAACACTTCTGATTCTCCCTGTTTTGAATATTATATGTGCTGAGTAAAATTGTGGAGAAAGCCTCAGGGATGGGAGTCTTGTGGAAATTCTGATGGACACAGACTTCAACATCTCATGGATGGGGTTGAAAATTTTACTCATAGCCTGCAATAAAACTCTACAGCAGCTGGTTCTACTGATTAAATTGTTGGGAGTTTTAAGAGAAATTGGCCTTCAAATAAAGAATTGATTCTTCTTGTTCCCTTCCACTTTCTGCCTAACAGGTGAATGAGCTTATGATCTAACCAGAGAAATGTAGAGCTTGCAGCATCCTCTCCACAGACACAGAGCTAGGAGAGAAAAAACATTTAGAAAGCCACTTCCTACAGCAGAGATGAAAATGCTAATTATATGGAGCTGTTCCTGGAACTTCAGGAGCTCATTAAATAGCCTACAGGCAGTACTTAAAATTTCAGTGCTTACATAATGAATCTCTGTATGTCATCTCAAGCACTGACACATGGGTATGTCCAACAACATAGGCTCTTCCGTCTCCACGTAAGAACTTAGCCATATAGGGATGCTCAAGGAAGTGAACACAAATTAATAAAAGTACAAATTAAAGTAGATTAATTAAATCCACATTATACCTCCATGTGGACAGTCTTACTCAGAATTAGGGTGGCTTCGGTTCATATTAGTTTAAATCACTTCCAAAGTAAATTCAGCTAAACTGAATTATAGTCACTTTTAATTTATAATGGACATTTTCTGACATGTTCTGATTAGAACTGAGTCTGCTGGAGTCAATTAACTGAGTTTCCTGTGTAGCAGAGCACTGAGGTGCCTGCTACTTGTGGAGCCCTCAGTGAGGAGCCCAGCTGTGGGTTGCCAGGTAACTGGTAGGCATCAGCTGACCAGAAGGGGCAGGGCCTGCCTCCCACATAACTCCCAGGCTGAAGCTAGGCAGGCAATTGCCTGCCAGCAGCCATAGGGTATGAACTCTGCTGGAGTGAGAAAAAGGAAGAGGCTAGAAAGCACAGGCAGTTGTTCGGGTGAGAGATGGAGAAATCCGGTGACAGACTTGAAGATGATTATGGCCAGATGGCTTAGGTTTACGTTATAGCCAAAGGGCTTGAATTTACATTGATGGTTTATGACTGGAGGACTGGGTGAGGCTATAAGGGGATGAAGGAGACCTCATAGGGGAGCCATGGCTGCGTGGAGACCCCAGAGAAGCCCTGGAGGGGGGGCAGCGAGAAGCCCCAGAAAGGGGGCTGCGGAAAGCCAAAGCACCTGTGGGGCGTGTTTCTGAGACAAGGCTGCAGAAAGCCCGAGCGCCTGTGGGGTGCAGAGAGTGAGATGTACTGAACATTGTTTGGTCTATCTGCGAGGCTTGGGGCGTGGTATAGGGGTGGTTGGAGCCATGCATAGCCCATAAGGCCGGCGTGTTCGGAACCCCATTGTATAAACAAGGATCGGGGTAGTAGGAACCGTGACCAGGAAAATGAGAGGCAACCTCCCTTTAACTTTCATAAGATCAAGATGTGGCAGGCAAGAATGAGGGTGCATTAACACAAACTGCATTACTGTGCATTGGCATGGTAGGAGGTGCTAGGGGAGAGCACGGCAACCCTAGGACGTTTTCCCCCGCCTGGTACATCCTGGAACGTTGTAATCCAGTGGGCTGCAGTGTCTCAGGTGTTCAGCATCCCGCATTTCAAAACCACAGCGGGGCACTTTAAAACTTGTCGAATGAGGCTTAGTTAAAGTGCCCCCTCTACCATTTTGAAATGCAGGATGGTGAATACATAAGATGCTGTAAGCATTCTAATTAGAGCAGCTCCTGAGAGCAAATTAATTGAAGCAAACTCAATTAATCGTGTCTCTGGAGTGTGCTAATTAGCATGCTCCAGCAGCCTTGGTGTCACGTATTCAGTGTCCTCATGCTTCAAAATGATGGTGGGGTACTTTAACTAAAGCTTGTTGAATGAGCTTCAGTTAAAGTGCTCTTGCCACCATTTTGAAGCATGGGACACTGAATACATAAGCTGCTGCAGGCATAGGCGCTGACCCTTTTTTTGCTGGGGGTGGGGCCTAAGATGTCTTCCCCTGCCCCACGTAGCAGCATGGCTGAAACAGAGCCCATAGGGGTGGAGGTAGATGCAGGCTGCCTGCTGCAGGCTCAGGGCTCTCTGCCTTGCTGCCCTCTCCCTGGGAGCCCTGTGCTGGCCACACTGCCATAAGAAGGTGTCCCCTGCTCCCCAGCAGCAACGGGGGGCACAACTCCATGCGGCCACTCCTGCTGCTGCCAGGCAGGTAGGGGGCACCTTGCCATGGTAGTGTGGTTGGCACAGAGTTCATAGGAGGAGGGCAAAAGGCCAGGGGGCCCCCCGAGGCAAAAGAAGGCAGCCTGTATCTGCCTCTGCCCCATGCACAAATCTGGGGAATATGTGCCCCCTCATTCCCCCTTCTCAGGAGTGTACACAGCAGCAGGGAGCCAGCCCTTTCCCACCCCATGTACCTGTGGCTTTGTCCAAATCCCTGCCTCAGGCCTGGGCCCCATGCACCACCTTGGCTGGGCAGTGGCCCCCAGGTGCAGCCCCTGCCCCACTCCCTTCCTTACTATGGCGGCCTTAATCTGTTTCCCCCCCCATAGACTTACCTGGAGGCAGCTAGGGGAGCTACTCTCCACTGCTGCCTGGGGCTGTATTCCTGGCCACATGCATATGTGCACACATGCACATGGTGCTTCCTGCATCCCGCTCCCAGCACCCCTTGTAGGCTGGAACTCTGCCAGCCTGCAAGGGGAAACCTGCTGCTTCCTGTGTTTTTTTGTTTTTTTTCCCATGGTGAACACAAAAACTGGATCCCTACACGACACTGCGAATCCTAGACAAATGCTGTCTGGGAGTCATGCAGCCCAGGACTGGGACTTGATGTTCCCATTTCAGGACCATCCTGCCAAATTAGGGACAGGTGGTCACCCCACCCTCTTCTTGATGGGGCCAGGGCCCTCGGGCTCCCACGTATTCAGTGCCTATGGCTGTGGGCACTTTAACTAGAGTGGCTCCCGAGAACCACTCTAATAAAAGCATCCCCTTTCATCCTGGAGCATGTGTAAAGACCTCCTTGGAGACTAACTGGTTAGGTGAGGCTTGAGTTTTCATAGCAACAACCTGCTCCCTCAGATGCTACTAAAACTATGAAAAGCTCAAGCTCTCTGAACCAGTTAGTCTCTAAAGTGCTACACTGCCCTACCTCTTGCCCAATTCTAAATATGTCCATGCCAAACTTTTTAATATGGTTCAAGTAATCCACTTAAAAAATTGTTTCAGATTAACCTTCTCAAGGGTCCCCATGTAGATAGGACCACTCAAAGGAGTTATTCCAGATTTACAACTGAAAGCAGACTACTTCATTACCTTTTACATAAACTCCCCAACACTATGAAAATAAAGTGCTAATACTCCTTATGGGAACTGGTTCTTGGCATCCCTCTAGCCCAGTCAAGCACTCTGCCTAGAACCAAACCAGGATGATCCTAGCACTACTGAGCAGTTTTTTAGGATTATCATTGCTCTTGGGGGGCCCCGGACTATTCCCAGGCTTAACTCTTTCTGAGCACTGGTGACTGAAAAATGATGGACCTTGAGAAACTTCTTGTTTTCCAGCACTGTTGCATGATTTTTGGTGTGGCGGTTCTTTCTCAGTTTGGTCAAGCGATGTGAATCAAAACGGATGTGGATATATCAGATCCGCAATCCCTTTTTTTTTTTTTTTAAGAGAGAAATAGCTAGTG
>NW_017728997.1:49688065-49689076 GCF_001723915.1 Gavialis gangeticus | reverse complement strand
CAACCCAATCACTGTAATGATTCCAAATGACAGCAGCATTGTGCCCATGCCAGGCCCACTGCTGGCCACATCAGGGATCTTGGTGCTGTTAAAGCTGGTGGTCTCAGGGCTTATGGTAGCTGTTTCTGGCACAGTCCTATCCACAGTTGTCCCTGGATCAGGTTCAGAGGTGGTAGTGCTGCTGTGGTACAAATTATGTACAGAGGATGTGCTGTAACTCATCCTGGACAAGAGTCCCACCTCCTCTTGCACTGAACTGTTGTCTCCACCTACTTAAGACTCTTCAGTTTCAGTTAAAAAGCATAGTGTCTTCTCTACTATCAAGGAAACTCATGTCAAAGTTACTCTGTAGCATTTTCTTTGATGGACCTCCTTCATAGGAAACTTCCTGGCTTCTTCCTGTGCAAAAGAGACGCAGACAAAACTTTATTGATATACAGATGTTCTGTGAAAGTCACAGAGATAGTCCTGGCCATTACATCTTCCAAAGCAGTCATTTATTTGGAAAATGATGTTTAGAGTCTTTCAGGATACCCAAATTAAGATAAGGGCCAATTTTTCAAAGGTACTGAGCATGTCTACATGAGATGCTTTACTGTGCAGGAGACTAACTTGCTGTGCTGCTGGATAGTCCCACCAGATAAGTGGTATCTGGCATCACAGTAAATTATTGCACTTAAATGCATATGTAGATAGTGACATTTGGATTAGTTTACTCTGGCTCAAATTGACCCAGAGTATATTCAGTCACATTAATTGTTATGTAGACATGCCCATTGAGCACCCTGCAATTTCAGCTCAAGTCAGTGGGAGCTGTGAGTGTTCATTTTCTCAAAATCGGTTGGTGAGAGGCCTATGGGCCTCACCCACAACTGGTAAAGAAACAGTTAATTAGGTAGCCGGCCACTGCCCAGCCAGGATGCAAGCCTTGCTAGGGCTACAGATAAAAGGAGGCCAACCACAGAGTCTGTGTTCTATGTCAAGGAGCACTACACATCCTCTGCCAGCAGA
>NW_017728997.1:49686169-49688054 GCF_001723915.1 Gavialis gangeticus | reverse complement strand
TTCCGACCCTAAATCTATGAAACTATCTATGAAACTATGGTGGTTATTGGGCTGGGAACCAGTTGGCTAGAAGATTGGCTGGCTGAAGGGATAAGGTGAAGGCAGCTGGGGTAAGACCAGGTGAACTAGGATGAACTAGGAACTAGAGACTAACAATCCTCAAGTGAACTAAGATCAGCCAGGAAGAAGCCTCAGAGGCCACATGTTGAGACTCCGATGTGTGTCAGGCTCCTCCACATGTTCCCTTTTGTGGGATTTCCTGCTATGCCTGACTTGAAGCTGGGTTGGGGAGACGAGAGGAGGAAGTATGGTGAGAAGTGACCACCTGACCGGGAGTCTCAAGAGGAGCTCCTAAAAGGCATCCAAAGTCAACCTATAACTGACTTCTGTTGCTTTGTACCTTCTCAAACTCTTGCTGGTTTAGTTTTCCTGTTGCTGTTCCAGCTCTGCCTTCTCATGGGCACTTAGCAGAGCTGCCTGGCAGCCAATTCCTGATATACAGACTGTATTGCAAATGAATATATCTATTTGATCTGGTTCCAAGAGGGGCAGGGCTGCCTTCACCAGTATGAACAGTATGTTCCTAAGTCTCCTGCTTTGTTTCCTCTGTCTTTCCCACTGAGACGAGTACAAAGATGGAATGAAACCTATTGGAGGGAAAGGGTAAAATAACAGATGTGAAGCACACCAGCTTGAGGCTGTGTTTTAGCAAGCCAAAACCATTCTTTGTCCAGTTCTGACGGAGTCCTTCAGAAGATTCTGTACTTATTACCTCCACCACTGTTTCTTAACCCTTTGCTCCAGGCCCTGATAAGGCCATTTTCTTAGAGGGAGTGGGTACAATATTTTTTTCACCAAATGTTATAAAGAAGCTTAATTCAGGGGATATTTGGCAAGTTACCAGAACAAACAGAGGTACAACCCACTCAAATGCAGCCTGTAACTGGTGGCTGCTAATTACCTGTTTCTAAAGGATTCATTCACTTGGCTTGCAACTAACAAATTCAGCAGCAAGAAATGCATCTGCGTAACCCTTTTCTAAGGCAAAGCTGTAATGATGTGGCTGGCTGCCTAGATGGCTGCCACACACAGAGGCAACAGTGATACTGCACCTATGGCACAACCTTGTGGTAGCCACAGCTCTTTCCACCTCCTGCCCTCTTCCTCCCTGGTCCTTCCCCCTCAGTTGGCACCCAGGGCAGCTACCCCAGTTCCTCTGCCCTAGTTATGCCACTGCTTCAAGGCCAGGTTTCTTGCACCCAATTCTGAAAGTAGTCCAATGACACAAACTGACTGGGTGAAAAAGATGGTTTGGGGATAGAGATTGCCTTACTTCTCTTATGGTGTACTGGTGGTAGGAGAAGCAGGAAACTGTAATTCCCTAATCCTAAGAATAGAATGGATCTGAAGGGTGCTTTAAAGAGTGATAATAACATTGCCCTATAGCACTTCAGTACCTAATATTTCTGTTCAAATTCTAGATGTGGATATATCTGAGGGGAGAGAATATTCTGGAGACTTTATGAGTCCTTGGAAAAGCCACTGGGCTGTATTGTTTTTTTGTTTTTTTTTAAGACCTAATTTCACAAAGGCTTGTGAAATGTTGAAGGGTGTGTGCGTGCGCGCCAGGCCATGTAAGTTGTTAAACTTCTGGGATGGAGAGGTAAAGATGGACATGAGGCTGGAACTACAAAGGTGATCCAGTTCCTTCTTCCTATCCAGTCCCTGTTGCTGTGGGGTTCTGAGTGCTTTCCAGAAGTGCACTATACAAAGTGATCAGCATCTGTCATTAATTACAGAAGTAACAAAATTACCTAGTACAAATAGCCGTGCTGTAGCATATCCACTCTAGTCATCCTGTTCCTAATGCCACTTGTGCTGCATC
>NW_017728997.1:49671181-49681169 GCF_001723915.1 Gavialis gangeticus | reverse complement strand
ATTACCCAGTACAAATAGCCGTGCTGTAGCATATCCACTCTAGTCATCCTGTTCCTAATGCCACTTGTGCTGCATCTATATAAGCTCTCTATTCTATCACAGAGGTTGCAATGCACTCTGAGCATATATTCCATAATTCCCAGAACAACTCCCTGAAGCAAAAGCTTCCAGATTTCTAGATGTCTTAGGGGGAGAGGAAGTGTCAGACTCCCATGTGTCCCTAGGAAAATGGTCTTATGTCTTGTCTTAAAAACAACACTTCTGTTGACCGTATTCTCTTCGTATACCATCCTGGGGCACTGGTATGTTACTGAACAAAACTGGTGGGCCACAACTACCCTTGTAGGCATCCAGCCAACTATGAAGCTCATCTTCACGTAGCTTGAGGATTGATGAAATAATGTTCATTGTCTAGGCCCATTGAGCACATCGGTTCTAGTTATTTCCTCTCCCTCCTGCTGAACCTAACCTAGTTCATGATTGTAATGGCAGCTCAGGAAAAAGAAGGGGAAATAATGAATGGGCTCTGGAAGGATGGGGAGCTCCTTTGAGAGATTCATTCATCTGTGCTAATCGGGGAAACTATTAATGCCAGTAATTAAAGAGAAACCCAAACAAGTTATTAAAGAATTAAACAAAGCTCATATACTAGGGTTGCTACAAAACTTGGATCTGGAATTCATACAACTCGTACTTGAAACTGTAGTTTTGGTTTGGCTCTAAAACCAGAGGCTGTTTCCAAAAATCGGTTTGGGGCCCAGCATCATGCTTTAGACATGCATGCACATGCACTGTCATCACCAGAGTTCTGCATATTTTGACTGTTCTGTAACTGGTGCCAACCCATTCCTAGTCAATAGTTAGGGGGTATATCTTCTGCTAGAGTAAATCAGCATCTCTTCTCTGAATATAGTAGTACGGCCATGCCATCTCACAGAGGCAGCTACAAATGGGCTAAGTATTTCCAAAAAGCATATTGTTTTTTAAGTGGGGAGGTTACCTTATTAGGTTTTCCTTATACGGCTTTGATTTGCATTCTCCTATGGCCCCATCAACACTGGATTTTTCACAATGTTAGAGACCCATCATGACTTGGATGACCAGTTCAGAAGCCATATTAGAATATTTCCTTTCTGAAGCCACATTCTAGCATAGCTAACTTAAGCTTCCCTTGATTGTCAGCCAGATAATGTATTACAGGTTCTATGGGGGACCCGGCTTTTACAATGATGGGCTCTTTGTGGATGAATGGGCCTTCTCCTGATGATGCTGAAAATGGTCCAACACTAGAGCAGCTTTGATGGCTGCTGTGTGGCCAGAGCCTGCACTACACTGTACGTAGCTTTAGTACATTCTATTTCTGTGTACTCCATACACACAGGAGACAGAAGGACCAGCACAGGAACCAGATTTTGAACTGCTGGTGAACTGGAGTAGCTCCACTGACAACAGCAGCCAAGAATCTGGCCTCAAGACTCTCTATGTTTCAATCAACAAATGTGTTTTTATATTGTCGGGGTCTCTTTGTGCTGAGGTCTAGTAGGACTGGGAGTCAGGACAGCTTGTGCCTTTTCCCTAAGGCCTGAATTTTCAAAATGCAACTACAGTAGGAGTTGCAAGTGATCAACAGCTCTGAAAAACTGGCCATTGATTCAAGTCTAAGACTCCAGGCTTCTTCAGTTTTAGTTTGTCATGGGTATGCTTTAGTTTTCTCCCGTTTATGACAAGGACAATGGTACTTGTCTAAGTGCTTTGTGTTATCTGGATAAAAAGGGCAAGGATGTATTCATATTTGCTGCTATATTGGTATATTTTCATTACTGCTGCTGTGGGAACTGTCACCAAAAAGAAACATGCTTTGTAAATCAACCACTTGTAATACATGGCATTTGGTCCCTGTGGGCTCATGAGATGTGTGTTTGTTTTTTTTCAGTGCAAGAGCTTGTGGTTTCCCCTTAAACCATCATGTCAATGGCCAGTCACTGACATGGCCTCCATGACCCACTATGGCACAATCATACACCTATATATCTGTTGGTGCCTTAATCACCATCCTTCTCTGGGGAGTGGGCAGTGGTGGACTGATGGGGCGGGGGGGCATGGCCACTGGCCTGGGTGGGGGTGCCAGGTAGGCCCTTAAGAGTTCTTATCGCACAGTGTGACTTTAAGTATTGCTATGAAAAGGATTGGAGGGGGATGGTGTGTGCAAGCCCTGGGTGCTGGAGACCCATGGTATATCACTGGGAGTGGGATGAAGCATTCACTAAACTGACTTCCATCTTGCCTGTAATTAGACCATATCAGAGTCCAGCTGGTCCCAACCAGAGGATCAGGGCAGTTCATCCTGAGGCTGCAGAGAAACAGGTGCCATCTGCAACAAGCCTGGATCAGTGCCCTGGGTCCAGCCAGTCCTAGCGTGGCAATCAGGGCAGTCAGTCCCCTGAGGCTACAGGCAACAGGCCCCACCCACACCAAAATTTAAAAGCTAGCCTAGCCCAGCTACTCTGTCTTGGCAAAGACTTTGGAATTTTCTCCTGACCTTCCTTACTTTAATTCTTTGATTTCTGGCCCTGATGTGGCTCCAGCTCTGAATGTTACCACACCCTGACTCTGGCATACCCTGATTTGGCTCCAGCTTCTGACTCGGGTTCAGGCTTCTGGCTCACCCTGACCCTGATACCAGCTTCTAGCTCCCTTTGACTGGCTTTGGACTCCTAGCTCCCCAGGAGCCTGGCCCTTGGACCTTGTTCATGTATCAGGTGACCTTCTCTGACTGCCCACACCCTGGTTCTTAACACCATCCCCCTTACTGATAAACACATCACAGGACTGGGGTGTTAGCTGATGTTCCAATGATCTCCTTGACCTTCATCTCTCCCTGTTGGATGGGGGCAGGAACAAAAGGCAGTGAAGACTCTGTCTTCTGGCTACTGTTAGCCCATGCCTCGCTTCCAGACCTGAGATCCAGCCTGATTTTCCTTAGACATTTGGGGATGGCTCCAGAGCAGCTACTGGACCAATGAATTATTCAGGGTGAGGTTTGCAGAGATGCTTTCCCTAGTCTGTTTCAAGAACCAGAGAAGCCAGATGATTTTTGTAGGGCTGCCTACTACATCTGCTCAGGGTTAGACCCTACATTTGGGATCAGGAAGGAATTTTACTCCATAGGAAGACTGGTACTGACCAGGGTTTTTGCTTTCCTCTGTAGTGGGGGAGATGGTCCTCTTCCTCAGATCTCCCAAGTGCATTTTAACAACCCTTGCAGTAGCACAGCACTGACAGCCCTTGTTCCCCTGCTTTACCTGTGGCAGGTTAGATTTGGTGTCTTTGGGCAATATCCCTTGTAGTTCCATAGATTTCAAAGACATTAGGGCTGGAAGTGACCTCGGGAGATTGAATCCAGCCCCCTGCCCCAGGGGCAGGAAGTCAGCTGGGGTCAAAGGATCCCAGCAAGATAAACGTCCAAAAGTCTCTTAAAGGAGTCTGGAATAGGTGCTTGCACCAACTCTGGAGGCAGTCTATTCCAGGCTTTGGGGGCTGGGACAGTAAAGTTTTTCCTCATGTCCAGCCTGAAATGGTCTTGGAGGAGTTTGAGACTGTGTTTTGATCTTGTCATCCCTTGGGGCACTCTGGTGAACAGGTGTCCCCCCAGATCTTGATGTACACCCTTTATATACTTATAGGCAGCCACCAGGTTGTGCAACAGCGTTGATCTACCAGTATGTAGTTTCAGGAACAAGCTGTCTACAGCTTGGATAGGGATGATACTGGCTTGAGCAGGCGTTGGACTATATCAGAGGTGGCCAACCTGCAGCACATGTGCCGCAAGTGGCATGGGCAGTCTCTGTATGTGGCACATGATAAATCGGGGAAGGGATAGGCAACACAATAGCAGACAGCATAGGTGACTGGGAGGGGGTGCACAAGGCTGCACATGCCCCACCTGGCGGGGCCAGTGCCCACTCTGATGGCCGTCACTAATGCTGTTGGTAGGGCTGGTGCCCCCCCTGACATGGCCACCGCTGTCAGCGGCTTCTGCAGGTGCACCCCCAGATTCAGGAGGCACCAGTCACTCATGGCAGATGGGGCAGAGAGCAGAGCAGCAGATTGGGCATGGAGAGGGCACAGGAGTGGCACTCGGGGAGAGTACAGGGGTAATATGTGCCACACCTGCGGAAAAAGTTTGCTGTCACTAGATGACCTCTGAAGGTCCCTCCCAACCCTCCTTTTCCATTATTCTATGATCAGGGTGATGGAATCCCAGCAGAGATTGCTCAGGGCTTTAATTTCATAGTAGGCCACTGTTCTTTCCCATCTTACAGAGGTATCCCTTTGAATTAGTTCAAGAAGATGACCCTCGCAGCTTGAACCATGAGGCACCTCAACAGATTAACTCATGTACAGCAGTTCAGAATGGTAAAAAGTTACTAAATGCTGTAGATCTGTCAAAAGTAGCCATTACTGATGGGACTCATACCCAGCATCATGAGGCTTCCCAGAAGGCAAATATGCCTGCTAAGCAAGATGATCACCCCTTCTCTTCTCTATTTAAGCAGTAGCTGTATAAATCTTTTTAGGCCCTAATCTCCCATGTATTTTTTAGGACATAAGAGATGTATGTTTGCTGGGAGTCTGTCAGGTCTTCACTGGACTTTTATACAGTTACATTTTCTATTATTCCGTATTATAAAAGACACTTCACATATAAAGGAATGTTCAACAGCTTGATTTTAACTACAAAAAGATTTTTAAGCCCCAAATAAAGCAGGGTTTACAACATTCACCAACACAGACTTAAATCAGCATGTATAGCATCTTGTTTTTCCTTGAGAAATCGGGTTCCTCTGGCTGGGGGGGGTCTATGGAATTTAGCCTTTAGTTCGTTCCATTCATGCTGGGATGTGACCATGGAATAAGGGAAAAGTGGCAGCACTGCACAGAGTGATAGATACTCATTTCCTGTATCAGACAGTGTCCCAGGCAAATTCCAACTTGGGTGCTTGTTAAGACAAAAGCCTTCAGCCTGCAGCACCCAGTGCAGAAAAGATTCTTCGCTTTCTTTTCTAAAAAATTATTGTGTAATACACACTACTTGGTATAAAATAACTACTACACTCCTTCCCGAGAGTAACTGCATTTCAGTGGTGGATGGGTGATCTGTGCTTCTGTCACCACAGATTTAGGGTTTTGCTCTCCCCATTTCTCTCTTTGAATCCCAGCAGCCTGTTCTGACTTCACCCCTCTTCTCCCTCCCTTGCCTTCCTCCCACCTACTTTTAGTGCTGTAAACTGGTGCCCAGTTTCCCGCCCTCCTTGCAGCGCCTGAACAAAACAGTGACATCAGCACTTACTTAATTCCTCCCAGATGAGGAGTCGATTCCCCTTCTGGTTCCAGTCGTCCGTCTCGGACTGGGAGAGTAGCCTAGGCCAAGGCTCCCAAGCCAGCAGGCAGGCAGCAGGACTACCTGGAGTCCACACAGACACAGTAACTGCTCACCTTCCCAGGAGAGGTACTGTCTGTCTGACCTCCTTATCTCCCGACTGAAGTGGGACCCTGGTGTCAAAGTCTCTGTGATGTGTTTGCTGGGGGACGCAAACCAATTGCCTTCTCCTAAAGAGAGCTGCTTCCAGTGAATACCGGAAAGCCACCTTAGCAGATGGATAATTCTTGGCTGACGACAGGGATGATGAGCAGCCTTAGGCAAGTGGAACTGAGAGTGCCCATGCTGGAGACAGGGGACCTGCTGCTGCTGCTCCTGTTGCTGCTGCTGTCATTGTGCTACTTGCCATTGTATTTTCCAAGATGCCAGGAGCAGCCCACCCTCTCCTCCCCTTTCTCTGATCTCAGGCTTTGATCTCCTCTTTGCTTGGGATTGGTGGGGAGAGGACTGGGTTCTGGCTTGGGGTTGGCCAGGCTGCTTGTCACTCCTGAGCTGTTTGGTTGCCGCTGCAGGGAGATTCTGAGGTTAAACAGTGGGAAGCTGGGATTTGTAGCACCCGGTGCTGACAGTCGGGAAGGCTGCTCAGATGTTCTGCAGAGCAGAGGGAAAAGGAAGGGTTTGTGAGCCTCAGCCGGAGCCCTCTCTGGGATGGTGTTTTGCCACCCTGTACTTCCAGTGGTTCAGGAATATGGAATTCCAGCCCTGCTCAGCTCTTGTCAGGGAAATGCATCACCAGGAACTTCATTTACAAGAGGGCATTGGTCCCTGCACCATCAACGCAGAACCATTCTGCCTTTCACTCAATGCAGTTTTCTCTTGTCCCTGGTAGTGCTAATACATAATATTTTGTTCTTCTTTGCTTTCATTGGAGGATCTTTAAAGCACTTTGAACATTTTAGTACTGAAGTATAGTGGACATGTAGGACTGCAAGGGACCACTTGGGTCATTAATTTAGTCCCCCACAATCACAGTCAACTATGTAGTAGATATGAAGTCCGGACAGGTCCATAAGAATGTGCCCTTTCCCTCCCCATAACACACATGCATACCACGAGGCACAAACCACTATATACTATACTGTATATTTGTATACGCTGTACAAACTTGAAACCTTCAGTACAAAAGATCAGAATATTCAGGAACTTCAATGTGCCATAGAAAGAGAGTGGGATTGACAAAGGCCACTACTAATGCCAAAGGCCCTGCAGTGGCAAGGATTTGTTAAATGAAATATGCCCAAAGAGTTCTAATGAGCAACTTGTAATTTCAGCATTTGTCTGCTGGAAGTTTTGAAGAGAGAGGAAATAGAGCTCCTGTGCACTCTTGGCAGTTAGGAGCATCTTACTGGAATTACAGCACCACAATATCTGTCTGTTGTTGGTGAAATCAGAATCCAATCCACAGACCAATGGCCCAGTCTGCAAAGGTGGACTCTGAAGTCTCCTACCCCTCAATCCTACCTTCACATCCTCCAGTGCTTTCTGAAAAATGTGACAGCTGCATTTTATATTAGTCTGAGCCCTTCTCCCACCCACAAACACAAAGGCAAAATCTTTTTTTATCCCAGGCTTAGCAGCAACAATGCCAGGGGACATGTACCAGGGGAGACAGTCCTGTCTGGAGAACAGTATGTAGTTATTAGTTTCCAAAGTGTTGGTTTTATAAGGAAAATTTAAAGACAGTAGGGAATAGGCAGGAATTATACATGACTAAACACCAACATGCAAAATGTTGGGATGTTTATTTTAGTGTAGTAGTATTGCTTTGTATTTTGACCAACCACATAACTACACAAGATACAAAAACTCCTTTGAAACATTTTGATAGTAGTGTGTCCCACCCACAAACACAAAGGCATAATCTTTTTTGATCCCAGACTTAGCAGCAACAATGCCAGGGAACATACACCATGGAGACAGAACCCAGTCTGGATTCACAAAATAAGCCCAGATATTTCAGATAGGAATCCATAGTGTTGAAAACATTTCAACTTGTTGCAGTCTTTTGGAATTCTTTGCAAACAAAGACTTGCTTTATTATTTTTCCATAATAAGAAAAAACAAGTGAAAACTATGAGCTGGCATTTTTTGAGGGTTGTCGTCAGTCTAGCCAAGCTGAGAACCACTAAGCTAGACTCTTATATCAGTGACTGAAACTGGTCTCTTGAATGATTGATCATTATTTAATTGTATTGTGGGAGCACCTAGAGGCTGTATTCCAGGATCTGTATTCCAGAGGCTGTATTCCTTTAGGCTTCTGTTTTGGCTGCAATACCTTGGATCCACAGTGAGTGACATGCTGTCACTGGATGAAGAGCTAAATGTGTACATTGGAAAAGCTGCTAACCTTTCAGTAAGCTCTCCAGATGAGTCTGGAACTATACAAAATTCACAAGCAAAACTAAGGTGCTTGTGTACAAACCCTACATCCTTAGTGTTCTTATGCATAGATGTGAGACATGGTCAACATATGCATATCAAAAAAAGAAGACAAACATCTTCCATCTACACTACTCATGGAGCATCCTTGACATCAAATGGCAAGACAGAATTACCAACACAGAGGTCATTGCCAAAGCCAACCTGCCAACCATCACTGCACTACTCAAACAGTGGCACCTCCACTGGCTTGGCCATCTCTGCAGGATGGAAGATGGGCATATCCTGAAGGACATCCTGTGTGGGCAAATTGCAGATAGAAAGAGAAGAGTAGGGTGCCTAAAACTGCGCTTCAAAGATGTCTGCAAGCAGGACATGAAGGCTTTTGGAATCAACACAAACCTTTGGGAGGCCTTAGCAGGAGACAAGACAAAATGGCACTCCCTTCTCAATCATAGAGTACAACATCACTATGAGAAACGGTTACTTAAATTACAACAGAAACATGACTGAAAGAAACAGACTGTCAATACAGTAGCCCCTAGTGCCATGTACATGTGTGACTACTGTGGCAGGACCCACAAGTCTAACATAGGTCTCTACAACCACAAGAGAAAACGCACCATCAGTCAGCAGAATAGGTGCAATAGCCATCATCACTTGTTGACAAATGGATGCTATCGTGGATTCGTTTGGGCTAGCGACTCACCAGATACATTACCAAAAGGCAGGCCTTGTCCTAGGGAACTCTGTTTAAGAAGAGACTGTCCTTGCGCCCAACACAGGGGCAGCCTGTCCAGATTCAGAGAATCCCTGTTCCCCCGAGCGCTACCAGGAGTGACAAGAAATAATGGTCACAAGCTGGCAGAGGGTGGATTCAGACTAGACATCAGGAAGTGCTACTTCACGGTCAGGGCGGCTAGGATCTGGAACCAACTTCCAAGAGAAGTGGTGCTGGCTGTGTAGAAATTTACTAACAAGACCATAAATAATAGTGTAGAAGTTAACTATAAAGCAGTCTCAGCACTTCAAGGACACAGGCCTAGTTGCCTTGAAGTCTGAAAAAATCAAGGATATATAGCCCTCCTCCCTATTAGTTAGCATGCAGCCAAAAACCAGTTTGAAACAGTTAAGAGTTTTCTCACACTGACCTGATATCGTTTTCTTTCACAGTGGAAAATTCGCACCTGTGCGCGCATCTTGTCTGTAAACTATAAATCGCTTCTAACAGTTTTATTCAGGGCCTCTGAGCTTGCTTAGGGTGCCCAGCATGCTGAATAAAATTTGAGACTGACAGCGACTCTGTGTCTTTGGGAACAGCTCCGCAAGGGGTCACGAACTCCTTAGCAGTTCCTACCCTGGGGGTCTTTAAGAGGAAGCTAGATGTACACCTTGCGGGGGTTGTTTGACCCCAGTACTTTTTCCTGCCAACGCAGGGGGTCAGACTTGATCTGCTTAGGTCCCCTCTGACCCTACAAACTATGAAACTGAAATGGGGCTAGGGCAGCGTTCCCAGGAAAGGCCTTGTTAGAAAATGGGATTTAGGGATACTGGGGAGCACTTGGCACTTGCTAGGGAATCCCTTGATCTCTGAAACATGCAGGATAGATGTATGCCTTATAGCCCAGTGATGCGCAACAGTGGTGCCTTGATCCTTTCACAGGGGTTGCACAATGTAGGCACTGTCAGGTGTGCCAGCCTGATTCCCAAAATAAACCCAGGCATTTGAAAAAGGGATCTACGGCTCTGCCCTGCGGTGCCCTTCCGGAGTTCTCTGTGACCAAACAGCTGCTCTGTTCTTTTTGCCTGCAGAAAAGTCAAATGAAAACGAAGAAGTGGCATCTCTTGAGGGCTGTCTTGAGTCCAACACGGATGAGAAGCAGTTATAGGCTAACTCAAGTGTGTGTGTGTACACGTACACCGCTACGTATCCGTTTATGCATGCCTACATGCAGACACACACCTCTGCCTACACCCCCCGCCCTCGGGCCGCGGCCGTGAGCGGCGGAAGCTGCAGGAAGCGCCGGGCGGCGCATGCGCAGACTCTGTTCCGGCCGGGCTCAGCGGCGCGGTGTGGCGGGGCGGGCAGCTGTAGGTCAGCGGCGGGCGCGACAGCAAAGGGCCCCCCCCCCCCCCCGGGCGGGGGCAGGAGCCCTTGGCGGGTGCGGG
>NW_017728997.1:49656063-49670977 GCF_001723915.1 Gavialis gangeticus | reverse complement strand
CCCCCCCCCCCCCGGGGCTGGGTTCAGAGCCTTTGGGCTTGGTCCGAAGTGTCCGTGGCATCGCAGGGCCAGGCTGGTGCACGGCGCCGCCCCGCACAGCCCTGCCAGCCTCTGCTTTTCTGCTCCCCTCCGGCACTGCCTGATGGTCTGCTGTCTGAGCCCTTCCTGGCCCTGGGTGGCGGATTTCCGCACCTGCCCTCGCCCTCCGCCCCCCTCAGCGTGTTCCCCCGTGCTCTGCTGCTGCCCCCGTCGCCTTCCTGCCCTTGCCCGCTTTGCCCTCCGCTCCCGGGGCTGCGTCGGGCCCACAGGCCGCCTCTGGCTGGCTCTGGTCTTGGGCAGCTCCCGGGCACTTGGAGCAGGGGCGAGTGCAGCGGGGACAAGGGAACCAGGGCGGTGGGGCACAACCGGGGATACACGCGCTTCTCTTGCGCTGTGGGAGGAAAGGTCAAAAGCCAAGAAGGGACTGTAGTAGTGCCTCCTTAGCACAGACCCTGTTTATAACAACCCTTCGCGCTTACGGGTCCCAACAGCAGGAGCTATTTTTTTTTTCTCATTGGAGGTAGATTTTCCACTCGAAGGGTTAAAAGGTGTTGTCTGGTGTGTGTAGGAGTTTTAGAAGATACTATCCACTACCTATTACAATGTTTTTTACATAATGACATAAGGAGAACCTATTTATTCCTGTACTTGCAGAAATTGATACATTTCTCAAACAGAAATTAATCTGGCTTTTACAACAAACAGATCCAAATGTAGAAAACCATATTACAATTTTTGCTGACAGGGATGAGGCAATTACAGTTAAACATCCTTTATTACTGATACGAGTGATCCATTTTAACTTTATACTTCATTTTATTGTCTCAATTGTGGATCTGTGTGCAACAATTTTATAGATTCATGTCTTGATGTACAATTATATTTATATTAATAATGTTTTTATGTTGGTGGGCTCTATTTTTAGTATAATATTTGTAGCTCGGTTACCTTGTTCAAACTTACTTATGTTACGGGTGTATGTGTGTTATGGCGTCTTCGGGAACATGACATTTACCCAGAATCCTTAATAATAAATTGAATTGAACTGAATTGAATTAAGATGCAGCAAAATTGAATAACTCTGTTATAGCAAATTTCCTCTTTTAACGAACTTTTCTCCTAATGCCATGGGGGATGGGCGGTTGTTATAATGGGGTTGTACTATACTGTTTAGCCATAGCTGCATTCTGGCTTTTTCTCAACCAGATGTGTTGACTTGCCTATCATCAGACAAAAAGATCTGCAAAACTGAGGAGCTTGGTTATGATACAGATTCCACAGCCTCCAGGAGAGACACGAAAATGCCCATAGTTCTGTCTGGTAAGTCATCCTGTTTATACAGGCAGTACAGAATATGGTAGCACAGGCTTCTTGCAAGCTCTTCCACCAACATGCCTCAATCCTATAATACAGACAGGAGTCTGAACTCTGTGGTTCATTCTGAGCCTCTACTTGCACACAAGTAAGACAATGTGGAACGTTATTGTGGTTTGTGATGTGAACGTTTGTTCATGGGGAGCAGGACTGAGACTGTTTACTTATTTCACAAAGGGGACCCCAGCTAGCACTGATAAACCCTTAAGTGCTATTCACCAGGCACATTTGGTCAAGAGGCAGTGATCCTATTCCCAGTATTCTGTGCCTACGAGGTTCCTTTCGTTTTAATATTAAGTCTTTTTAAAGATAGATGTGTTCTATGATATCAGTTGTTTTCCTTTGGCATGTGAGTGAGGAAAGCAGCCTGCTTTTTATGTAAGTGGATTTTGTTTGATGCTGCAGTAGTCTAGCAATTCAGGCTGTGCTGTTCCCTTCTCTTTCCAGGTCAGCAGGACTGCTGTGAAGAGATACCTGCCAGCAGGCCCTTTGCACTCTCATAGGCATAAAAATGCTTTAGCAGTAATGCTCAGTTGGCATTTATGAGGTGGTGACTTAGGAGTGTCTTGTGGTGATACAAACCAAAAACCTAGGACTTACTGAATCGGCTAAATCTGACTCAGGGAGGAGGGATATACTCAGCTTCTTGGAAATTTTAATTTGACCCTGAACAATGAAGCTTCTTATCAGCCCGTTGCGGAGGATGATCATGGGCCTCCTGCCTCCCTGGGCACCAGTGGGAATGAATCCTATCAAAAGTGCTGCCTTGAACGCCCATCAGTTTCTTCTGAGACAGAATTTCAGTGGAAAACCTGGATTGGTGACAGCCCTAGATCTGGTCAACTACTGGCAAGAAGTGTTTGAAGCTAACAGGATCCCTGAAGCACAAGAATCCAGCGAGTATATTGTTTCCTATGTCTTGGGAGCAAAAACAGTTAAGTGGTGTGAAAATGAGGATGGTTATAGGGAGCAGAGCAGTGCAGAACTCCTGAATCCTCAATAAAATAACTCCAAGGTTTTGACCAAATCACTAATCTCCCCATTCCCCTATTTTATCTTGCTGTAAACTGGAAAGAACAACATTTTCCTGCCTTACATAGGGGTTGTAAAGCACTGTTGGTTATCTGAAGATACCTTGCTCTTCTTTAATGCTTTTTATTGAGTGATCTGAAAGGGTAAGCATTAGTTGCACTGTATACATGAAATTCTTCCCTGGCTCTTATAACCAATTGTCCTTGAATTTTGTCTGCCCTCCTGAAACCCAGAACATGGCAAGTAATTTGAGAGAGAGTTTTAATTGTTCACTTTTAAGCGTGCCTGAAAATTCTGCTAATGATTTGGCATCCCAGAGGGATGGGGTATTATGTTTTTGCAAAGAATCAGGTCTCTGTTAAGGCCTTGGTCAAGAGAGAGAGTAGCAGGATGCACAAGTTGTTCAAGTGGCCAGGTTTAAAGCTAATGTCCTCTTCAGTTCCACAGCTTGAGTGCCAGCAGCATATCTACTCCCCTCACAGCAGAGCAGCAGGAGCAGGTCCAGCAGCTGAGTGCAAAACGGTTGCAAAGGTAGGATCTTCCCCCTTAAAATCATTCCTACCTCCTTTATTTGCATTGGATTTTCTTCTGACTTTATTGAAAGCAGAAGAAAAATTACTAGTAGTGTCTTGTGCTTATGCTCCCTTGTTAGTTTCTGGGTACAGGGAACACTCTGTGCCCTGTCCTAAATGGTTATATTGTCATTGTGCTGTGATACAGCTTTCACATTCCATAACAGATTTGTCCTTACTGATGTTGGGTGTCTCTTTGTCTGTTGTAACTCTGGCAAAAATGGTCTCCATCTCCCCCCACCCCTGCCAATCACTGGTTCACTGGATCCTTTGCTTAAGGAGTAAAATGGGCCTGGTGCCTGTAGGTCACCTGGAACCAGACATGCTGGGGCCTTTATGTGAGGCAAGGAAATGATTAACAGGGATCTGGGTTTTCTGTTTCCCATGGAAAAACGGAGTAAATCGTGGATTTTACCTTTTACTGGAGGCAAACATGGATTTCTCATTTTACCGGAGAAACCTGCAGATTTTGCAGTTCTGTGATGAGCCCTCTGCAGGATGGCAGAGTTCCAGCCTACAAGGGGCTGGGAGGGAGCAGGAAGAGGGCCGATAGGCATGGGGTGCCATGTGCATGTATATGCACATTTCTGCCAGGCAACCTGGAGAGCAGCTCTCTCAGGTAAGTTGTAGGGGGTGGGGATTGAGGCCCCCATAGGGAAACAGGGAGGGAGTTGTGCAGGGTTGGGGCCGGGGCTGCAGCCCAGCCAGGCAGTGCCTAGGGCCCTGGTGGGGAGCGGGACGGGGCCGTGGGTGGCCTGTCCAGGGTTGGGGCCAGCTCCCCACTGCTGTGTGCACTCCCAGGAGGGTGCAGGAACCCATGCCCCCCAGATCTGTGCATGGGGCAGGGCAGACTGCCTACTGTGGGCTCGGGCTCCTTCTCTGCTGCTCTCCCCTGGCGCCTCCATAGTCCAGTGTGTGGAACCCAATGCAATGAGGAACAGTGGAGCTGTGCAGGAGCTGCCTGCCACCGCAAGCTCTGTGTTGCCAGCGTCTCCTACGTGCAACCCCGTGCTGCTGCCCCCACTGCAGCCGTGCAGGCAGGGGATACCTTGCCAGGGCAACACAGAGGTCACAGCAGCAGGCAGCTTCCTGCGTGGCTCTGCTGTTTGCAGTGCCAAGTCGCACATGCTGGGCTGTGGAAGTGTCAGGAGAGGGCAGCAGGGTGGGAGCCTGCAGTGGGTAGTGTGCATAGATGTCGGGGTTATGGGTCCCCCTGCCTCCCGGTAGTGTGCACCATCACGGGGAGCAGCCCCTGCCTGAGCCCACAGCGGGCAGGTAGCAGTGGGGGAGCTGAGTTCTACTCTGCTGCAGCAGCCGCCACCTCCTGCCAGGGGTCCTCTTCAGCAGGGTGGGAGAGCAGAAGCTGTGGGGTGGGGGGTGAAGGGAACCAGCAGGGCCAGGGGGGCTGTGGGGGAGCCTTTAATTTTAATAGTGGATTTGCGGGGGGGAGTTTATCAGAGAATCTGTGAATTTTTTATCAGAGATTTTGCAAGTTGTTTTTATCTGGGAAAAACAGGTTCCCTGATGATTAGGTACTTGGATCATTAGGGAAACAGAGATCTTCAGGGGACCTGAATGTACCTCTTCCCAGTTATCCTGTGACCAGTGTTTATGGAGCAGTTCTCCTTTGAGAGTTAACTTTATGATGTGTGACAGAGAAGTGTGTAGGGATTCTAATACAAGTGTCATGTGTTAGCAACGGTTGCTGTATTAAACATCATCTCCTAAATTGCCCTGATGTTTATGGGCAATTTAAGATGGAAGAGGCTGACAGGGTCAATGTCCAGGGCTTGGAGATTGGTTATTAGGGGCACATAATCCTGAGAACTTGTTAGAAAGGGGAGGCTAGTTCTAATGCAATGTGTAACTTGCTGCCTCCTCTCTCAGGATGCCTGTGCAGTATGTCCTTGGTGAGTGGGATTTCCAGGACCTGACCCTCAAGATGAGACCCCCAGTCTTCATTCCTCGGCCTGAAACAGAGGTAGGACTGTGGAAAGGAGGAACATGAACTATTTTTCTATGTTCTGCTTTGCTTTAGATTAATCCTGTGCCATGTAGGAAGGTTGTCTGGGGCTATTGACCCATGATGTTTGGATAGGTGAGCCTGTTTCCCCAGCTCCACACTGTAGCAGACATATATATTCTCTTGCTTGGTTGTAAGGAAGTCCCACGTGGAAGAAACTGGAATGGTTTCATTTCCTTTTTATGGTGGCACTCAAGCTGTAATAATTTTCCCCGCAGTCTAAGGACACTGAAGATATTCCAATGGCTTGTGTAGCTTCACAAGTGGCCTGAGATGGGGCAGCATGTGGGGGAAGGAGGGATGAGGTGGTGGCAAGCCCAGCCTACTTGCTGGGAGTGGGGCAGCACTGGTGATTGAGCAGCTAATTGCTTAATTGATGAGTCATTAGGTCAGCTGCTGTTTTCCTCTTTAACATCATAGGCCAGGGGTGGGCAAAGTCCAGCTGGGCCGGATTGGACCCACAATGAACTCCATTTCCCAGCAGCCCCTGCCTACAGTGCTGTGGCCAGTTTCCATGGAGACCACAGGAGTGGTGGGGCTATGATAGTGTGGGGCCAGGGTTTCCATGGAGACTGACCCCAGCAGCACTGGCAGGGCATGCAGCTGGGTGGGAACCTGCTCCAAGGCCAGGGCTGGGATCTTGCAGTGATGGCAACATGGTATGGAGCCAGGGCAGAGCCATGATCCACTGCTTGCAAGCCCCTGACTGGGGCATCTGAGCACTGGATTGCAGCTTTGCCCTGGCTCTGGACCTTGGTGTTACCGCTGCAGGATCCTGGCCCCAGAGCAGCTCCCTGCCCAGCTGTGCACCCTGTTATCACTGTTGGGGCTAGTCTCCATGGAAACTGTGTAAATCATAGAGAAGTAGGGCAGGAAGGGACCACCAGAGGTCCATCTAGTTTAACTCCCTGCCTGAGACAGGATAAGCCCTATCCACATCATTCTATACAATCCATAATCTAAACTACATAAGACTACTATCAAACCTGACACAACACAGACCTAATATTCTAATCTGCCACAGCAGGGAGCCACAGCAGCCAGCATCCTGCATCAATTAAATGTAGTCAGTATATGCTAAAGAGATCCTAGGTAGAGGGCTATGCCCAGTGCTAGAGAGGAAGGCAAAATCCCCCACAGGCCATACTAATCTGACCATGGGGTAAAATTTCTTCTTGACCCCAAACATGGCAGTCAGTCTGACCCTAAGCAGAGGGGGAAGACCCTCTAGCCAGGAACCTCTGGCTTTGATTCCAGCAGGAGAAGGCTGAGGGGGGACCTGGTGACTGTCTATAAACTCACGAGGGGGGACCAGAAGGGTTTAGGGGAGACACTGTTTCCCCTAGCACCCCCTGGCATGACAAGGAACAATGGACACAAATTATTAGAGAGTAGGTTTAGATTAGACATCTGCAAGAACTACTTCACAGTTAGGGCGGCTGGGAGCTGGAACCAACTTCCTAGGGAAGTGGTGCTGGCTCCGACCCTGGGGATCTTTAAGAATAGGCTTGATGACTGCCTGGCTGGACTCATTTGAGTCCAGTCTTTTCTCCCACCCAGGCGGGGGGTTGGACCTGAAGATCTACAAGGTCCCTTCCGACCCTACTTCTATGATTCTGTGATAGGAGCATTGGCACACCCCAGTCAAAGTCCCCAGCCTTGTCTGTAGCCAGTAACCAGTGCCTCTGAGGAAGGCTTAAAAACACTTTGACACATGTAGCAGAAAGTGGGGCGGGGGGCAACCAGCAAATCCCAGAAGCATGGGGAATACCCATTGTAGCTAACCTAGATAAGCTGATATAAGTTTATCAGCTACTCATAGCTATGCCTAGATCATCCCTTATCATTGGCTGTCTAGCCTCTTCTTCAACATTTCCAGTGATGGAGAGTCTGCTGTTTCCCTAGGCAGTCTATTCCACTGCCTCACTGTTCTAACAGTGAAGAAGTTTTTCCTGATATCTGGTCTAAAACTACTTTACTGCAACTTCAAGACATTGGTCCACATCCTTCTCTCTGCAGCAAGAGAGAAAAGGTGTTTTCCTTCTTTATGGCAGCCCTTCAAATCTCACATCCCCTCTTAAGCACCTTTTCCACAAGCTAAACATGCTTAGTTCCTTCAGCCTCTTCTCATATCACTTGTTTTCCAAGCCTTTTATCACTTTGAATGCCTGATTATGAACCCTCTCTAACAACTCCACATGCTTTTTAAAATGTGGAGCCCAGAACTGCACACAGTACTCTAGATGAGGCCTAACCAGTGCCAAGTAGAGACACACTATCATCTCCCATGTCTTGTACTTGGAGCTGACCCTAGAAGGGTGCGGAGCCCAGGGCAAACCAGCCTGTGCGGGGCCTCCCTTAACAGTGTGGGGTCATGGTACCCTTGCAAAGGGGGGGTGGTTCCCCGTGCTTCTACTGCAGTGCGGGGCTGAGCCACCTGCCTCAGGTGGGTCCTGTGGGAGGGGCCACTGCCACTACACAGGGCTCCCCCAAAGCGCGAGACCTGGAGTGGTTGCCCTGGTTTGCCGTACCCTAGGGACAGCTGTGCTTGCATCTGATGCTTCTCTTGATGTATCCTAAAACCGCCATCACCTTTTGTGCAGTTGCATCACACTGAAGACTCATTCTGTGGTCGGTGAAGACTCCCAAGTCCTTTTCCATAGTGCTGCCATCCAGCCAGGTGTCATCCACGTTATATTTGTGTTTTTGATTATTCCTTCCAAGGTTTAGCACTTTGAGTGCATAGAACTTCATCCTATTAGCTCTAGCCCAGCTTTCCAATCTGTCAAGATCCCTCTGAATTGCACTCACATCCTCCAATGTGTTTGCTGTTCTTCCCAGTTTTGTCATCTGCAGACTTGCTCAAGGGCCTTTCTATATCAGCATCCAAATAATTAATAAACACACTGAACATCACTGAGCCCATCACCATCACATCTTTCTCCAGTTCTTCCCTGTTGGTCAGAACAAAATCCAAGATAGATTATCTCCTAGTTGTATCCTCCAGCTTCTGGAACAGAAAATTGTCCTTCACACAAGTTAGGAACCGGTTTGACATTTTACTTTATTGTTCTTCCAGCAGTTCTCCAGAAAATTGAAGTCTTCTAACAGTACCATCCCATTGTTTTTGGGTAGATTTGTCACCTCCTTTAAGAGTGCCTCATCCATTTCCTCTTCCTGATTTGGTGGCCTATAATAAATCCCCACCATTATGCTTCATCTTTCACGTTTCATCTTCACCCAAATGCATGCTGCTTTTCTGTCGTCTTCCTCCTGGTCCAGGGAACAAGCATGTGTTTTTGACATACAAGACAACACCAACACCTATTCTCCCAAACCTGTCTGAAACAGAATGTAACCCTCAATGTTGATATTCCAGTTATAAGAGCTGTCCTGCCAGGTCTCTGTGATGCCAATCGGATCATAGATCTTTTGACAGGCTGCAGCTTCCAGCATATCTTGTTTATTTCTCATACTGCTTCTTGCATTTGTATACATGCATCAGACATATTTTCCATTTTGACCTATTTGCTTCCCTTTTATACAGTCCTATGGTTTTCTGGTCCTTTCCCACAGGTACGTTGTTGCTTTGAGTCCTTTCTTTTCTGAACTGTGCACTCTGTTGCTGGATGGTTTTGATCACCATCCCCTGTGGAACCTAGTTTAAAGCCATCCTTACTAAGTTGTCTAGGTTAAACAACGCCCAAAGATGCTCTTCCCTGTTCTTGTCATGTGGATCCCATTTCTTGATATTAGTCCTCCTTCCAAGAAAATCTGTCTGTTGCCAAAGAAGCCAAAGCCTTCACATCAACACCACCATCTCAGCCCCATGTTTACTTCTAGGATATGGTGGTCTCTCCCTGGATCCTTGCCTTCCATGGGAAAAATCACAGAAAACACCACTTGGGGCACAGTGCACTGCAAACTCCTTAATGCTGCTGCCAAGAGCCTCACAGTCGCATCTGATCTGGTCAGTGTCCTTCCTGGCAGTATCGTTGGTGCATACATAGACAAGCAGGAATGGGTAGTGGTCTGAAGGATGGATGAGTTTTGGCAGTCTCTCTGTGATTTCATGAATTTGGGCTCCAGATAAAGAGCACACCTCCTGGGCCCCCAAATCTGGGTGACAAATTTGTGCCTCTGTCTCTCACAGAAGGGAGTCACCAAAAAACCACCACTCTTCTCTTCCTTCTTGGTGCAGTGGTCCTAGAACTCCTGTCTCTGGGGCCTTGCACTTCCTGCTCCCTATGCTGCTGCCTTCTCTGCCTCGTGCCTGTAGATATCTCTCCTCTGCCTCTTTCTCAGCAGTTCCACTGCAGAGTGCTTGAAAGCAGTTTTTTACTTCAGTCTGCTGCTCTTCGATTCTGGGGATCCTCATTCTCTGAGTAGAGGCATGCTGCCACTTCTCCTCATTGCCCTCTCTAGTACCAGCCTCTCTCAACTCTTGTCCAAGTAATCTTCCTGGTCACAGATGCAGTGCAGTATGGATACCTGTGCTTCCAATCTGTGACTTCTCCTTCAGGGCAGACACCAGCTTACACTTGGTGTAGATGAAGTGCTCCTGACCCACTGGGAGGAACATGAACATAGTACATGACTCTTCCCGCTCAGGAATGAGGGCATATTGGTAGAATGATATGTAGGCCATAGTTGCCAATACCAGAGAAAATTGCTTATTGTGCCTGTATGTTTGCATGATTGGGTAGATGTATTTCTGCTGGCCTAAATTACAAGCCTACCCCTGGGCTTAATTGGCTAACATTGTATTTTCTGTAACCTACTTGTGTTCCCCTCCTCACCCCCATCCCTCTAATGTTAGTCCCTCGCTCGGGCGATTTGTATTTCCCTACTGGCTTTGTCATCTTTTTGGATTCACAGTCCTAAACATGTAATAAAATTTAATCTGTTCTATAGCCTGCTGTGCTAGGAAGAAGCTAGTGTAGCCTGAGACAAAAAATCAGTGCAAGTTTTTTGACTGAGGACTAGTCTGCATCAAACAGCTTTATGTTATCCTTATATAGGAAAACCATTATGACCCATTATGTGGACTCTTCATTATTGACAATCATGTTTTATTATGCTTGTGACTAATGGGCACCCAAGACGACAGCCCAATGTGTAACAGACTCCAAAGCAGAGGCAGATTTTTCAGATCTTGGGGGTAGGGATTTTCTAAATAGACAGGACTCACGCAGGGTAGGAGAAGGGGGAGAACATACCAGTGTTCCATGAGCAGCATGAATGCAACATATGACTGTGAGAGGGTAAAAGGGGTAGATGTGGAATGAAGCAAACTGCTCGTGAGGTTGGGGCAGGATTAGAGGAACCAGCTGCTCAGTAAACAGCAGAGGAAATATGGTCAGAACTGCAAAATTTTCCAAATAGCCAGAGGCCCTTGCTTTGATACCCTCTGCTTTGACTGACTGGAGTTTCTGGCTGACTTCTCCCAGTTTTCCCCAATGGCTCCATAGCGGGGAGAGAATCATTTGGGTCCCAGCTCTCTCCGTGTGTGTGGCAATGCCCCTGCAGGATTATGAGGCAAACACAGTTCTGAAGGGTTGCCCCACTTGGACCTAGTTGTATCCCTTCCCCCGAGCACAGCAGTTCTTGATTTGGCTGCTTTTGTTGGCTCATTTTGTGTCTTTCTTTTTTGATTATGGCGTAAACCACTCTCTAAGTGACATAAATTAAACCTAAAAAAGGCATCTTACCCCAGAACAGAGCTGACCTCCATGACATTCAGCCTGTGGCACTTTGTCATCTACCTTGAGAGGCTCCCCATGGGTCCATAAATTTGTTGGTGGGCATGTGGTGTTATTGGTCCCATGCTGCCAAATCTGTGAACATCTGTCGAGCCCCCTGCCCTGCACATTGGATCAAGTGCCTGTTTCTGGTGTGCAGGGGTGGGGCCAAGCACCCAAGACCCAGTCCTGGCATGAGGGGAGTGGGAGGGGGCAGTCCCAGTGCTTCTTGACCTAGTCCCAGCATGAGGGGGAAGGGGGCGGTGCTGGACTCTCAGGACCCAATCCTGGTTTGTGGGATAGGGAGGGGGCGGTGCCAGGGCCCAATCCTAGCACAGGGGGTAATGCTGGGCCCCTGGGCCCAATCTGGCTCACAGATGGCCTGATCTGACCCACACATGAGCTCCAGACTACACATCTGGTCCACAGGGCCAAAAGGTTGGACACCATTGCACTACAACGTTTCACACTAAGTTCCCCATGCAAACAAGCTGTGTAAGTTCCTTCATAGATTCATAGATGCTAGGGTTGAAAGGGACCTCAACAGATCATGGAGTCCGACCCCCTGCCTAGGCAGGAGAGTGCTGGGGTCAGATGACCCCAGCCAGATGCCTGTCCTATTCATGGAGGCGTTAACCAGTGTAACTGTGCCAGTTACACTCAGACCCTAGATTAGATCAAAATATCTCCTTTTGCTTGGCCCTAGATGCTGGAGTGAGCAGCAAAGATTCAACTTGAACCATGATACCTTTTCCAAAGAGTGCAGTCATGTCACTTCTTCCCAGCCAGTCGCACTCTCCCAGGGTCACCTGTGGGATAGAAACCCCATGTCAGTACTGTGCTCAGAATTCAGAAAACTTCAGACAGACCTTTCATTGAGCTTCCTGCGAATGATTTTCACATCCACAGGAGAGATATGGCAGGAAAACATGGCATATCCTACCACTCACTAATTTAAATCTAATTCACCAGACCTGGCAGGAAGGAACAGGTGGTTAGGCAGCCAGTTGTCAAAACCAGTAGCTGAGATGTGAATGATCTTAAGATGGAGGGAAGATTTATCGGATTCATCATTTCATCTGGAAGTATAAGAGGTATGGAAGCCATAACTTATCAAGGTAGGTGAGGATAGCAAGTGGGTGCTGACGAATGGAGACTAATATCAGTGGCTGGATGGAAGGGGACCTAACATGTTATGACCGAAAAGAGCAACAACAGCAGCCTGTACACCAGGCTGTTGCTGTCCTGCAGCTGGTGCTCTTTCTTTGCGTTCTTTCATCACCATCATTGGATGTGTCATGTACTGTTTGGCAGGAGCATGGGGGAGAGAGGCTAAGGTGTGCCTAGTTTCCCATTTGCTGCTCTGTGTGCGCCTGTGTATTACACAGGTCTGATTCTGTAATTCCTCCCTTGCACCAATGGGAGCACCTGTTGTTGGCTGTTTATAAAGCTGTTGTATTTTGATCCAGCCCCTACTGGTATTTGATGTTGAAGGGTGCTGCTGTATGCTTGCTGACTGGCCTTTTTTCCCCATCTCCCAATCTACCCACCTCCAAAGCTGACAAAAATGTTGGTAGCTCAGATAGCTGGTGTTCTTTTTGGTTGCCTCAGAAGGTGTTTGGGAAAACTATTTACTTCACAACAGCACTGGGACTAGTTCTCGGTTCTGGAAGCACTGGCTCTGTGGGAGGATATTTGGACAGGAAGAATATGGGGGCAAGATCTAGCTGTTCAGTAGCACCTGGCAACATGCTGGCTTTATGCACGTGCTCTTTCCAAGAAATCATGGGCTGTGTGCTGTGTGTTGCACAAGCTGAGTGGGTGTCTAGCTCCTTTTCCCTCTGCTGGCCTAGGCTGCCTCAGACAGGAGTTTTGTGCAATGAGTTCTGTGCTGGGTGTCGCAAGCGTGTCTCATCAGTGCAACTTTTCAGGAATTCCATTTTGCTGAGTACATGTAACAGGAAGATCTTCTTAACAATTTATAATCAAATGTCTTCACTAAAATTGTTCTTTTATTGTGATTTGCCAGCAAGCAGCTTGCAGTGCCCTCAGAGTCATTGGTTGTTAGAAATCATTCATCAGATAAAGTCAGTGAATAAGTCATGGGCTGTAGATCATTTGTAGGCAGTTCACTGCCAGGATTTGCTACCCTAGATTGCAGGGAGGAGCCATATTGGCAGGCTTCTGCTCCGTAGTTGATTCAGTGTTGTTTCCATTACATTTCTAGTGCGTATGTATTTACAAATACAAAATTGGGTTCCTGTTGCTATTCAGGGAAAGTGCTGTTTCTGCTGATGTTTCAGCCTGTAAACTCAGGCTCTACGCGGGAAACGAGATTACCTTTTTACTACATGTTTGTACAGGGCCTAATGCACTGGGGCCTCAATTCTTGATTTGAACCCCAGTTTTTGATGTACTAACAATAGAATTTGTTTTGTTATAGTACTTAAAGAGTCTCAGGCATGGACCCATTGTGTTAGGTGCCGTGCAAACCAAAAGGGAACATCATCTCTGCTCTAAAAATCTTTAAATCTAATTAGAATATAATTCTACAACGGGTTATAGGATTTTTTTGAGAAGGATTATTGAACTAAATGGTGTACTGGGCCTTTTCTTAATCTTTGAGCTTAGCACCTTACTGCACAAGGGAAAACGATCAGGTGAACACTAGCTCAAAGTAGAGGTGAGACAGATATTATTCTACATGGGTAATTACAGATTTAGATGATGCTTTATCTTAATCTCATGTATAGGAGGAAGTTTGAATGTTGTCCTCTACACAGCTAACCACCTCCCTCCCTATTTCATCTTAGGAAGGCATTTTTTCAGCAGCATGTGTTTTACCCCTAGAGGGCACTCCAGGCTCAGATTCACCGACCTTCTTTTTGGTTCCTTTGACTTCCAGAACTTATTCTTGTAGTTAATGATTGTTAGGGTTTCCAGTATCAAATCGTCCCTCTCCCTCTCTGTTCTCTGATGCTGTAGACTGAGGCAAAGCAAAACTTGATTTTAGAGAAAAATTGTCTCCCTCCCTTATCCCCCTACCTTGGAGATGATGGTTGGTGGGGGTGTGGAGGAGAGCTGCATCCCTCCAGAACACTCTGACTTGCCTTCCTATGGAAAGAGTTGCAGAAAGAGAGAGAATCCCTGTTATCCTTCCAGGCTAATCCACCCTCAATGTCAGCACCCGACCTGAGCATTGGGAGACTCCCGAGGAGGCCCTGTGACTCCTTCACAGCCATTTGGCTCACAGCAATCTCAGCACTATCTCAGAGCCTCAGTAGATCTTCCTATTTTGTATTTGGAGGCCAGATCATGAAAACTGAACACTGGCCTGAAAAGAGAAAAGGACAGTATGAGCACAAGATGGTTTATATATTTAGTGTGGAAGATGGTGGGTATGTGAAACAAATTGTAAACCCCATTCTGTGGGAAACGTTCTTATACACAAAGAAGGGAAAATGGCTGCATCTCTGGGGACAGAGTTAAGATGGTTTGGATACTGTTTTGGGGAGTATATAACCTTTATTTCTGCATTTTCTATGTTTCTAACTTTTTTCTTGTATTGTATTTTATTTTTAACCCCAATATTCTGGTATGGAAATACATACCAAAACCTTTGCTCCCTTTGTGTCTACTGGAGGATCTCTTTTGTATGGGATTTTTTTTTTAAAGCATGTACTCCCAAAGAGAGAGCACCTGGATTTTAACCCAACTTTAGCTAATCTTAATTATTAACCTTTCAGTGAATTCATACCCACAGAAAAGAAGAGAAGAACAGGGACATTCTGAATTTCTTAACCTATATATTCAAATTGAAATTGCAAGGTGGGGATTTTTCCACAGCTTTATGAGTAAGCAGCATTGTATTTTTCTGATTGAGAAACCAGTGTCAGTGCTCAGTGGAAAATTCTAATGAAAAATCTCTGCTTTTATTTCCCTAGCTGACTGTTAATGCTACAAACTGTCATTTATCAAAAAGTACAGAAGGGCATTATTAGTTTAATGGTTGAAACAGCGGGCTACAAGCCACAAGATCTGTGGTCTTTTCCAAAGTTTACCACTTTCTCACCAAAGGCAAGTTCTACTTCCTTTCTCTGTGTGCCTGAGTTTCCTATTTGTGAACAAGTGTT
>NW_017728997.1:49648919-49651063 GCF_001723915.1 Gavialis gangeticus | reverse complement strand
CTGTCATTTGTCAAAAAGTACAGAAGGGCATTATTAGTTTAATGGTTGAAACAGCGGGCTACAAGCCACAAGATCTGTGGTCTTTTCCAAAGTTTACCACTTTCTCACCAAAGGCAAGTTCTACTTCCTTTCTCTGTGTGCCTGAGTTTCCTATTTGTGAACAAGTGTTTATACTGTTTGTGCACCCTAATAAAGGGCTTTGGGATCTTCTGATAAAACAGGCACTTGGACTTATCAAGTCCCAGGCCTTGCAGAAGACACAACATTTTGATTCAGAAACTAGAGCGATTCAATAACAACATGACGCATGTTAAATGGAGTATAAATGCTCTCATTGTTATGTTTGAAAGTGTAGTTTGAATGGGGAGTTACCATCACACAAGCTTATTTTTGGTGGGGTCCCTTGTAAATCGGTTCTTGTCTTTCACCATTTCATATTTTTATCAGTGAGCTGGAAGAAAACCAGGATGTGGTTATACTGCTTCTGGTCCCTGCACAGTTTTGTATTGTGCCTTGTAGATATACCTTATAAAACAAAGGTGTGATAGGAATCAGAGGCTAGAGATCGAAGTTAAACAAATTCAGTCTAGAAAGAAGAGTATGTGTTTTAAGTCAGAGTAACTAATCATTAATGGAACAATTGTACCAAGAGGCTGTGGAAGATTCTCTGTGACTGGGAGTCTTTCAATCAAGATGGCATGTTTTCCTAAAAGAGGTGACTTAGTTCAAACCAAAGTCAATTCAAGGAAGCCATATGGCCTGTGTTATGTAGGTGGTCAAACTAGGTGGTCACAGTGGTTCTTTTTGACTTTGTAATCAACTGGAAGGATGGTCTGTTTGCATAGAAGGTGTGTTGTAAGTAGGTGGGTGCCAGTGTGCTGTATTAAAAAATGTCCATTTTAAATTAAAAATCCTTATCCTTTCTTTTCACAGACAATGTCTCCCTCTCCGTGCCAAGCAGGGAAAGGGGGACTGCTGTCTTCTGATGGCGCATATACCCTCTTGTGACGTGAATTTAATTGATAAGTGCTCTAGATGTAGGTGACATTATAGTGTAGTTGAGACACCAGTCCTACAAGCCCCAAGGCTTTTTAGTTTCCTTTCCTCAGCTGTATCCATTCTGTTCAAGGCGGGACCCATCCTGGTCCTGTATTTTTCAGGGTCTCAGTTGGAAAGAGCATGTTCTGGCAATTAAAGCACAGGGCAGACAGGCAGTACCAGAGCTGGGTGAGTTTACCGTAATAAAGTCATGGGATAAATTTGCCTTGAATAAAAGTTGCAAATTGGTGCGGGCAGAATCCATTGCGTTTCACAGCACTGTAAATAGGGTTTTAGGGACTGAAGGGTTGCCATACAGGATTGGACTAACACCGCTTTGAGCCCACCCAGTTCAGGCTGTGGTCCCTGACAGTAGTCAGTAGCAAGAGAAGAATGCCTCTGTGCTTCAAAGGAAGCCAAAGGCTTGCTCATGAGGAGATATGACTGGGTGAAGATTTATATGGGAGGCACCCATCCAGCTATCTTGCAGTCTCTTGATTTTCCCACCTTCTGTTCTGTCTGGGAATGGAGACCCCATTGCATGGCCTGGTGCTGGCCAGCTGTCCAGAGAGCACTGGGAATGTCTGCCTCAGCAATCTTTCCATCAGAGGTGTCCCGAAGTCCAGACAGGAGATTCATGAGGCCTGTGAAGTGTTCTGTCTCCACACAGCTGCAGCCCAGTTTGGCTGTAACCTGGCTGCCTTCTGAGCACTGAACCAGAGGCCTTGTATTTGAAAAGCGGGCTCTTTTTCCATGTCTCCCAAGGTCATTGCCATATGCTCACGTTTCTGGCTTGGCTTCTTAGTACTCTGCGACAGATTGATTGGAAGCCAGTGGACAAACAGGCACAGAACAGGGTGATTGAGTTAATATCAGATTAGGCTCTACAGAAAGTCCTGGATTCTGGGAATCAAGGTTTCTGGGAAATGCAAGAGCTCCTAAAAACATTCCCAGGAAGTGTTCGAATGTTGAAGTGTGCAGAGCTAGGCTTTGCTGTTGCTCTCTGCCCTCTACCCATGTGTGGTCCAAGAGCGATGGAAGCCTTGCTCTGACAGCTGCAGTAAAGATGAGGTCTGAGGGGGCAGCAGCCACTTGAGGAGCATTTA
>NW_017728997.1:49631994-49643919 GCF_001723915.1 Gavialis gangeticus | reverse complement strand
GGAGGCCTTGCTCTGACAGCTGCAGTAAAGATGAGGTCTGAGGGGGCAGCAGCCACTTGAGGAGCATTTAAGGCAGGAGCGACATAGCCTAAAGAGATGCCCCCAGGGAATGTGGGGCATTTCAGAGTCACAGCCTGAAGGAAACCTCTCCCTGCTGCCCCAGCCCCTATACAGTTAATTTTGTATTATATGAAGGGAAATCAACAGTTACTTCTCAGTAGTTGACAGTAATTCCCTATCCCCTGGGGATCATACATAGCTCAGGGGATGCACCTCAGGCCTGGCCTGCAGCCATCCCTGTGGTACCAGTCCTGTTCATAACACATACCCTGTTATGCTAGATGCCCCTCAACACTGACCCTGTTCTGCTATAGTTAGCACTGCAGACAGGGGCTGAAGTAGCTCTAAACTAGGTAGAGCCAACCTTTTTGCCAGTTGTGCCACAAATCAGGCCCTGTGCCCTCCACGAGTCCCGCTCGGATCCCCTTCCCCTGCCCAATCCACTGTTCTCCTTCCTGCCCCCTCTTGATCTGCTGGTCTGCTTTCTGTTCCCTGCCTCTTCTGCCACTGTACTGCCTCCCAAATTGGCCACATGCCACACACAGGTGTCGCAGATGGTGTGTGCAGCCTGTGTGTGTGGACTGTCTTTGCTTTAAATTGTGCAGAGATTCTGTAGTATAACCATAAGTCTACTAGAAAGGTTATGGGTGCCAGCAGGCTCTTCCCCAAGGAGAATGGACATTTCCTTCTGCCATAATCTTGTGTTTGGTGGTAACAGTCACGTGGCCTTCTAGAGCTACCAGGAAATAGCATGACATCAGTAGAGCAGTGCTCATACAGAATCCATGCTGGATTTGATCATGAGCAACAGAGAAAGGGATGGAGTGAAGAGGTTAATTACACATGGGCTTTTCTGCCTTTAGCCTGTATTCTGTGAAAGATAATTTAGAAAGCTTAAGTTTTGTAGATGGGCCTAGGTTCAGTGAATAACAGGTTATTCAGTGAAATGTGTTTTTTCTTTAATATCTGCAAGTTACTTGTGAGTGACTGACTTGTAAAATTCCAGTGACTTGGCAGATAATTTCACTGAACAATCACAGTGTAATGAGCACTTGCAAGTAGGCCGTTTCGCTCTTCCATACTGGAGAAGCATCAACTAGTTTTGACTGGTGGGTTGCATTCTCCTATTTCTGTTCCCTTACTAGAAGTGTTAATGCTTGGGATCCATTTTCTGAGATGAATGATTGTAAGTTAAATCTCACATATCCTGTTTTCATTGCGGTTTTTGCTGGCAGAAAGAAGAAAGTAGAGAGACAGAATGATCTAATGCAAGGCTGTCCAACTGGTGGTCCATAAAGGACATAGCTACTGAAACCACTGCATTGGTGTGGCTGCAGAACCCAGGGGGTGAACACCACTGCTGCTTGCCACTACACTCCATTGCCCACTGCCAAATTCAGAGTTTTCTGTGGCTGCTGGTGGCTCAAGTCCACAGCAGGGGAACCAGGGCGTGTGGGGCAAGCAGCAGCAGTGTTCACAAGCCTGGATTCCAGAGCTGTACCAGTAAGCTGCCACCCTACTGCCAGAGCTGTGTCATCTGGTCCTCAAGAAGCCCCATCGTTTGGACCCATCCTGCACGGCCAAATAAGTTAGACACCCCTGGTTAGGTAATAGGATGCAGGAGTAGGACAGCAGTTTAATTCCTTGTTCAGAACCAGTCTCCCTGTACATCCTGTGTCTTATTGCAGAGATATTTAGAAAGCAAGTGCATTCATGACTCTTAGATGTCATGAGGGCCAGATGAAAGTCTTTCTAGAATAGAAGAGAGGGGTCAAGGTTGGTTCAGATCAAGCGGTTTTAGTTTAACTAATAGTAACCAACAAGATTAGGTGCTTTTTCTGGTCTAGCATGAGAATCTCTAATGTATTTCCTTCTGTCTCTTCATGTTGAAAGCCTCCTGACCATGTACTGTCTGTTGGTTTTTGCTGCACAGCTGGGGAGCTTGTGGTTTGGGTGCTGGCAGGCAGCGTCCTCGCTTTCTTTTTGTGCAGCTGCAGTTCCAAGAATTACAGTGAACAAGAGACCTGGCCACAAGAAGGGAGAGCTAATACTAAGAACCTGTGAGAACACCAGTGCTGGGGAAGGGGGTTTGTGGGTGGAGGAGGTGGGGCAAAGGTTCCTGGGGAAACTGGAGGTGTTTGCAGAATTTTTGCACTTATTTCACAATTAGCTCAGGAGATTGAGGGTGGGGGGCGGGGAGAGGGGAAACCCAGCATGAACTTAAGTGGAATCAGACACTGAAGTTAAACAAGTCATCCAGGAAGAGTAAGATGAGGGCAAGGTGGGCTGCTTTGCTAAGAGAAGAATGTTTGAGGACCTCGCAGTAAGGAAAAGCAAGCAATATTATATACATAATCTTTGGCTATCCTCTAAAAAGTTATGGTGCTGAAATTCCTCCCTCCTGAGAAAAAAGCCTTCCAGGGTGTGCTGCCCTATTACTTTCCAACCATATATATATATATATATATATATATATATATTTTTTTTTTAGCCCCTTTCTTTTGTGAGGAAAAAACCCTGGAAATTGTGCCTCAGAGATGCTACCAGCAACCTTGTGTCATCAAAGAAGTCACTAGGCTTGTGGCATACTCAGCTCTCCCTTCCAGTGTGGTGTCAGTGAAACTTGGAGCCCTTCATTAGAGCAAAAGATCACTTCCTTGCTATCAGCCCAGCTTAAGAGCTCATTGATAGAAATGAATATATCATATGATATATTTTAAAGAAACCTTACTGAATGCACAGGAACAAACCATTCTGATAAGCAGGAAGATTAACATATATGGCAGGCAACCAGCTTGGCTTAGCAGAGAACTCTTCAGTGGGCTTAAACACAAAAACGACACTAACAAGGAACGGAAGCGTAGGCTGATGGCTATGGAGGAGTATAAGAATATTGCTTGGGCATGCAGGGATGAAACCAGGAAGGCCAAAACACAGTTGGCGTTACAGCTGATGGGGCATGCAGGGTAACAAGAAGGGTTTCTACAAGTATGTTAGCAACAAGAGGAAGGTCAAGGGAAGTGTGTGTCCCTTACTAAATGGGGGAGTCAACCTAGTGACATGAGGAAGAAAAGGATGAAGTGCTCAACACCTTTTTTACTTCAGTCTTCACAGGCAAAGTCAGTTCTCAGGCTACTGCACCTGGAAGCAGAGTTTGGAGAGGAGGGGAGCAGCCCTCAGTGGTGAAAGAACAGGTTAGGGACTATTTAGAAAAGCTGAACATTTACAAGTCTACGGGGCCAGATGCAATGCATCTGAGGGTGCTGAGGGACTTGGCTGATGTGATTGCAGAGCTGCTGAGCATTATCTTTGAAAACTCATGGTGATCAAGGGAGGTTCTGGAAGATTGGAAGAGGGCAAATATAGTGCCCATCTTTAAGAAAGGGAAGAAGGAGGGTCCAGGGAACTACAGACCGGTCAGCCTCACTTGGATCTGTGGAAAAATCATGTGGGGGACAGGTCCTCAAGGAATGCACTTCTAAGCACCTGGAGGAGAAGGGGATTAGGAACAGTCAGCATAGATTCACCAAGGACAAATTATGTCTGGTCAACCCGATTGTCTTCTTTAACAAGATGACTGGCTCTGTGGATGTCAGAAAAGCAGTGGACATGATATACCTTGACTTTAGCAAGGCTTTTGATATGGCCTCCTACAGTACTCTTGCAAGCAAGCTAAGGAAGTGTGGATTGGATGGGTGGAATGTAAGGTAGATAGAAACCTGGCTGGATTGTTGGGCTCAATGGGTAGTGATCAATGGCTCAATGTCTAGTTGGCAGCTGGTATCAAGTGTTGTGCCCCAGAGGTTGGTCCTGGGGCCAGTTTTGTTCAATATCTTTATAAATGATCTGGAAGATGGAATGGAGTGCACCCTCAGCAAGTTTGCAGATGACACCGAGCTGTGGGGGGAATAGTAATAGACATGCTGGAGGGTAGGGCTAGGATTCAGAGTGACTTAGACAAATTGGAGGATTGGGCCAAAAGAAATCTCATGAGGTTCAACAAAGACAACTGCAAAGTCCTGCACTCAGGATGGAACAATCCCATGCACTGGTATAGGCTGGAGACCGACGGGCTAAGCAGCAGCTCTGCAGAAAAGCAGAAGGGGTTTTAGTGGACATCAAGCTGGATGTGAGTCAACAGTGTGCCTTTGTTGCCAAGAAGGCTGACAGCATAGTAAGCTGCATTAGTAGGAGCATTGCCAGCAGATCAAGGGAAATGATTTCCCTCCTCTATTCAGCACTAGTGAGGCCACATCCATAACTGTGTCCATTTTTGGGTCCCTCCCAAATAGAAAGGATGTAGACAAATTGGAGAGAATCCAGCAGAGGGCAGCAAAAATGGTTAGGGGGCTGGGGCCCATGACTTATGAGGACAGGTTGAGGGAAGTGGGCTCATTTAGTCTGCAGAAGAGAAGACTTGGGGGGGGATTTAATAGCAGCCCTAAACTACCTGCAGGGCGGTTCCAAAGAGGATGGAGCTAAACGTTCTCAGTGGTGGCAGATGACAGAACAAGGAGAACTAGTTTCAAGATGCAGCAAGGGAAGTTTAGGTTGGATATTAGGAAAAGTTTTCACACTAGGAGGGTTGTAAAGCACTGGAACTTGTTACCTAGAGAGGTGGTGGAATCTCCATCCTTGGAGGCTTTTATGACCCAGCTAGACAAAGCCCTGGGTGAGATGATCTGGTTGGGGATGCTCCTGCTTTGAGCCAGGGGTTGGACTAGATGACCTCCTGAGGACCCTTTCAACCTAATTTTTCTATGATTATATGATTCACAAGCATTATGTGGGTACCTAAGTGCTTCTGTGGTCCCTGCCACCATAGCACCTGTCAGTCTTTTAGACACAGTCTTTCAGTTCCCTACTACACAGTACCCTTGTGAGGTAGGGAATTATCATCACCTCTGTTTGATTGAGGGGCTGAGGCACAGAGGGAAGGTGTGAATTGTTCAAGGTTTCATAATGAGTCTGATAGAGGTGGGAGTTTTGACCCCAGGACCTTTGAGTCTCAGCTTTGCTGCTTTTAAAGACTAACAAGGGAGAGTGGAGCAAAGTGGTGTTTGCAAGCAGATGCTGTGAAGGTGTGCAGTGAGGTTGCTAGATGGAATTAGGGTGCAGCATTGGGGCACTCATGCCTTAGGCAGGCAGGCAGAGGTGAGGCAACAACCATCTGGTGGACTATGGAGTTGTCTTCTGGGAGGAAATTTTCTAGCTTTCATTTTGGCAGTAAGTGCTCCTCAGGCCCAGCTTGCCCATCCCAACCTATCACCTCTCATCAGCTTTCTTCTCTGGATCTTGCCTTCTCCCATTCCAGTCTCTGTACCCTTTCTGTCTCTCTTTTCCAGGCCTCCCATCTGCTGTTCCTTGCTTTTGGATGAAATGTATCCTCTCTTTTGAGGACTGATGGTAATGGCTCTTGAAGTCAAGCTGTGAGATGTTTGGGCATCTCTCTGCACCCCACCCCTCACCTTTCTGCTATAGCTCATTTCCACTGCCAGAAGTTTGAGAGAATCTCATTAACCCTCTCACCAAGACTGTTGTGTGCCAGAGTAAAGCTGCTGATAGGGGTTGTTTCTTGTGGGGAGTGCAAGAGGAGATTTCTTTTGGATCTATTTTCGCTGTTTCCAGTGCATACCCCATTCCAGTGAAAAGCATGTAGGTCATTCAGTTCTGTCACTGTTGGTTGCAGTGACTCAAGTTAGCAGGATTTCTAGTATGTAGGCTGCATCCATATTGATACTAATAACATTTGTTGTAAACAGTCATTTGAATTTTAATAACCCCATAATTGAGCATTTATTCTTGCTGTGGATAATATACCTCCTGCCATGGGGCTAGTTTGAAACTAGGCCAGATTTCAAAGGTGCGTTATTAATGTCGCTTTTACATTTTTAATTTGCCGCAGTAAAAATAGACAAAAAACAAGTAATTTGTAGTCAGGGACTACATGTTTGAACACTGGGGAAATATGAGGTGGATTTTTCTGACCACAGAGAGAGGTAGTTAGCTGTATTTTTTTACTATAACATCTTTCACAAAGGGTCTCTCCTCACCACAAACACACACACTTGGACAGAAAACTTAGGGACACTCTAATCAGATTTCTAGAGATATGTCAGGAGAGCAAAGATGATTATGTTGTTTATAGTGCTTACTTAGGATTATGGAGCAATCAATTATTTACTGCCTCCCGGGAGAGTGCTGCAGCTACCGTGCCTAATCCCTAGGTCACTCTGCCAGGATTGGAAGAACCCCTCAAACTGTGGAGGGAATTAAAACTAGGTTTCTCTTTTCAGTGGTAAGTACTCACACTTCTACAATTTACTAGGCTATTGCATAAAAGAAAGGCATCAGCACCAGACCCTGTATCACTTCCTTCCTAGGCAGTTCTACAACAGATGGGCATCACTACTGCTACTCGTGCTGCTTCTCCTGGGTGCAAATGCCATGCTTTGAGCTGAACTCTGTGCTATCAGTCGTGATTTGAGCATGCCTACATGGATCAGGCCCCTCGGGGAAACTTTATGGGAACACCTGCTTTGTGAGCACCAGGGTGCATGCAGCCCAGGCCCAGTCAGTTGCTTCCTGCATATAATGGCATTGCAGCTGAGACACCAGTCAATTCCTCACAGCATGGCAAGGAGTGTGTGACTATGAATCTGAAGGGTGGAAGTATAGTACACAGGCTTAAAGCAATATTGTGTATAAAATGACAGACACTATACAAGCATACGAAGTGTTATATTAGGTCAAACCAATGATCCACATAGCCCACTTTCCCATCTCCAACAGTGGCAGAAGCAGATGCTGTAGAGGGAGAGTATTGAACAGGATATTTCTACAGTGATCCATCACCTATTTAGTACCCCCAGGCATTCACCCTTATAGATTTAGAGATACCAGAGGAAATGCCTCCGACTATTCTGTTCAATAACCATTAATAGATCTATCATCCGTGAATTAATTCAGTCCCTTTTTGTACCTGGCTATGCTACCTGTCTCTACAACTTCCTGTGGCAATGAGTTTCATAAATTATCTACACATTGCTTAAAAGATTACTTTCTATTGTTAGTTTAAAATCTGTTCCATACTAAATTCAGTGGGTGCTTCCTAGTTCTAGTGTTCTGGGACTTGGCAAATCTCAGTTTCCTGTTCACTTTGTTTATAGAATCATAGAAAATTAGGGTTGATTAGATTAGGGTTGATATCAGGAGGTCATCTAGTCCAAACTCCTGCTCAAAGCAGGACCATCCCCAGCTATATCATGCCGCCTAAGGCTTTATCTAACCAGGTCTTCAAAACTTCGAAAGATGGACATTATATAGCCTCTCTGGTTAACCTGTTCCAGTGCTTTACTACCCTCCTTGTGAGAAATTGTTTTCTTATATCTAACTTAAACTTCCCTTCCTGCAACTTGAGACCACTGCTCCTTGTTCTGTCATCTGCCACCACTGAAAAGAATCTAGCTCCATCCTCTTTAGAACCCCCCTTCAGGTAGCTGAAGGCTGCTATTAAATCCCCTCTCAGTCTTTTCTGCACACTAAATGAGTCCAGTTCCCTGAGCCTGTCCTCATATGTCATGTACCCCAGCCCCTCAACCATTTTTGTTGCCCTCCACTGCACTCTCTCCAATTTGTCCACATCTTTTCTGTAGTGGGGGGCCCAATACTGGACACAGTACTCCAGATGTAGCCTGACCAGTGCCAAATAGAGGGGAATAATAATTTTCCTTGATCTGCTGGCAAAGCTCCTACCAATGCAGCCCAGCATGCCCTTAGTTTTCTTTGCAACAAGGGCATATTCTTGGCTCATATCCAGATTATTGTCTGCTGTAACCCCCAGGTCCTTTTCTGCAGAGCTATTGCTTGGCTAGTTGGTCCCCAGCCTGTACTGGTGCACAGGATTTTTCCATCATAAGTGCAGGACTTTGAACTTGCCCTTATTGGACCACATGAGATTTCATTTGGTCCAGTCCTCCAACTTGTTGAGGTCTCTCTGAATCCTAGCCCTAATCTCCAGCGCATCTACTACTTCCCCCAGCTTGGTGTCATCTGCCAATTTGCTGAGGATACACTACATCCCATCTTCCAGATCACTGATGGAGCTATTCAACAAAATCAACCTCAGAATTGACCCTGGGGGCACTCCGCTTGATACTGGCTGCCAAATAGACATTGAGCCATAGACTAATGCCCTCTTAGCTCAATGATCAGGCCAGTCTTTTTATCCACCTTACAGTCCATTCGTCTAACCTGCACTTCCTTATCTTACTTGTGAGAATGTTGTGGGAATCATATCAAAATCCTTGCTAAAATCAAGGTATATTATGTCTGCTGCTTTCCCTGCATCCGCAGAGCCAGTCATTTCATCACAGAAGGCTATCAGGTTGGTCAGGCATGACTTTTTCCGTGGTGACTCCATGCTGACTGTTCCTAATCACCTTCTTCTCCAAGTGCTTAGAAATGGATTCTTTAAGGACCTGCTTCATGAGTTGTTTGGGGACTGAGGTGAGGCTGACTGGTCTGTAATTCTGTGCATCCTCCTTCTTTCTTTTGCTGAAGATAGGCACTGTATTTGCCCTTTTCCAGGACCTCTCCCAATCACCATGAGTTTTCAGAGATATTGGCCAGCAGCTCTGCAATCACATCAGCCAACTCCTTCAGGACCCTTGGGTGTGTTGCATCTGGCCCCATGGACTTGAAGATGTCCAGCTTTTCTAACTAGTCCCTAACCTGTTCTTTTGCCACTGTTGGCTGCTCTCTGCCTCCCCAAACCGTGCTGCCAGGTGCAGTAGTCTGGGAACTGACCTTGCCTGTGAAGACTGTGGTAAAAAAGGTATTTAGTACTTCAGCCTTTTGCTCCTCATCTGTCACTAGGTTGCCTCTCCCATTCAATAAGGGACCTAAACTTTCCTTGATCTTCCTCTTGTTGCTGGCATACTTCTAGAAACCCTTCTTTTTGCCCTTCATGTCCCTTGCTAGTTGTAACTCTAAGTGTGCTTTGGTCTTCCTAATTTCATCCCTGCATGCCTGAGCAATACTCTTATACTCCTACTTAATCATTTGTCCAAGTTTCCACTTCTTTTTTGTGTTTAAGCTCACTGAAGAGTTATCTGCTAAGCCAAACTGGTCTTCTGCCATACTCACTAACCTTCCTACACATTGGGATGGTTTGTTTCTGCATCTTCAGTAAGGTTTCTTTAAAATAGGACCAGCTCTCCTGGTCTCCTTTCCCCCCAGACTAGCCACCCAAGGAAACTTGCCCATCAGTTCTCTGAGTGAATTGAAGTCCAGGGTCCTTACTCTGCTGCTCTTTATCCTTCCTTCCTTCCCTGTTTGTGAGCCACAGGTCAAGAAGAGTACAGCTCTTAGTTGGCGTCTTCAACACTTGCATCGGGAAGTTGTTCCCAACACTCTCCAAAAACTTCCTGAATTGCTTGTGCACTGCTGTATTGGCCTCCAAGCAGATGTCAGGGTGTTTGAAGTCCCCCATGAGAACCAGGGCCTGTGATCGGGAAACTTCCGCTAGCTGTTTGAAGAAAGCCTTCATGATTTAATGGACCTCTGTCATATACCCCCTTAGCCGCCTTCTTTCCAAACTGAAGAGTCCTAGACTCTTTTAGTCTCTTGGTCTGGCAACTGCTCCATGCCCCTGGTCATTTCGTTTGGCCTCTTCTGTGCCTTACATGTTCCCCACCCTCCCAGCTTCCCTAGCTGGTATTTAATACTGACTTATGATTGGCATTTTAAACCCATCTTAACTGCTTGAGTGGCAGAAAATGTCTTTGATCCACAGATATTTGGGGAGTCCTTGAGCCCTCTCCCTCTCAGTACTCCATATGTATCTATATTCCTTCTCACATATTAACTAGTTCCAACTGTGGGTTCAGTCTGAATAACAATGACTAGCATGTGAAAGAGGGCTGAACCACTTCAGGGGCAGTTTTGAATGAGTTGTGATAAATAGTCTGGTACCCACACCAATGCTGATAAGATGCACCCAGCTACAGACCACAGTCACATTTCATGACTTAGTTTTACCGCTCCCTACTGAATGGGCCAAGAGAGAGTTATCTTAGAGAAATAGGCAAAAATACAAGAAATTTGAAACTTGAAATATATAAAACTCTAAGCGCAAAATCCTGTGTGTGTGGACTCTGGAATTTGCCTTTACTATAAGGACAGATGCTGGTGTATCTGAAATCACACCACCCGCTAGTGAATATAACTGTATATTCTCCACTGTATGTAGCTGCTGTTGATAATTTTGCCTGATTGCTAGTATTCCAGTACACTGGTGTGTTGTTCAGAGGAATTTGCCTGGCTCCTTCTGGAGTTCTCGAGACAAAAATAGCGAAAGACTCTTGGAGTAATCCTGGATGTAACAGGTGGGGAGGATTGTACACAGATTTAAAACAACACTCTATTTAAAATGGTAGACACTGCTTAACAAGTGCTTTATTTTGCAAAAAGCCCAGAAGAATACGCTTGTAAACATCAGAATGTCATTGTAGACGACAGAAGAAGGAGAAATGTGTTAGTATGCAAATTACTGTAGAGCTGTGGTTTTCAACCTGTGGTCTGTGGATGCCTGGGGGTCTGCGAAAGATGACTACGATTAATCAAAAGTATGTGAATGCCAGCACTTACAATTCAGAGAGGTCCACATCTCCATTCAAAATTTCCAAAGGGCCTGCACCTCCATTCAAAATTTTTTAGGGGTCCACAAATGAAAAAAGTTTGAAAATCACTGTTTGTAGAGTTATGTTATGTGTTGCATCAGGATATCTACTTAAATTACTATACCTCTACAGTCTAAAACCTACTTGCTCCTGAAAAATTAGCTATTGGGACCAAATGCCTCAAGTGCTACAACCCAGTGGTGAGTTGATGAAATTATGACAAGATTTAAAAGAAAAAGATGAGATGGAAGCAGCACATGACTTTACAAGAGAGTTGGCCCAGTCCAGGGTTGGCCTTTGCGAAGCAAATGGCTCTTATATCTTGTAACTCCATTTTAGTGTCAGCTTTAATACAAGAGATCTAGCCAGTAGCTGTGGTGGTCTGAGAACAAAAGGCAGGCAAAATCTTTGGGTAGAGGCAGTATCTTTTATTAGACCAGCTAAATAGTTGAGGAGGATGTGTGTGTCCAAAAGCTTGCAAATACCAACTTTTTTGCAACTATTTAGTTGGTCTAATAAAAGATATCACCTCTACCCAAAGATTTCTCCAGCTTTAATACACAAAGCATCAAACAAATATGAAAATGGGTGGATAATGTTCCTGCAATTCTATGAACAACACAGAAGAAACTAGGTGAAGATTTGAATCTGCAAGAGCCAAACATCAACCTGTTTGTTCTTTGTCATTTGCTAGACTGTGCCATAAAATGGCATGAAAAAAGCACCCGGAAATGTGGGGCCCCTGCAAGATTCTCTGGGCAATCTGGTGGTTGCTCCAGAGGAGAAAGCAGCCCTCTTTAACCAATTCTTCACCTCCGTTTTTCTTGGGCAGGGACCAGGACTTCCCCACTGTGATGCTAGACGGACTTGAGGGGAACACCTCCAGACCTCAGGTTGGGGAGTACCGGGTTAGAGAGCTTCTGGAGGGGCTGAACATGTTCAAATCACAGGTCCAGATGCTCTCCACCCCAGGGTGTTGAGGGACCTAGAAAGGGTTATTGCAGGGCCTTTGGCACGGCTTTACGAGTGCTCATGGTGCTCAGGCCAGGTGCCAGATGATTGGAAGATAGCCAATGTGGTCCCCATCTTTAAAAAAGGGAGGAGGGAGGACCCAGGCAACTATAGGCCTGCCAGTCTTACCTCAATCCTAGGGAAACTCTTTGAGAAGATCATCATGGAGCAC
>NW_017728997.1:49610100-49631940 GCF_001723915.1 Gavialis gangeticus | reverse complement strand
ATTGCAGATTGGCTGAAGGGTCGTACTTAGAGGGTGGTGGTGGACAGGTCATATTCAACCTGGTGAGAAGTGGACAGCTGAGTCCCCCAGGGCTCGGTCCTTGGGCCCGTGCTGTTCAATCTCTTTATCAGTGATTTGGACAATGGGCTGAAAAGGAACCTGTTTAAATTTGCTGTTGATACCAAAATTTGGGGTGAGGTGAGCACGCTAGTAGGGAGAAGACTGCAGCAAGACCTGGATAGGTTGCAGGGGTGGGCTAACAAAAACAGGATGTGTTTCGATACTGACAAGTGCAGGGTGCTGTACTTGGGCAGTAGTAACCAGCAGCACACTTATAGAATGGGAAACTCCGTTCTTGAGAGCACGGAGGCAGAAAGGGATCTTGGAGTCATTACTGATTCCAAGATGAACATGGGCCGACAATGTGAGGTCGTGGTTGGCAGGGCTAACCAGACCTTGTCGTGCATCCACAGGTGCATCTCAGGTAGGGCCAAGGAGGTGATCCTTCCCCTCCATGCAACACTGGTCAGGCCATAGCTGGAGTACTGTGTCCAGTTCTGTGCACCCCACTTCAGGAGGGATGTGGACAACATGGAGAGGGTCCAGAGGAGGGCCACCCGCATGATCCGGGGACAACAGGGCAGACCCTACAATGAGACACTGCAGGACCTGAACCTTTTCAGCCTTCACAAGAGAAGGCTGAGGGGGGACCTGGTGACTGTCTTTAAACTGACTAGGAGGGGACCAGAAGGGTTTGGGGGAGACCTTGTTTCCCTTAGCGCCCCCTGGCATAACAAGGAATAATGGCCATAAGTTGTTGGAGAGTAGGTTTAGATTAGACATCTGTAAGAACTACTTCATAGTCAGGGCGGCTAGGATCTGGAACCAACTTCAAAGGGAAGTGGTGCCGGCTCCTACTCTGGGAGTCTGTAAGAAGAGGCTTGATGCCTACCTGGCTGGAGTCATCTGAGCCCCGTTTTTCTCCTGCCCAGGCAGGGGGTCGGATTTGCAGATCTACAAGGTCCCTTCCAACCCTACTTCTGTGATTCTATAAAAAGAAGGATTCAGAAGTTCATAACATTCCCAAGATGTGGTAGATTTTGGAACGCATTCAGAAGCTTTTTTAAAAATATGTATGTGATGTCAAGAGATTATTTGGTGCCTGTAATAGAGTTAGTGGTAAACCCCTGTTTGTCACCAGGGTCTCGCAGAGCTACTTGTACTCGGTTATTAAAGTAGTAAAGGTTCTGATCAAAATCTGGCATTCATATATTACTTTTCTCAACAGTGCAGATGCCAAAGGCAAGAAATGTGAATCTTAGAGGAAATATGTGGATGAGAATGTGAGGAAAAACAAACCCTCTTGTCCCTTCAAATTTTCTATAGAAAAGTTATACCTCTGACATCCCAGAGGATTGAAAACTGAAAATACCTACACACATCAAGTATTTAATAATCTTGGAGTCCAAGCAGAAGTCCTTTAGGAAAGCAAAATTACAGTACAAATTTGGAGAAGCAGCAAGCACTTTGCTGAATTGCTTGCCTTTAGAAGAGCAAGAAGACCCTGAATTAAGTTTCCACTACTTTACAAGACTGCACATGACAAATCACCGTAAATATTTCAGCTCCTGAGACTGAAATTTGAGAGCAGCTCTACAATACTGTGGTAGACAGCAGGGGAAATTGATCCATCCGAAAGGCAGAAATTTTCTCTGAGCTTTGAGAACTACAGATTTCTACTTGAAGTATAGATTTCTATTTTCATTTCTCAAGAAATGAAAAATACCAGCACAGTTTGCAGGATACTATTGCAAGCTCTTCTGGACAGCTTCTGTTAAAGCCTTTATAATTTCTGGGAAGGAATACAAGGACTGCAACCCAAATTGATTCATTATATATTGCAAGCGTGTGTTTTTAGCTGTGTCCAATGCAAATAATGAGCAAGCATTTTCAGAGATGAAAGCCATGAGTGGCAAAAAGCAGTATCCTACTATTCTCAATTAAAGATGATGTGCATAATGTATAATTGCAGCAAGACCAGTGTTTATTGTTCTATTTTTTATACATACATAGTTGCAGCACTTGCAGTTTGACTGAAGATTCTTTATCAATACTTCCCTCTTTTTTTTGGTTGAATCGTGGAATTTACATTTTCTTATAGATTTCCATTTTCCTTGGAGATAGACATTTACATGCATTGACTTAATTTGATTCCATGGTAATATTAATGAGAGAGAGAAGGGAACAATCTTTAGACAACTATGTGTTTATTTCTTGGGGGGAGGGTTATTAAATACAACCTACATTTTACAGTAAATATGTATATTGTATTCTCCTGCAAGGGGAAACCTGCCATTTCCCATGGATCCCTGCCTGAGGCTGTGACTCCAGGACAAATGCCGACTCTGAGTCCCACAGCCCAGGACCAGGACTTGAGGTTCTTATTGGGAGACTGCCCTGCCCAATTAGGGATGGGTGGTCACCCGCCCCTTGCTGCTGATTGGCTGAGAGGGCTGCCTGTCATGTGGCCTTGCCCTCCACCATTCAATGAGGAGGGACAAGACTGCATGACAGACAGCCCTCTCAGCCAATCAGGGCAGTGGCAGACAGCCCTCTCCACCAATCAGCAGCAGGGGGTGCAGCCCCTTGGGCCCCTTAGCCAATCAGAGGCATAGGGGGTCCCCATCATGATGTGCCTTTGAAAATGGCAGCCAGTCCTGCAGTGTGCCCACTAAATTGGCCAGCTGCTTCCTTGAGTTGGGTAGACCCCTAGTCCTCCTGAAGGTGGCAGAAATATTTCTTCCATCTACTCTGTGCTGTTGTAGTGAAGACCCTTCCCTCTGTATCACATGGGACCGCTTCTGAAAACCCTGGCTTTCAAGTGCCTGGAGGTGGCTGGCAGTCGAAGGAACTGTCACTAGCCACGTACTCCTCAAGGTACTCGAAAGGTTTGAGGAAGACTGTGGTAGCACCTCAGTAGTGGCTTCCCTAAACCAGGTTTGATTCTGTTCTCCCTGGTATGTCTTTACTACAGAGGTATCTCAGACTGTTATGCAGGCATTGCCCCAAACCCTTGTCTTATCTGCCTGTGAAGACTGCTGACCTGAGTTTTATGGTGGTTTAAGTCTGTGTTGAGGCTTTTGGCTAATATCTGGTGCCGCTTTTACTCGGGCTGTCGACCCGCATACTTTGCCATGAGGATGCTGAGTAAACATCTTGAATGCTGATAGTCATGTGTTGCCTTCCCACAGTTCCCCTTCTATGCTCCAAAGGACAGGCAGATTCTCCCACAGTTCTCTGAGACAGTCTTAGAGCAGTTCATCTTACTGCAGCATGAAGAGCCTTGCAGTGTCTCCCCCAAATTCCTTAGTGACACACACGGGTGAGGGTAGCACCAGTGAAGATCCTCATACTTGGGCATGGCTTTTCAGCATGACTGCTCACACTTCAGCTAGGCTAATCCAGCTGCTGACCAGATGAGTTATCTGAAATGTAGCTATAACTTGCGGGTGCCTGAGTGGGTAGAAGGTGGCTGGGGGCTGGAGCCCCAAGTGCTGGGGCAGGAGCTGCCCAGCTGCAACTTCCCCTTACCTGGAGCAGCACAGCAGGGGCAGGAGGAGGAGCCGTTGGAGGCAGGGGAGCCAAGCGGTATCCTGGCAGCTGCAGCTGTGCTGGGAGCAGCCTCGCCAGGAAACTGTGCACGCTAGTCAGAGCTAGGGTGTTGGCAGGTGGAAGTGCAGCACAGGTTGCCCTGGGCAGGAGTAGGCAGGCCTCAGCCCCATGTGGAGCGCCATGGGCCCAGAGGTCATGGACTGCACCTGCTGTGCACCACCCAGGCGAGATCTGCTGCACACATCCCTTGCCCCCCCCTGACAAATAATTGTCTACCCCTGATGTACGCTGTTGCTGTGCTGTCAGAGGAACCTATGAACAAGGGGCTCCCATTAAAAATTGGGCAGTTCAAAACTGCTTTTCAGATGCAGGTCAGGTTGGCACTGAACCAATCCAGGCTGTTCATGCAAACTTCAGTTCTTGATTGTGATAGGATATGTATGCATTTCATTAATATTTTGAAGAGCAGCTCACACCTTGTAGGGAACTTCCAGGAACACTCTCTTAAGAAAGCACCCCGCTTCTCCCCTTATTGCATGGAAGCAGAATCTTTATTTCCTAGGGCTCCTCTGCCCCAGCTCTTTATTGCTGCACTGGTTTGCAATATCTTCAACGGTTTCCACAGCAGTTTGTGATGATACCAGCAGACCCAGGATGGAGCGTAGCCAGCAAAAACAGACAGCCTCGTAAAAGCCATGCTATATTACCTGAGGCTTCCACTGTACTCTAACCCACTTCAGGTTTCAAGTAGAGGGTGTGCAGTTACTGGGGTGATATGTAAAAAGGGATCTATTGCCTGCAAACCCTGTTCAGACTCTTGTGAAAACTTAGTGGTTCACATAAGCACTAAATTTATGTGGCTTTCACACTTTTCACATGTTGCTGTTATATGATTCTATATCTAGCGAGATGAGCATAATGGATTTTATTAGCAGTCATAAAGGATTGCTAAAAATGAGACCTATAATTTTTATGATACTATCCTTCTGCTCATATATCTGTTGGCAAAATCCATGTCATTCTTTGTGGAATTGTATTTTTACCTTTGAAAAAGGTTTCACTGATGACTTTTCAGAATAAAATATACGTGCCAGCAGGTTGCCACTCCTAAGTGACCTTACAAGAGCAAGCCAGCTCAGGAAGCCACTTGTGTGGGCCACTTGATGGTGTATTGCACTTATTTTTCATTTACAGGTTGGATTATTGTTTAAGTAGTTGCTGCTAGGGATTGCTGTCTTGCTACCAGCAAGTTTAAAATGAGTGACATTTCAGGAATCACAGGCTTATAGTCACAGGGAAAGCTTTCAGAGAAGAACTATTAATATTTATGGGAGGAACACAAAAGGGGTGAGGTGTGTTCCAGCAGCTTATTTTTTCCAAAGGCCCTAGATCTCAGAGGATTTGTGTGAGGTGTCCTCTGGATTTGGTTATAACCCAGAGCACCTGTGGTGTTGGGGGGCCAACATGGTTGCTGCCATCTCAGCTGCTGCTGCTTGTTGCTCTTTAAAATACAGATACATTTAATGTGAGTATAAGGGTGAACATAAGTAGCTGGCTGTCCCTCTTGTCTTAGGATCTCATCTCTTTGGTTCTGGAAGAGGCATCTCGGAAGAATAAGAGCTGTCTGGATAATGCAGTTCACCAGTGTCCTCCTACTACTCCTCTCCTTGTCATCCTGGAGATTGGCTGTGGCTCAGGGGCCATTGCCCTGAGTCTCCTCCGCAAGCTGCCCCAGGTGAGCTTTATGCTGTTTTCTCATTGTGCTGGGCTGTATACAAACATATCACAGAAGGATGTTCCCTGCCTTAATGAGCTGACAGTTGAAGGTAAGGACAAAAGAGCAATGCAGCAAACAGATGGGCAGAGGCTAAGGGAACAGTGAGTCAATTGTGATAAATGTGACAGGCAGCAACTTTGCTTAACTGCTATGAAGTGGCCATTTTGATGTGTTTTTGATACCCATTCATTCCTTGATAATATTTCCCCTGACCTCATCCCCACTCCTGCTGTCAAAGGAGGAAAGAAGGAAACAGGAAGGACTGAGATCCATTAACTATGAAAGCCCCTGTGATCTAAAGGTATCAGTCATTATTGAAAACAATAGTTCCTCCTTAGTTCTTGAGAAAGAGGAAATATGAACCCACAGTCTTTGCCCGCATTCTCTGTGGGAGACTTTTTTTTTTCCCCATATCTGGAGATTGCTCCATCCCTTGAAGGGAGAATCACCAGAACTGTTTATCTTTTTGGAGAAACACTAGCATCAAAGCTTGGTGCCTTAGACATACTGGAGGGTCAGGACTATGGCGCACATTTCTTCACCAGTGATCTTTTACAATTGAAGTGTGCTTTCAACTAGGACAAACTGTAAGTGTTCCAATTTCCCTAATCATGCTTTGTGCTGCTCACTTAGCATATTGGTCATAAATGACTAGAGAATCATAGAAAACTAGAGTTGGAAGTGACCTCAGGAGGTCATGTAGTCCAACCCCATGTTCAAAGCAGGACCATCCCCAACTAGATCGTGCCAGCCAGGGCTCTTTCAATGAAGTATGTGTCAAATCAGAACTTAGCTTGAAAATGATTAATTAAAATAAAGAACTGGTAACTTCTCAGGTATTGTTCCAACTGTGGCTTCTGCCCTATGGATAAAGCTCATCTGTGCAGGAGATAGAACTTTTCTGATGACCAGTTTTAGGCTGTGGAATGAAGTCTCCATGGAACTAAGGGGCAAGACATGGTTTTTTGATTTGCCTTCTTGCATTTTAAAACACAGCAGCATGTATATTTAAAAAAACCCCCAAAACCAACACACCCAACTAAAATAAGGTAGTCCATTGTGCACACTTCTCTTAGGGCAAGGATGAGAGATCAAACAATGTGTGAGTGGTGGTATTCAGAGCACTTAATGCACCACAGGAAAGCAATCAGATACTGTAGTGATGAGCAGAGTAAAAGAATCTGTATGGAGTAGAATGGACCAGCTAAGGTGAAGCTCTCTGCAGAAGGAAACTCCTGGGTCACCTGTCTCAGCATGCACAGCATGGATTTGTTAGGTATTACAAAGCCAGAGAGACCTTTCCAAGATATTATCTTGGCATTATTCATCTTGCATGCCCCTTTTGCCAAAGATTAATTTTCCAATAATCAGGGAGCCAGGAGTAATATTAGAAATATAACATGAGGTTTGTTTTATTTTGTTCCAGAGTCAGGTGATAGCCGTGGATAAAGAGGTAGCTGCTGTGAACCTCACAAGAGAGAATGTCCAAAGGTAGGAACCACACTTACTACTCATTTTTTCATTTAATTCTTTGGGAAAAGTAACAGATCATCAAAGGACTCCTTGACTGATTACCTGAAACAAGTACAGAGCCACCAAAGTTGGAGTGTATGGCTTTCATGGGCTAAAGTGGATTAGTTTCAGCTTGGCTCTCATGTACACCTCCTTGTACCTCTGGAATGCCTCTGAATCCAAAGAACATGATAGATTTTGCCACAAATTTTCCTTCAAATGTTTTACTTCATGGGGATTCTCTGTGACAGGGCAACAGCCTGGAAGGAAATGGCAGAGTAATAAAACTTTTGTCACCCCTTCTTGCCATGTATTTCAGAACATCCTGGGGTGTGTAACCTTATCCACATTTTATAAATTTTGAAACTGAGGCACAGAAAGGATAAGCAATTTCATGCATGTCACAGAGTGAGTCAGGGCTAGAGATGGAACATAGCACTCCAGACCCTCTCTCTGACTCTCTGCATCTCACTTACTGCATTAATCTGATATACTCTTTTCAGTCAGGCTCTCACTTCTGTCCTGACCTTTCTGTGTTATCCAGACTGTCAGGGTGTCCCTTGGTGTGCTCATGTGGTGTCCCACAGCCTTCTTCTTCCTGTCTGGGTTTTTGCTAGAAATAAGGTGCAATAAACTGAGCTATTCACACCGGCCACCTGCACTGTGACTCAGTTGTAAGGGCTTCTAAACCAGCTTTATTTTAGAGGAACCTCTGTTGTATTTGCACTGATATAACTGACACAGAAACTGGCTTCCTAAAAGTTCCTGGTCCCAGGGTCCCATTTTGCACTGCATCTGCAGGAAGGACTGTTAAGGGGGTGATAAAGGTGATTTGCTCATGCCTGTGTCCCCCCAGAATTTCAGGCTGCATTAGAAAGTGAAATGGTCTCTGGCGTAGATTAGAGCAGCTTCAAAAGTGCTCTATTTTACAGCAGCACTCTTAGAGCCCTCTGTGAGCAGTTTCACTGTCCAGAGTAGTGAGGATTTTCACAGATGTATGTCCTATGGCTGTTGTGAGAGTGAGTGACCAAATGGGCTGTTGATGCATGAGGCAGGGTCAGACAAAGCTCTGCCTCAATTGTAGGGTCTTTATAACTCAATGATATAATGGGAAGAATCATGCTGGATTTTCACCTCCTTGGCAAGTCTGTAGGTCTGACAGTTGGAGGAATCATCTCATTAATAATGCTAATCTGAGGGGAGTTGCTGAGACACAGTGAACATAACATTGAACAACCTTGGGTTTTCAGGATATAACCAAAGTTCCTTATAGTCTTGTCATGGCCTGTGACCCTGCTGCTGATTTGACAGAAACCAGTGGGTTAAATTAAGTTATCATTGACTCGGAGTCAGCATGATACTCGCCTTCTTGTTCAGTCCCGAGTCATGGCTCCTTACCCAAGAGGAGAGGGTTTGGATGAGAAATCATTCTCAAGTAAATCAGCACCATTCCCAGACTGCCTATAGGGGTGTACTCCAGATAAAGGCCCTCCCTTCCCAGATGAAGGCTCTGCCTTCACAACACCCAGGTTCTTGAACCCTTCAGGAGAGCACATTTGGGCTTAGGAATGGCACATTTTTCACAGTGCAAAACCTTGGACCCCTGGGCAACCCAAAGCTGCTGGTATGTTTGATAGGAAAGTTTGGAAGGATAACCCTGGAATTATGAGTTATTCCTCACAGAATGATAGAGTGCTATGAAGAGCTTTTGGAAAAGCTTTTTCTGCATGATGTATATAAAAATGTGAAGAGGAGCAGAGAGCCTTTTTGAATCAGCCATTGTGTGCTTATAGTGTGCCACTGTGGAGGTCACACCTTGACCAGTGAACAGTCTCACTCTATTAACAAGCCTTGAGAAATCTCACCTTTCTGTGGCTTTTTAAAAAAGTGACGTGGTTTTTCTGCCTTCATAGAGTTCTCTCGAAGGCCAGAGGCGGTCTGGTGGAAGGAGGAGGAAGATGGTTTTGTGATTAAATCACACAAGTGGGGAACCACGGCTTTGTGTTCAGTTTCTCATCACTACTATCTGTCATTTTCTGCATCTGTTTCCCTTCTGTAAAATGAGGTCCCCAACAAACTATGTGGTTAATTTTATCATGACTTTCCTATGTCCAAACCCCCTTTACACTACTGTTGCAGCCTATAAGGGATTTGAACCTATGTGTCTAATTTAGAGGAAATTTTATCTCACCCCTGGAAGGGGGGGTATTCTGGAGTGGGTTCAGAAGGGGGATGGAATATGTCACGATTGTATTGGGATGTGTCTGGGGCCTGCTGCCCTGTATCTTCTTGCAGCCCTCGGGCTGTTCTAACTTGCATAGGTTGAGGAAATGGTCAAATTTCTGGCAGCATACAGGACAGAAGGGATCAGAATAATGGCAACAAACTATGACTCTCTTACCAGTGGGATCAGAGTTCTGCTCCTGCACTGCTGGCATCTGACCCAATGCTAACAAGGCCTTTTGAGCTTCCTGGATTGAAGGGATAGATAAATGCTGAGTATTATAATTTTCCTAAGGTGCAGCAGAGCCTCTTGTCACCATAGTGCCATGCATGCTTGTGCCCTTTCTTAATCTCTCTCCTCTTCTTCAGTGGAAAGAGAAAAGTACTTGCGTCTCTTGCTTCCTTCAAGGATCCCAATAGTGCAGAAGTTCTCATGGATAATATTGTGCAAGCTGAGAACCCCACTATGTGTGATCTTGTTGGTGACCATAAATATGCCAGGGTGGAGAGTGGGCCCAAATAAGGATATTGTAACTCTGAAGTTTACTGTCTCTTTTAGTTGCATTGTGCCATAAAGGACCATGAGCTAACTATCTTTAAAACAATATTGCCTGATTTTGTGAGTGTGCATCTTGCAGGGTGAATCAGCTGCATTGGGAGCCTTGCATTTTTTACATCCTAGCCTCACATTTATGCACGCTGGTGTCATGCCATGTCAGCTGCAAAAACCCAAATGTCACCATGTCCCTAGAAGTCCTGTAGTATATTCAGGGTTTGGAACTCTTTTAAAGCTAGATTTTCAAAGCAGAAGCATAAAGCAAAATAAATATTGAGCACATTGCCTACATCTGCTGAGCCCTATATTTGCATAGTTGAAAGTGTGGTAATTCTGTCTGTGCAGGGGCAGTGAGTTCCCATATAGACATTCAGTACGTAGATAGGGCACAATAATTGCAGGGGCAGTGATGAAGTGCATGTATGTGTAGCCTGGAGTATAATGTAGGCATGGACACAGAGGGGTTGAGTCTATAATGGCCATAAACAAAAGGTTGTGGGGGGTGAAATTGAGAACTTGAGGCACATGGTGGGTATATACCTCTTAAGGTCTTTGTGCATGCAGAGAATGCTTCACTTTGAATGCATGGTCATAGCTTTTTTGCAAGCAAAGAGCAGATCCAAGAGTTTGCTCAGAGTTCATGATGGTGGGCAAGCCTGTGGCAAGTGGCAGAGCGGGGTTTCATAGGTAAATAATATTTGTGTGTTACAGAATGGCCTGAATATAATATTCTGTTTATCCATATGCACCTCTAATTCTCTTTTCTCTTTTGTTTCTTCATGGATTGCACTCCTCAGGTTTCAACTCCAGCACAGGCTAAGACTTTTCCACCATGATGTCTCATCCAGTAATTTCTTTTTATATATATTTTTTCATTATGATTTTCTAACATTTTAATTTGATAAGGGGAGAAGGGTCTGGGAGTGGGAGGTGTGGCCTGGTACTGACATATAGGTTGCATGCAGAGGTACTCTGTGTATATACAAATATGACAGAGGCATGGACAGAGGTGAGCACACACATCTATGGCACACCTACAGCCTTCTTTTCTGAAAATACAATTCAGTGGGTTCATTTACATGTGCAACTAATGCGCATGAATAAACCCCAGAGCTTATTGCTCTGGAGCTTATTTGTGTGCAGCACATGGAACAAGGATGGAGCAGTCCAGGCTGGCACGGGACTCTGGGGGCCCAGGGCTGTTCCAAATGGGTCCACATGCTGTAGAGTGGCTGGCTGGGGCATGAGGGTGCTTCAGCATGGAGGCTGCCTGCCAGCTAGCCCCACCGAAGCAGTCTGTCCCTGAGCCAGCCAGGGCACTGTCTACATGTGTGCTGCTGTGCATGAAAAAACTCCACAGCAGGGTAATACTTGTATTTTAAAAATTTTACCCCGCTGCAGAGTCTATTAGTTTTGCAAACCCTAATAGGGGCGCATGTGTAGACACCAAGATATTTAACGTGCAGTTAATTAGTCAGCTGCACAGTAAATATCTTGTGTAGATGTGCCCTCTGTGTACCAGCTGTGCAGTGTCTGTCACTTACAAAGAAATTTCAGTGATTTGCTCTTGCTTTCAAATAGATTTTGATTTCCATTCCCCTCCTCCCCTTCCCCCCATGAGTGTGTCTTACTTCCCTTCCTGCTAAATAAATGCCCCTTCTCTTCCTCCCTTCCCACCCAGTTCAGCGGGCATCCCCCTAACACCAAACTCCACCCCTTCCCCTTCACTCCTCCAGGGACATACCATTTGAGGCTGCAGTTTATCATGTTAAGCAGCCTCTGGGTCCAGTCACTGCATGTCTTGGAGATATGGAAGGAAAACCTGGGTGCTGCAGTAGTTGGTATTTGTTACTATGTGGCCATTATTTTCATATGCCTCCACCTTGTGGTGGGGAGCATGGTGCAGTGGATGTCACATGTGAGCTCTCAGCACAGGGTCTGCCTGGAGCCCCTGCTTTCATGCGGCTCCAGAGCCCAGTTAGTGAGTGCTGCCAGTGCAGTTCATCCTTTGCTTTTCCCTGTTGCTGAATTTTGTGGCGGGGGAGGAGGAGAAGAGGAAGGGTGAATAGCTGCGGCATTCAGTCCTGGGCTCAGGAGCTGCATGAAATCTGGGGCTCCAGCCAGACTCCACCCGAATCAGCTGATGAGTTCACAGCTCAACTACTCATTTGGAGCTCTGGCAGGAGCCCACCCTGACCAAGCACTGAGCTCAGAGTTCACTACATATGTATGGCACACCCAAAGCTTGGGGGTAGTTACACGCTTCTTGTCCCATTCCTGAATTTGCTGCTATGGGATATGATGCTTCTTAGACGATAGGGACAACTGAGATCTTGACTGTTCACAGGCATTAGTGATCTCTTGGCACTTTTAGTAGAAGTTGGTTATTAGGAAAAACTTTCTGATTAGGAAGGTAGTGAAGCACTGGAACAGGTTACCTAGAGAGGTGGTGGAATCGCCATCGTTGGAGGTTTTTAAGGGGTTGGCAAAGCCCTGACTGGAATGATCTGTTTGGGCACAGTCCTTTGAGCAGGTAGTTGGATTGGTGACCTCCTGAGGTCCCTTCCAACTCTAATTATCTATGATTCTGTGATTCTATAAGTAGAACAAGGCTCACCTCTTTCTGTGCTACTGTCAGGCTGGTGCCGTATCCAAATTCCAACTCTCATCCTGCTGTGCACCCTAAAATTCTCTTTGTCAATGCAGCTACATACCATGACATTCACTTTAAGTTTGGGTGGATACAGCATTCTTTACCATTTAGGGGGTCATGTGAGCATCCCTCCTTTGACACAGGTGCTTTCTCATGCTTATTTCTTTGAGAGAATGGGCCATTTCAGATTGTTCTGTCAAGATAGGAGATGAAGTCCTATCCACAAGGAGAGATGATCATGCACAAACTTGGATCTGTAGGGTCGCTGTTAATTGAGATATTACTTCAGTGAGGAGCTTTGAAGATGCATGGTTAGGGCTGGTATTTGTCCTTGATTCTTTTCCTGATCTAGGTTCCTGGGAACAGCTGCTCCCCTGGGGCCCTGTAGACATCATCGTCAGTAACCCACCGTATGTCTTCCATGAAGACATGGCTCATCTGGCTGTAGAGATCCTCAGGTGAGATGGGACATTTTGATCTGTCTCTTTCCACTCCACTTAATTTTCTTCTCTTCTCTGGAGAAAAGTTTTCAGGTTGTAGAACCAAAAATGTGGTTAAGAAATACTAGCCAGGGAGGGGAAGTGGCCAAACTTGGGGTCAGAAGGGCAGTGCATGATGACATTCATTTAGGAAGTCTGTTCCTTCCATTACCATCAAAATCCTTGTAGTCAGAGATTTCCTCTTGGTCAGTTTGCTCTTTGGTGAGATTTGACTACCTCTAAGTGGTGTCTGGGGCACAAGGAATTGGGCAAAAGAAATGTGAAAGCTCTTTGTAACTTAGTTAAAGCCCCAGGATTTTTGTCTTCCCTGGGACAGCAAACTAGTGTTAGACATATTGGCCATCCACATCATTCCCAGGCTGTCTTACTGAAACACGCTCCCAAGTGTCTCCTATGTATTATGCTCCAATGTTGAGTGGAGCTGTTGTACAAATGAGGCTGCAACCTGGAAGAGCAGAGGAGCTTAGACTATCAGGGAGTTGACCTGCTTTTCACTGTGAGCTTTATGAATAAGAGTCTGTGTCTCTTTCAGTTAGAACTGGTCAAAACTTGGAATTTACATTATTTGAGAAATTTCAAAATTTCCTGCAAAATGAGAAGTCTAAAGAGTGTGGGGTTTAGGAGGATTTTCATGTTAGAACTTCAACAAAATAATTTAAGGCATCTTTACATGTGTTTCAGGGTAGGGGAGTGCTTTAATTAGAGCAGCTCTCAGAAGCCCCCCTAATTAAAGTTTGTTTGACGAGCTTTAGGTAAAGCACCCCCACCACCATTTGAAGCATGGGGATGCTGAATACATATGATATGGAGGCTGCTGGAATGTACTAATTAGCACACGATTAATTGAGTCTGCTCTGATGCATGCTAATTAGCACACATCGGGTACGTATATAGGTGCCCTTAGATTTTTTTTCATTTTTCTCTTGTATTTAATCTATATTATTTTATGCAAGTGTTTTATATTTGTTTTATTTTGTACCTAAAGGCATTAAGGACAACTGATGAAAGAAATTATATATTTTAATTAGAACAGAAGTATGCCTTGTGTGTGCATTATTTCATTCCAAGACTGTATGTTATTAGTACTTCTGCAATGCTCTGAAATAATGTCAAAAGTGGGAACTCTAACTGTGACAGAATGGAGTCCAAGGGCCTCTGTGATACCGCCTAGTAGCCATCTCTATCCTGTCCAGCCCCTACTCATGCCACCCCAGGTCTCAATCTGCTCACTTTCCTGCCATACCTTGATGTTAAAGAAAAGTAATGAGGGCAGGCTCTCCAGGACCAGTGAGTCTGTGGGGGCCTCTCTGTCTCTCTCTCTGTCCTCAATATCCATTTTCTTGGGCCCTGCCAGTCTTAAGTGTTACATGTGTGTCCTCCTTTCACCCCTACAGCTATGCCTCACATATGATATCAGTTAACACATCAGCAGGTAAGCTTGCCCCCAGTGCATTATGTGACCTACCCAGGTCTCCAGTTTTTTGTTGGGGTTTTGGCCCCCTTCTTCTGGCTGTGCCCTTCTTTAGCCTAGGTCCACCATGCTGGACCTAGGCTTTTGGGCGCCACCCCTATTTTGCCCTTCTCTGGCTTTTGCTCTAGTCTTCCTGGCCTCAGGACACCTATGTCGCCTTTGCTATCTCAGGCATTGATGCTCTTGGTTCCTGCCTGCCTACGTCTTGTGCCCAGTCCTCAAAACATCCACATGCCCCTCAGACACCCCCATGGCCTTCTCATCACCACTTTTAGCCACACCCAGTCCACTGGTGTAACTAAAATAAAAAGGGCAAGCATCCACTTGAAAAAACCTTTCCTCCCCTTCCTTGGGTAAAACAACACTTGGCAAGCCCTGTTACCACCGGGCTGTCACCTTTCTGTCTCCAGGGCCTTCCATGCCAGTCAGGGTCTCTCAGGCAGCTCCTCCCCTCCTGAGAGCTCTGTTTCCTCTGGAGTACCAGCCCAGCCTCACTTCCCTCCTGACTCAAAGTGCAAAGTTTTTGAGTACCTTGGAGTGTGGCCCTTTCTAATCATGTGATTCTTTAGCTCAGGCACAGTTGTACCTTTTTAGTTCTAATGGGCAGCTTGCCCTGCGTCCCAGCTGCAGCCTCCAGCTTGTGTCTGCCTATTTCTTCTGCCTGTTGTGATGTGTAGCTTACCTCCTTCCTGCTGCCTGCTCATCTCTGTCCTTGTCTTCCCCTGTCTAATAACAGGAGCCTCTGGTTTCCTGTTACAATAACATTCAAAATGAAATCGTGACATTGCCATAATATAAATATCTTCGCTTAATTTTTCTGCGTTTTCCATAGGAATTTTTGTCAGAAGCTATATGATTTTTGAACATTTTCTGATTAATCAAAACAGTTTTATCTGACAAAAACTCTCTGAAGGTACATTTTCCATTTCTAATGCCAAGACTTTCGTATAATAAAATATTTAACATTGTTTGGGTTTCAGATCTCTTTTATGCCTTCTAGGGTCTCACAAGACTTATTTAGCTGGGAAATAGAACTTTTTTTTGTGAAGACAATATCTTGTAAGACACCAATAGAAAACAAGTCAAAATCTTGAAAAGTTGGCTTCCTTTAGTGATATAAAAACTCAATCTCTTCTGGGTTAGGTAGAGTCTTCTGTATTGTAACCTGGTATGTTACGTTAGAAGGCAGCCTGACCTGGCTCTTGGCAATCCTTGAACTAGAAGTGATAATACTATGCTTTACCAGCTACTAACCTACCCATTCTCCTATCAAATTGGTATCAATGATAAATGTGAATAGGACACATTTACATGGTGCACACAGTCTCAAGTACTGAATAACAGTTCTGTAAATTGGTCAAAAATACTGAGGTTCTGTTTCTAGTCCTTAGGTTCAAGAGGCAACAGGAGTAATAATTGGGGTGCCTACACTTTTGGATTTGCTGGGGCTTGAGTGACTAGTGTCTGGGAACATTTTCACTTTTCTACTTTCCCTTCTCTCCTAAATATGAGTTCAGTAAAGTTCACTAGCCTGCATCTGACCCAACTCTGCAGTTTATTTGCCTGCCTGGGGGGAGGGAAGAACTTTTGGACCCATATTTTTAAGTTCCCAGAGGCTAGGGATGCAGATGAGTGGCAGCGGTCAGGGTGGGAATGAGAACACGGCTGGTTGTTAGACAGTTTTTATTGGACAAGCAATGCAAGGGAGCACATTGATTTAAAAACATGCCAACAAATAAGGGGGGGAATAAAATAAGGGGGGGCCATGTACCAGAATAGCCAGATACAGTAGTGGAGGGGGGGGTGGTGAATGAGGAGCAATGCAGTGTGGGATGCATGGAGGACCTACCATACCCATGTCACAGAAAGTTTACTGTCCGCATGAAAAATTGAACCCATTCATAGTGAACAGTTTCAAGAGTACGTGATCTTCTAGGTGCACTTTTGAACCATTCTAGGCAGCTTTAAACCAGTTTAGCAGGCTTGTATGTCTGTCCACTTCAGGTTGAAACTACATTTAATCTAGTCTAAGTGTTGTGTGTGTCCTTAAGAGTCTCAGCTGAGTCCTAGTGACAGTCCCCTTATAACTCTCTTTATTTTACATACCACCCATCTGAGTTGCCAGGGGGAACTGAGACTTCACCATCAATATAAATGCCAAAGTTACTTTGCATATACTCTGTCTCTGTCTATGGGCAGCAAGATTCCAAGCCATTGTTAACAGTAGGGAACTTTAAGTTATATATTAGGAAAAACTTTCTTATAAGAAGGGTAGTAAGACACTGGAACAAGTTACCCAGAGGGGTTGTGGAACCTCCATCCTTAAAGGTTTTTAAGACCCGACTAGACAAAGCTTTTCTAGGATGATCTAGTTGGGGGTGGTCCTGGTTTGAGCAAGGGGTTGGACTAAATGACCGCCTGAAGTCCTTTCCAACCCTAATTTTCTATAATTCTATGTATGGACTAAAATGAACACCTAGTGCCAGGTTCCTGGTGGGAGATTTTACTGCTATGTATAAAAGGCTGTATTCCTTGTCTTTATCCTCCAGGTATGAGAACCTTGATGCCCTGGATGGGGGAAATGATGGGATGAGAGTGATAAAAAGGATTCTGGAGCTGGCTCCTTGTATTCTAAAAAATGATGGGTAAGATGCCTAATCCTAAAGCTTGTGCATTTTTTATTTTTCTATTCTTCTGCCTAACCACACCTCTCATACTTCTACACTAATACATTATGTTCAGAAATATAAAGCATGTACAAAGTGAATGCATCTACATGAGATCTGCACTGTTGCTTAATTAGCTCCACAGGAAATGTCTCAGCATCTACACATGCAGCCCTATTAGGCCACAGGAAACTAATTAGCTAGGGGTACACCAATAGAGATTTTGGGGGCCAGTACCAATAGCTGATATTTAAGGAGGCATATTGGCTGATACTGATCCGATATCTGATACAGCTGCCGTCAGGTGGTAAGTCCAATGTGGTGGAAGGGGAGGGGGCAGATCAACGCCCCCCATGGTGAGGGAGGGGGCAGGGGCAGGTGTTGCCTGGAAGGTGGGGGGGGCATGGGACAGAGGCATGGTTCATAGAGTGGGGGCAGCTCCCGCCACTGCTTGCACCTCAGGGGGGCAGGGATGTGGGGGCATGTGTCCCTGGATCTATGTAGCATGGGGCAAGCTGCAGCTGTGGGGTGGCTTTTCTTGCCAGGGGTTGGGCTCGGAATGGGCTCTGGTGGCGCTAGGAGGAGGCTGCAGCCACCCCAGATTTCGCTGCAGCTCTGCTTCCAGCCCTGTGCTGCCACCCACCACAGCCCTGGCTTTTCCCAGCACTTGGATGGAGGCAGAGCGTTCAGCCAGGGCTGATGCAGAAGGCAGCGTATGGCTGGGAGTGGAGCTGAGGCAAAATTTGGGGTGGCTGCTGCCTCCTCCCAGCGCCACCAGAGCCTGCTTCAAGCCCAGCCCCTGGCAAGAAAAGCCCTGTGTAGTGCTGGCTCCACCTCCACCCCACAGCTGCAGCCCACCCCGCGCCGCACAGATCCAGGGCACCCCTCCCCTCCCTGCTGCCCCTGCCCTCTTGGGGTGCAAGCAGCAGCGGAGCTAACCCCACCTCATGAGCTGCACTTCTGTGCTGCCCCCTGCCTCCCCTGGGCAGCGCCTGCCCTCTCCGTCACCAGTGGGGATGTTGATCTGCTTCCCCATGCCCCTTCCCTCCCCTTCCAATTTATCAGCTGGAGGCAGCTCTCCATGCTGCACTGCGGGTGCACACAGCATGGGCATTTATCGGCCAAATTATCGGCCCCATCGGGCTGATATCCAATATAGACATTTTCTTTATATTGGTACCAATTCAATATCGGACCAAAGTATCAGTGCACCTCTATAATTAACTCCACTGCAGGTTAGTACTTGTAATTACAAGTACCATTTTACTGTGGAGTTTTTTCATGCACAGCAACTCATGTGTAGACACTGACCTGGCTGGTTGGGGCACAAGGGTATTTCAGCACAGTGGGCTGCCTCCCAGCTCTCCCCACACTGAAGCACCCTTGTGCCCCAGTCAGCCCCACCATAGCACATTGCTGCTTCAACCCAACTCAATGTGCTGTGGTCCCAGGCGCACATGTAAACATGGTGCCTGGGAGCAATAAACTCTGATGCAATATGCTTTGCAGTAATATACATATGTAGACACGCTCAGCCAGTGGTAAACAAAAACCCCATTCTCTATTATTATGTTAGAAGGGGAAGACAGTGGCATAAGCCAAACGTATAGACCATTAACATACTTACTTGGGGAGATTATGTGCTTTGCCATCGATCCTACGTGCTTAGCATCGCTGGTTGATGGCCATTACCTAAGTGGGGAAAGTAAAGATCAAAAAGCAAAAAAGAGTAGGGAGAGGAAAGTAGCAGAGGAAAAGATTAAAAAAGAAGGCTGCAAAGAGGCAAATGGCTAAGCAGAGTGATTGAAGTCCAGGAAGAGCCATGATAAACCTCTCTGTAGAAGTGAAATTTATGGAGGTGAGAAAATGTATTGAACATCAGACGAAAAAAAAAATTTACCCAGAGGGTGGTTTCTTGAGGGTTTCTTGAGGGATCAATTTCCTCCATAATACATGCCCAAGAGATATGATGGTTAATGGAACCAACAGTGGTGCCCCTCCCTTCCCTTCTCTCCCCCTTGCTAACAAGAAATATCATCAATATTGACAACTCAGGCATCCAGACCCCTGCTGAGCTGAGGTATGCAAGTAAAGGGAATAGAGTTACACTTGTCTGACAGGTCAAAGAAAGCCAGTTGTTTGATCATTGAATTCCAGTGGGTTCCACAGGCAACACAAGCTGGTCAGCTGATTCCTTTGCCAGGTTATATGAACCAGTTTTGGGAAGGAGAACCTGAAGTTTCTAAGCTGAGACAATAAAATATCCATCATTTTTGTTATACCAACTTTCAGGAGTGTGTTTCTAGAAGTTGATCCGAGGCACCCAGCGATGGTGGAGAACTGGCTGCAAAGTCGTCCTGACCTGTTCCTTTCTCTTTGTGCTACCCACAAGGACTTCTGTGGAAAGTAAGTATATTTTATCTTCTGTCAGCCATATGCAACTGCATCCCATGTCACTCTGCACCCTTGGGTATTGAAGTTAAACTCAAAGAAAGTCCCTAGTCAAATGTGTCCTTTTCCTAAATGCACGCCCCTTTCAGACTCTTCCATTTTTCTTGTATAACCTGAAGATGGCACTGAAAAGCATTTCTGAGTCATCTGCATTGCTTATAAGATCTGAGGGGACTTGGAGTTTTAAGTGATGAGCATAGATTCATATTCTCCCTGGCAAAACTTAAGGCAGTGCTCATTCTTATCTTCCGCAGGCCAAGGTTTCTGCACATTCAAAAAACATGTAGCATGTGACTGGAACCCAAGGAATGTCTCCGCCCATCCCAACATGCACAGTAACATGAATCTGGACTACCGTTCCATTTTCCAGTGTTCTGATCTCCCCATGTATTGACCATCCATAGCTGGTAATGGATTTCACTTGATGGATCAATAGTGAGGGCCTAGTTAAGGATCTGCACAGGAGTTTCACTTTCCCCAGATGGTCAGACAAAGCTTTCTTGCTCACTTAGGTAGAGCAGTTAATAGCTATGAGATCCCAGCCCAGAGGGAATTACATCTCATTGCTGTTACAAAAAGCTGCAGATAAGTGTGGCAAAAGTACAGCTTCATACATCAAATTACATGCATATATGACTCTTGTGCCGAGTGAAGAGCTGAGAGCTTTACCAACATGAGAATGGTCTTAGTGTTTTTCATTTCTTTTTAAGCATCTATTTTCAGTATTTCAAGTGGGTCTAATGCGAGATTACCAAACTACCTCTTTGGATTCAGTTCTATTCTGGATGCCTACTGTTGCTGACTGACCCAACAGTAGTAAAGCAGCCTGTGCTGCCCAGCCTTCCTGAATTGACCTTTCAGTAAACAATCAGCACATGTGTAGTTCTTACTAAATGTGAGATATCTTCCTGCAGATAATTGGGCCCAGACTGAAGGTTTTGCAAGGTAGATTTGGGATGGGCCTAAACCAAAATTTACTGGGAAATCTTCACTTTTCTTTGGAAAATCTTGTTTTAGACTGGCAAGGCAAGGCCTTGCATCTGAAGATTTGCGGGATATATTTAGAAGAGTTCTTTTTGGCACGAAGGTTTTATTTTCAAAGTCCTTTTCCTGAAGGGGCCCCAGCTCAACAGGACTTGGAAGAAGACTTCTGGTGTTCAGTTGGTGTGTGTGTCAATTTATCACGTAGCACATCATGGTTGCTAACAGTAAGAAATAAAAAGTCACAATAAAACTAGCACTGTATGAGATTGAGCCTTAATTCAAAATGTGACTCAAAAAAACAGCTGTCAAGAGGGAAATATTTTTAAAGATGATGTGGGGCCTGGATCCACACATTCCACCACATAATAAATCCACCTGCATTGTGCATTTTCCCATAGATTTCAAAACACGTTACACAGAAGGTCAGTGTATTACTCTCCCATTTCACAGATAGGGAAACTGAGGCACAATGAGGGACAGTTACTCAGCAGGTTGATGGCTTTGTCTGATATAGAACCCACACTTCCTGACTCTTTCCCCAATCCACCTGGAATAGGTAAAGTCTGATTCTTCAACAAGGAGAAGTGATCCATGCCGTGGTTCTGCCTGAAAGTACTTGGAAAGAAGACTGCCTGCAGCAGACTGACAAAACCTGCTATTGTAAATAATGGAAGGATTTCAGTGCAAGTAGATTTATTTTTCCTGGTGGCCAATTCATCTGCTGCCTAATGTTAGCCCTGAGGAAGAGTCTGAGGAGTTGATTCAAATAGAAGCCTGTATTGGGTCACTGCTGGGGAGCAGACCCATACGGAATGTATTCATCTGTGGTCTCAGAACGTGCCAGGTGTTTAAGGGATATCTTCCCAGGCTGGAGTGGCTGCATACAAACTTAACTAGAACTTGGTGCCACCCACCACAAATTGCAGCACACTATGGGGCTGTTAGAAAGCTCCAGATTTCTGAGGCTTATTGAAACAAGAGTGTAGTTTAGCTCCGTCATCCTTGCTGTTCTTTTCACTCCATCGCTTTTCACTTGGCCTCTCTCACTTTTACCTACTCTGTTTTTCACTCCTTTGAGTCTTGGACAGGGCTTTGCAAATGCACCTCGACTTCTGACTGATATACCAGTTAACTAGCCTTCAGTCTGGGCCTCAGCCTAACTCCAGGGGCTTAGCCAAAGCCTCCATCATTACCGCCATCATTCACAACCTAGCTCCATGTCACTATTGCCCATAGTGCACGCAGCTTGGGCCCTGTGATCCTGCTACATGAGTTGTGTGTGCTGTGGCCCTCTAGCATTCAGTAGCTATCACACAAAAAAGGAAAAAAACCTCCCTCCTCTTTCTCCAGGAAAACATGATAACAATCTAATGAGTGCTACAGCAAAGCTAGAAATAGGGGACCCTCCTGAAGTGCATCTCACTCCATGTTTGAG
>NW_017728997.1:49602538-49605100 GCF_001723915.1 Gavialis gangeticus | reverse complement strand
TAATGAGTGCTACAGCAAAGCTAGAAATAGGGGACCCTCCTGAAGTGCATCTCACTCCATGTTTGAGAGTTTAGGAACTAGGTGTAATCCTGATTTATATCCAGTTCCATCTTAGATGATTTTTTTTAGCACTTTTGTAGCTCAGTGCAGGGAAGATCCAAAATGTGTTTATGTAGGTTAAGAAAAATAACTTGTAGTTCTCAGTTGAAGTGGAACAGTTCATTTAAGCTGAATTTAAGCAGTTCCCGCACAGTAATGGATGCAGGCACTAAACATGAAATGTAGTCAACAAGTATAACTTGCTCTTGCAGGACATTTTCAAGAGGTTGCATAATTTGTTGATTTAAGAGTGTTCATTGCCACCATAGTGCATTCTTCAGAGGGTGAGCTGGTCACTTGCATGGGAGGGTTCATCCTGGATTCCTACAAGTCAAGTCTGCTGGCAGGGTGCATTGTCGTTTCACTTGAAAGCATCAGTTGCCCTGAGCAGGATATGTTTTATGAGATGGACTTAAGTCTAATCCAGTAGGGCAAGTGCTACATTCCTATAATTATCACGTTTATAAAGAATGCTTACAGCACAACCTTTATGCTGTGAAGTGATTACATAGTATGGAAGATCATGTGGCATTTCTGACCTTTTTCTGAGGACAAGTGGAGAGAGATCTCATTCTGTCTCCAGAGAAGCCATTCACTTGCCAAAGTCTCTTTTGTAAGGGGACAAGATTGCACAGTACAGTGTGTACTTCAACACCTGACGCACATTTACCCAGACTTTTCAACACAGTGACTTTTAATCACATTTTGGATGGGACAGCTTTCAAAGATCCTCTGTGACACCCCCAGAGTTCTTGCTCTCCAAAATGCTGAGCAGAGAGATTCTAACATCCAAATGATTCAATTTGTGTTTTAGTTCTCTGGACAGTGTGTAGTTGCTTAGTGAAGTTATAGAAGGCTAATACTACTGTTTGCATGTTTATAGAATCAGTGTCTTGGGCTGAGTTTTCAGGCAATTGACCCACATTTACATCTTTTGAAAACTTACCAAAGAAGTGGCTTGTTTTTTTCTGAACTAATATTCGCATTTATTTTTCCTGGGAGGTCTGGAAGATGACTGACTTTCTTGGGGGGGCATAAGAATGCAAAAAAGGGGAAAGGGGAGACAGGAGAGGGGCTGAACTATCTACTGGGACTGGTCTCTTTCCTAGAAACAGAGTTGGAAACAGGGAATTGAGCCAGTATTTAATTGGGTTTGGTTAAGGTTCTAGTTCAAGCCACCAAAAATAAATAAATAGTGATTTGGTTGTTGGTTCAAATAAAATTTCTTTTACACACAGCACAGAAGGAATTTACCAGTTTCAGGGTAAGAAATAGACTTTTAAAACAGGCACGTTTTCAAATGTATACTGCTTATTTAAAGTTATACAAGTAATGTTCTTTTTTTACTGAACTGCATTTGACTTCAACTTTACATGATTTTGGCAGGGTTTTTGTGTTGTTAAAACAATTATAATTTCTTGAACAATTTGTGTGAACTAAAATACTGTCTTCTATTATCTGCTTTGTCATATTGCATCTGTGTGCTGACTGAATAAATTTGAAGCCTGAAAATGCTATTACAATTTTTGCCAGTTGATACAGTCTAGACATGGCTTTTTGATTTTTGATTTTTCCAGTATTTTTATGTCTTCCTTCTTACCGTGATGTGGCTCATCTTCAAATGACTCAAAATATTGCCCTATCTTTTGAGGGGCTGGACATACGAAAGAACTTTACTGTCCCAGCCCCCAAAGCCTGGAACAGATGCCACCAGAGGTGGTGCCAGCACCTACTCTGGACTCCTTTAAGAGACATTTGGGCATTCATCTTGCTGGGAACCTATGACCCCAGCTGACTTCCTGCCCCTGGGGCAGGGGGCTGGACTTGATGATCTCCCAAGGTCCCTTCCAGCCCGAATGTCTATGAAATCTGTGTAGTGTGTCTTAGGTTGAATGCCATCTGGTAAAACAATCTGTGATTGAGTGTTTTTACTTTGATTTCCTAATTATTACCAATATTGTTAGTATTCTCAATTTACACACACACACACACACACACACACAAGCACTCACACACACACACACACACACACACACACACACCCCCCAAGCTTTATGAATTATGTTAGCAATTGTACGTTCCTTCAGTGACTCTTCAGCTGCAAGGTGCAGTGTACAGGCAGAACAGCAAATTCTCCTCAATGTTATACCAGTAGCCCCAGCAAACATATTCTCTTCAGCCATCAGAACCAAATTATTATGATCTTGCTCCATATCTTCTTGTTGACAAGCTTTCCCAGGCAGTAAATTTCCTCTTTCTTCCTCATTCTAAATTTGTTGTTCTACTTCCTCAGTTTCCTGGGCTTCAGTTATTAGCTTAACTGGTTTCCGGATGTTTGAGAGCACGGCAGCAGAAAGGGATCTTGGAGTCATTATTGACTCCAAGATGAACATGGGCTGACAATGCGAGGTCACGGTTGGCAGGGCTAACTGGACCTTGTCGTGCATCCACAGGTGCATCTCA
>NW_017728997.1:49596542-49602458 GCF_001723915.1 Gavialis gangeticus | reverse complement strand
TCCTTTTCTGCCTCTGTGCTGACAAGAGGGGAGTTCCCCAACCTGTAGGTATGGTGCCGGTTGTTCCTTCCCAGGTGGATCACTTTGCACTTGTCTGTGTTGAATCCCATCCTATTCTCATCTGCCCACCCTTGTAACCTGTCCAGGTCTGATTGTAGCCTGTTGCTTCCTTCTAGTGTGCTCACGTCCCCCCACATCTTAGTGTCATCAGCAAATTTGAACAGGGTGTTTTTTACCCCCTCGTCCAAGTCACTGATGAAGATGTTGAACAGTGTGGGCCCGAGGACCGAGCCCTGCGGAACCCCACTGCCCACGTCCTTCCAGGTTGAGAAGGACCCATCCACTACCACCCTCTGGGTGTGGCCCTCCAGCTGTTGAACTGGGTCAAAGTAGCCCTGGCTGGCAGGGGACTCAGGGGGTCAGCCTGCCAGCCTGGGTCTGCTCCAACCTAGTTCAACATACTGCGGAAGAGCTGGCTGGGGCACAAGGGTACTCTAGTGCGGAGCTAGCTGGCAGGCAGCCCCCACACTGATGCACCCTTGTGCCTCAGCCAGGCCCAGCAGCATATAAATATGCATTGCTGCACAGTAAATAAAGTTGCCACAGGTTAGTACTTGTATTTACAAGTATTAACTTACTGCAGCATTTATTAGTTTACTGCAACCTAATAGGCAGCTCCACAGTAAACACTGCATGTAGACATACCCACTAAGAACTTATTCTTAAAGTGATTTTGTATAGCCAGAAAAAGTATTTCCCTGTGCAAAAGTTTGAAGAACAATTTGTCCTGCAACTGTGTACTGAATGTTAATCCCTAAAAGTGAGTGGCCAAGTCGTGTGACACTGTCCACTTTCAATGAAATTAATCTTCCCTTAATTTGTTTTTTAGATTCCCTCCTGAATGGGGGCAGCAAAAGTGGCAGCTTTGTTTCAGATATTTTGAGAATTCATTGTGTTTTTCTCCAAGCTTGCTAGAATGGGGTCAAAAATTTTGTGTAATTGTGAATCTTCCATTAGCTGAAATGGTCTTCCATTTACAGCAGCCAATTCTAGGCAAGCATCCAATAAGGTAGCGTTATCAATTTTGTGATTCCTTTGTTTTTAACATGGAATCCAAAATAGTTTGTATTATAGTTAACTTTTTGGGTGTGGTTCATCAGGACTGCGTCCCTGGCGTGATTGACTTCATGCATGTTGTCATCTGGAGGTGACGAGGAGAAACAAACATGCCAATGATTTAATCAATTTCATGTTAACTCACTGCGCAGTTAAGTGGTTGGCTTTGCAAGAGAGGGAAAGGGATGCAGCAGTCCTTCATGGCAGTATCAGTGAGGGGTCACATGAATGCAACCTTCTAAAGCTATGTAATTGCTAATTACTTTTTATTTAGTAGTTTATCAGAAGAAAACAGCACAGGCAGCTCCTACTATTTGTCCCTCCCTTACATTTTTGGGCTGGTATCCCTCCATTTCCAATCTGTTTCCGTATAAAAAGTGCTATAACTGCATGAAGTGTCAAGCTTTGGCAATGGACAGTTGAAATTATATGGTCAGTGTAACACAAAACAGTGGTAAACAATAGGGATTAAGAATAAGAATCCACTGATTGAGAAAGCAGTAGTATTAACAGCTATTCATATACATTTGACTGAGGAACCCAAAAAATGAACCATGAATAGAAATGGTAAGTTCAGAGAAAATCCTGAGGATTCACTATAGAGCTGTGAGGCATACCTTTTGGTAGCAATCTCATATCTATGCATTATTTTATTTTGTGTGTCATAATGAATCAGCAGTTTCAGTTCAATTCCAGTTCAGGTCTGGTAGGAGAGGACAAATAGTTCTGTTCCAATTTGGGTTCATGTGAAAATACCAATTCAAACCAGTTGACAACCCTGGTTAGAAACAGTGTGGTCGTTGATGAAGCTCCTGTAGGTGGTGCTGTGAGCCCAGTTACAGCAGCAGCATTAGTGTTAGGGAGTGTACACACTACCAAACAAAGCCAGCCCAGCAGTATCAGAAAGAGATAGATATGTGATCCCTAACAACATAGATGTGGCAGAGGGGGGTGGGCCCTGGCATAGCTGCAGGCATACTGGCAAAGCTGCTTTTTTCTGGAAAACTGCTTTGTAGGCTTTACTGTACCAATACCAGCTTGGTTCTTTTAGTTGAGCTGCATCCATTCTGGGAGCACTTTGACCTTGTAGCATTTTCCTATATCAGGAAAGCACTTCTAGGCATAACCTTTGAAAACTGGAGGACACAGAGGCAGACCTATTTAGACTTATAAGGATTAGTCTTATTTCAGAGTCAGCTTCTTTTCTGATTAAACATCTCTTCTCATAGTTTCATAGTAGCTAGGGTCAGGAGCGACCTGAACAGATCATGTAGCTTGACCCCCTGCCACAGGCAGGAATGTATTCTGGGTTCACAAGGCCCCCGACAGGTGATCATCCAACCTCCTCTTGAATTTGCCCAAGGTAGGGGTGAGGACCACTTCCCTGGGAAGTTGGTTCCAGATATTGGCCACCCTAACTGTAAGCTATTGCCGTCTGATCTCTAACCTAAACCTATTTTCCATCAGGTTATTACCATTGTCCCTCATCACCCCAGGTGGTGCTGGGGAGAAAAGGGCTCTACCTATTTGCTGTTGATCTCCCCTGATGACTTTGTAGGCAGCCACCAGGTCCCCCCTCGGCCTTTTCTTGCTGAGGCTGAACAGGTTCAGGTCCCTCAGTCTTTCCTCGTAGGGCCTGTCCTGCTGCCTTCTCACCAAGCAGGTGGCCCTCTTCTGAAACCTCTCCAGGCTGGCCATATCCCTTTTGAAGTGCAGCGTCCAGTACTGGATGCAGTACTCCAGTGTTCTGCAATACATGTACAGGTTCTGTTTCTGGTTATTGGCAGTGTAAGAGTGATGCTGCAGCCATGATGGTCCAGAAGTTTTGTAAGGGGCAAGGATTTCTTAGGGTGATATCTTTTATTGGACCAACTGTGTACTTGAGATAGTTAGCCAAGGTGTCAGATGCAAGACATTGTTCATGATTTGCATTCAAAAGCTTGTCTAACTATCCCAACTGTACAATTGGTCTAATAAAAGATGTTACCCTAAGAAATCATGGTCTCTAATTATGGCATTCCAGCACACACATAAAGATAAAGGGAACTTACAATCACTAATGCATTTATTCTTGCAACACCTCCCTTGTGTGCTCAGAAAGTGCTGTGATTCCTGTCGTACAAAGGAAGAATGTTCAGATCCCAGCTACTGACCTTAGATAGGATGAAGAAAGAGCAGTAAGGAAATTTCTGCCCCATTGGGACCAGGGGTCCAGGCTAGAACCCAAGACAGCATCAGTATCATTGAGCCACATGCCCTCTATTTGGCACTGGTGAGGCCACATCACTTCCCTCAATCTGCTGGCAACACTCCTACTAATGCAGCCCAGTATGCCATTAGCCTTCTTCACAAGAAGGGCACACTGTTAGCTCATATTCAGCATATTGTATACTGTAACCCCCAGGTCCTTTTTTGCATAGCTGCTGCTTAGCCAGTCAGTCCTTAGCCTATACTGGATGACAGGAGGCTGCCACTGCTTGCAAGTGTCACGAGTTTTGCTTTGAAGAGTTTGTGGTACAGTTTCCCAGAAACGTCTAGACCTATCTCCTTGAAACATGGCAGGCTTCGTGCCGTCAGAAGGGGCTACCATCCCTGCAATTTGCATCTGAATCAGGCAAGAAATAACAATGTTTTAGGCATTTTCATGATTCTCCATTATAGCCTATGGGCAAAATGTCAAAACATATTGAAACAGCAAAGCAGTTTTGACAAAACAAAATGGAACAATGCTTTGAAACGAAACGCTGTCCCTTTGAAATGGCAAAACGGATGTCAGAATGAAATGATAGTGTTTTGCACAGCCCTAATTGCTGCCTCTGGGCCTTGGGCACTTCCCAGGGCTGACAAGCTAGAATTTGAAGAGCTGCACTTCAGAGGGTGAAAAAGATGCATGTGCCATTCGCTGAATTTTTAATGACTTGTCTATTTTTCCATGTGCGGTAGGTAAAAGTCCCAGCAGCCCTTGACATGGTCTCCTTCATAAAGGAATATGTATAAACAACTTGGCCTTACAAATAATTTATACCTGAAAAGGAGTGGGGAGTAGACCAGTACACATGTTAGCATAGTCAGGTAAATGTTAGATAACTGAATATGTTTGGTTACAGAATCTTCTCACAGCGTGTGTCTACAGATGCATTTGAACTGGGATCAGTTTACTTGTGAGTCAGCTACTCACGAGTAAACGCTTCTGGAAAGGCAACTACACATGCAGGAAAGTGGGAGCAGATTTTCTCCTAATGGGAGTAAACTGCTCCTTCCTGGGGCCCTGCAATGGCCCCCTGCCACCACCAGGGGGAGCTCTAGGCTCCCCCTGGGTGCTAGCCCAGGGGCTGGCAGGGAGCGTGGGGCCAGGAGACAGCTGTTCCACGGGGCTAGGAGACAATGTCCCAGCCCCAGTCAGATAGCCCTGGCTGGGGCTTGGACATTACACACTGCCCCAGCAGCAGGGAGCTCCTGGCCTTGGCTCCCCAATCGCAGGCAAGGGACTTGGAAAAAGTTTCAGGGGATGGGCAGGTTTCATCCTCCTGCTCTGATCTGTTGGTGGGGCAGCTACCTCACTGCTCGCTGCCCCATCAGGACAGGGGGCTGGGACCTACCCCACCCCTGCAGCTCTTTCCAAGCCCCGTGCCTCAATCCCCTGGTTGGGGCATAGGGCTGGGACCTGCCCTGACCAGGACACATCTCAGCCCCTGATCCACAATTCCAGGGTATAACCTGCTCCCCACTCAGCTTCATGAGCACAGAGTTGGGTGGGAAACAGGCTGGGGAGCTTGTTCCCCGCTCAGCTCCATGACTGGGGAGTTGGGTGGGGACCAGGCTGGAGACCTTGTTCTCTGCTCAGCTCCGTGAAGGCAGAACTGGGTGGGGAACAGGCTAGGGAACAAGCTCCCCTGCCTGTGTGCACCCAGCAGAGCTAAGCAGGAAACAGGCTCTCTAGCCCCCGCCAGTGGGGAGCTCCCAGTTCTAGCTCCATGACTGTGGGGCCGGCCCTCAGAGATCATTATCTCTCAGTGCCAGCTCTGTGACAGCAGGCCTGGTACTGGGATATCGTTATCTGATAAGGATCTCCCAGCACTGGCCCTGTGACTGTAGACCTGGCACTGGGAGATAAGGGTCTCCCAGCTTCCCACTCCTTAATCAGGATGATGAAGTGGGGGCTGGGAGATAAGGATCTCCCAGCCCCCACTCCCCAGTAGTGATCTTGAAGCAAGGGGCTTAGAGCTCCCTGCTGCTGGGGCATGAGGACATAGTTCCTGCCTGGACTCCGGTGGCAACACCTGCCCCAGCAGTAGGCAGCTCCCAGGAGCAGGGAGGAATCTCCTGCCCCCTGGTGGGTGGCTAACTGGGAGCAGATTTGCTCCCTGTCAGGCATCCACATGAACACTACTGTGCTGTTACTAATTGAAAGTAAGCTTGCTACTTGCATTTACAGGTAGCAAATTTACTCGCAATCAGGGAGGTTTACTATGCAGTAAGCATATGCACGTGTAGACGCACATGATTACTGTGTAGTAAACTATGCTATTGCGCAGTAATGTCTCATGTAGACACACCGACAGTTTCATAGTTTCATAGTTTCTAGGGTCGGAAGGGACCTGAGCAGATCATCTAGTCCGACCCCCTGCCATGGCAGGAAGAGCACTGGGGTCAAATGACCCCAGTAAGGTGGTCATCCAACCTCCTCTTAAAAACCCCCAGGGTGGGAGCCTGCACCACCTCACTTGGAAGCTGGTTCCAGACCCTAGCCGCCCTGACCGTGAAGTAGCGCCTCCTGATGTCCAACTTAAACCTTCCCTC
>NW_017728997.1:49590916-49595745 GCF_001723915.1 Gavialis gangeticus | reverse complement strand
TGGCCAACACCAAGTCCAACAAGGCATCCCCCCTGGTGGGGCTGTGCACCTCCGGGGTTAGATGAAGGTCCTGGACTCTCTCCAAGAACCTGCGTGAGCGCTCGGACCTGGCCGACTGCTCTTCCCAGCAGATGTCTGGGAAATTCAGGTCCCCCATGACTACCACATCCCTAGCTTTTACTACCTCGGTGAGCTGACCCAAGACAGTGATGTAATGTGATTCAGACCACATCCCATCTGAGTGTTTATCATGCAGTTTTCCCAGGATGTTGGCTATGGCTGAGCCTTTGCAAGTTAAATGCTTTTCAAGCAAGATTTATTTTTTTTTTAGTCAACATAATTGTAATGTATTGCACTGTGCGTGCAAGTAATGTGGGAGAAAACACTAGGTTTAAGATCCCATGTGAATCAAAAGAGCCAGGGGACAGAAAGGAAATGTGAACAACAGGATAGTAGTAGGGTGTGGCTCTCACTGCCCTGTCTCCTCCAGGTAATTCTGCCATTGCTTTTACCCCCTTTTGGAAATTCAGCACAGCTGCCTGCCCTACATGTGCCAATCTACAGGTGGCAATACTGAGGTGTGAGAATGGATAAATGAATAGATAGTGTCCCAGCAGTTTGGATGTTCTTTGCTCTGCCACTCACTTCTTGTATAACACTGGGCAAGTCATTTAGTCTCTTTGCCGTGATGCTCATCTGTACAATGAAGCTAATAGCACTTTCCTACTTCACAGGGTTTCAGTAAAGATACACACATTAAATGGCATGAGGTGCTCAAACACAACAATAAAAAAGGGATATGCACATATATGAGAGCCTGAAAGGGCCACAGTTATATCTTTTAATTACCTTCCCTTACTTCCCATTTATACAGGTCTTAGCATGTTCTAACCCTCATTAAAAAGTTTCTTTACTTACCTCATGTTTAGGCCCCACCCAGCAACCAAGGCAGGAGGTAAACAGTGCAGTATTAGCACAATTTTGATTCCCAGCCGTGTTTTGCCTGTGTGAAACCAAAGGACATGAGAGCACACCTTTTTGTTACTGCTTGCCCTTCTTAAAACAAATTCAGTAAGTTCATGAAAATTGAATGCACAGACATAAATGATCCTGCTGCAGCAAGCTGAGAAAGATGAGTCTACATTTTGTTCCCAAGAACAGTGGTGTTTTTACAGTACACTGACTGGCATCTAATATGTTATTAATACAGATAACAATGGAAAACAGTGCAGGCATATACTGTGGCCTCTAGTGTTTATCTAATGTGCTTGCATGTGGTTGTTATCATAAACAAATGGTGTGGAAGTGGCATCTTCTCGCTCTAAGATTCCCACCCTTATCTCAGTATCTTGCATTGCCTGGAAAAATGGTGCCTTATTTGTAGCAGCCCTGTGTGTCCCACCTAGCAACAGGATAGAGGGCTGTAGTCCATTCTTTGTCATGCATTATCAAAAACGAAGCATCTAAATTCCAGTTAATCTCTCTACATTACTGGGGAGAATGTGTCTCATAAGACCCCAACTCTGAGCTTTGAATATTTCTTTTCTGACTTGTAAACACAGCACGCAGGTGAATAATGATATAACAGTGTAAAGTTACAGGTTTCCAGTTTTGCTGTGAAGGGCTGAGGTGGTATTCCTGGCTGTATTAGAGTGACACCCGAAGTCTCTTGTAAGATCATTGTCCCAATGTGTTAAGCACTGTACACAAAAATAATAAGTGATGGCCCCTGCCCCAAAAAATGTTTAACTCAGCAGGCAAAGCAGATTTGGGATGGGAAATGGAGAAAGCACTTGCCCAAAGTCTCCAATGAGGTTCACAGCAGAGCTAAGAATAGAGCCCAAATGCCTTGATGTGCCTTATCTACTGGACCACAGCATCTACTTGTCCATCTACTTTTGCATTAGTACACCTTAGTTAATGAGCGTTAAATCTAGGAGCTCCATTGTGAGGTACTAGGAAAATGTGCATTAGCCTGTCTTAATGTGCATTAACTAAAGAATATAGTTTATTAGTGACACTTAATGCATATTAGCCTATTTTAATGCACATTAAATAGCACAGGTTTATAGTGATGCTTATATGTGCATTAAAATAGGCTAATATGCATTAAAGCGCATGTGTAGGTGTGCCCAACACTTCCCTCCCAAACTTTCCGGTAGCTTTTCCAACGCTCTGTGAAGCAGTCTGTCCAGGTATTCCATTGGAGTGCTATCCTGGGAAGATGAGAATGCTTCGGGGGAAGGAGGATCTCCTTAGTCCATTTAGGAAAAATGGGAGAAGTCATTGCTACAAGATATGTCCAAGAGTATTCTGAGCATCATTACAAGGATGCCTTTTGCAGATCAAGGTGCTATGATAGTCCTTTCCAAATGCTACAGGACCAAGATGGACAAGAATGGGAACAACGGGCATCCTCCTGTTGGTATGTGCAAGAAGAAAGAAGGAACTAGTGACAAAACATATTGCATAAGAGCAGGAGCCATATGATTAATACAGAGAAACCCAGTCTGCTTTAGGAAATGCAAGCCAAAAGGATACAAAGGTTTTGGAAGAAGTGTTCCCCTTCTGCTATATTCCATCTCTGTGTCCCAGAGTTGATGAGGGATGGCTATAGATGCCACAAACTGCAGATCAAACGTTGGTCAACAAGGAATGGGTCATCTCATCACATACAGGGGAGGGGGGAGCAGAGGCGGGGAAACGGTGACGGATGCAGTACAGCATTGTGAGTGACAATTTGGTTCCGTAGTACTCTGATTTTAGCACAGATTATTGGAGTCACTAATGTAAGTATGTGGCAAAAGAACTACTTGTTTCAATCTAGCCATTAGCTAGCAAATGGATTCAGTGTCCTCCCTAGGGACTTCCTGGTTTTTAACTTGGTGTCTTTAGCAACCCCTTTGTGGGAGACTTCTGTGACTTCCTGACTTATGCCTACACCCTTGTCCTTAGTTTACCTTGTTCTTCATCCCTCTGCTTCTGCCCTGTTTTGTTATGCGTTACCTAAATGTTTAAGGCTGTCAAACAATTAAAAAAATTGATCGTCATTAGTTGTGTGATTAAAAAAAAAATCTAAATTAATTGTGCATAATTTTGAGTTTTTAGCTGTGTGATTAAAATTGCAGTTGAGACTAATTTTTTTTAATTGCACAATCACAATCAAATGTTTTAATTGTTTGACAGCCCTACTAAATAGATCCACAGTAAAGTCTCTGTGTCTACACATGCAGCCCTATTAGGTCACAGTAAACTACTGCTGCTGTAGGTTAGTACTTGTGAATACAAGTACTATTCTGCAGCAGTGTTACTTACTCCACAGGAACACACGTGTAGACACTGATGGGGCTGGCTGAGGCACAGTGGTTCAGTGTGAGGGCTGCCTGCTGGCTAGCCCCATGCAGGAACACCCTAATGTCCTAGATAGCCCCTCAGCAGCATGTTGAACCGAGCTGGAACAGCCCTGGGCTGGCAAGCTGACTCCTCGGGTCCCCTGCCAGTTGGGGCTGCTTCAACCCAGCTCAACATCCTGCAGTCCCAGGAGCATAAGTAAATGCAGTGCCTGGGAGCAATAAACTCTGGCACAGTATACACCTGAATTTATCGCTTTGCATTAATTGTATGTGTAAATGCGCCCTGTGTAATTCTGTGCCACCTTAAAACCAGTAGACATTATAACACAAGAAGTCCCCAAATCAATTAAGAATCTCATCCCCCCCTGCTCTTAGCACCACATCCTTTCCACTCCTTATTCTACAGCAGCCCATCCCCTTCCCTCCCATTTAGCCCCTCCCTCACCTGCAGCAGCTGCTGCTGCTGTCTCAGGCTGATAAAGGGGGAGAGGGTGCCCCAGAGCTGTTCCTCCCTTATTCCAGCAGGGCTCAGCAATGGAGAGCAGCAGCAGTAGCAGGAGTGTAGGTGGGATCCTCTCTCCCAGCCCCCCTCAGGTGTTCCCTGCTGACCCCAGCTGTAGCTGCTCTGGAGCCCTCCCCACAACAACCAGGGGCATTGGAAGGGGGAGGCTTGGGGGTCTATAGCAACCCCCAAATTTGCCTTAGCCCCCCTGTATCCACCCCTCCCAGCACCACTGGTGCTGTCTACCCATCTCACACAGCTGAGCCCTCTCCACCCACAGCCTGCAGAGGTGTAGTACTCACAACCCAGCTGAGCCCAGACCCAGCCCCCCACTAGGAAGAGGCTGGTGCTGGTGCTGGTGCTGCCCCTGCCAACAGCCCTCCCAAGCCACAACTCTCTCTATTCATTTCACAGTGGGGAGGAGATTCTGAGCTGCTGCAGTAAACTCAGCGTAAGACAGTGGCAGGGGGGTTTCCTGGCCCTGTACTTGGGAATACCCAGGAACCGGGCAGAGAAAAGGAATGTGTTGACTGCTGCTGCTGCCACCACTGTTCCCAGCTGGAGCCAGCAGGAGTGGCTCTGGAGCCCCCTTAGCTGGGGACAGAAGCAGGGGCAGCAATAGGGCATATGTGGCTGAGGACAGAGAAGGGAGATGGGGAGAGATTTTTTACCTAATTTGTCAACTTAAAATCTTTGCTGCTGCTTCCAGTGCAATCCAAAAAGGTCTGCACTACTACATCTACATCTTGGGATTTACCCTGGTAGGAAAGGACCAGTTCTTGTTTATGTCAAGGGTAATCAGCTTTGTTTGCTTGTCTGTTGCTTGGGGTTGGTTTGTCAGTTGTAGTTGGGTGGGTCTGTGGTTTGGTTCCAGCTTTCGGAGGCTGCTTCAGGGTTGTGTGTTGTGAGTAGGACACATGCCTTGCAGCTGATGATGTGGGATAGGCACTCTGACAGCTAATGGGCTAATTTCC
>NW_017728997.1:49585457-49585916 GCF_001723915.1 Gavialis gangeticus | reverse complement strand
CACATGCCTTGCAACTGATGATGTGGGATAGGCACTCTGACAGCTAATGGGCTAATTTCCAAAGCTTAAATAAAGGGACAGGTTTGACTCTAAGCAAAAGGCTTTAAAAGCCAAGAAACTAGCAACTCAGAGTGCCTACTAGGCCTGTGCAAAGCGGCTAGTATTTGCTCTGGATTCGGCTGATTCAGGGGGCAATGATTTGATTTGGTGATTTGAATCACTGTCCCAAATTGATTTGGCCAAATCTGATTTGGAGATTTGGCCACTGCCAAATCATCTGATATGCAAATCCTCTGCCCACTGTCAATGGCTGCCCTGCCCACTCTCCCAGCTCTTTTTAAAAATAAAGCTCCCACTCAGTGGCTGCTGCCAGACTGGGGGGCTGATCCCTGCTGCCTCCCACACCACATGGAGGGCTTTGCCACAAGCCCCCTGCCCACTTCCCGGGCTGCCCCAGCT
>NW_017728997.1:49572114-49585440 GCF_001723915.1 Gavialis gangeticus | reverse complement strand
GGGGGGGACTGGGACAGTGAGTGGAAGTCATGGAGGCTTGTGGCAGGGCCCCCCACACAGTGCAGGGCAGTGGGGGGCAGCGGGGATCACCCCCTCACCTGGCAGCAGCTGGTGAGTGGGGCTTTTATTTAAAGAACTGGGAGCTGGGGTCAGGCGGGGCAGCCATGGTGGGGGATGGGAGAGCGCTCAGGGGCACCAGAGGAGCAGGCAGGGGATGGGGCCCGGTGGGGGGGGCCCTCCTCCATCCCCCCCTCACCCCCTACTTACCAGCATGGAGTCCAGGTCCAGCTCCCTGCAGCAGCAAGTGGGGACTGCCCAAATTGCCAAAGCTCTCTGAATCTTTTCCAGATTGATTCAGAGAATTTTGAATCAATTTGGACCTTATAATTGGTCTCCTGATTCGATTTGGATTCAGAGATTTGGCCACGAAAATGAGTCGAATCTCCTCTGAATTGAATTGGCACTCGAAGCTTCACACAGCCCTAGTGCCTACCAACCCAGGAGGCAGTAATGAGACCATCAATAGTGGCCAAGGAGGTTGCATGGGAGTACACATAGGGAGACTCTTCCTTCTTAAAGATATGAAGAAGAAGAAAAGATGATGGCAAGGGAGACAGCAGTGGAGGAAACCCAACAAATTGCAGAGATGACTGAAACAGAGATCCTGCTCTTTTATTTTACGAGTGAAACAGCCCAGAAAGGGAGCACTGTAGGCCAGGCAGGGCACAGCTACAACTGGGTTGCCAAAGTAACCAGTCAATGAGATGGATCAGCAGGCACCTGCAGGCAGCCTAGGGTAGTCTCCTGCCTGGAAGGGGGCAGGAACCTGGAAGGCATATAAGCCTAGGGCCTGAGCTAACAAAGCAGCCTAGCGCTGCAAGCTGCAGGGGTAGGAGCTCCTGGCCAGGAAAGCTACCAGGGGATGCTAGATGGACTGCTGTGCTGCCTTGGATTACCAGCAAATCTCTGGGAGCTCACAGGGATATAACGCACAGCTGGGAGGTTATCCTGGTACCAGAGGTAAGGGAATGTTTTGCCTTTTAAAGGGGCAGTGTGCTGCTTCCTCTTTTGTTGATATGGGTGGGCCCAGAAGGGAGAGTTTGTTATAGCCGGGGGCTTATCTTTTGGTTACAGTTCATATTGGTGGTTTGGGTTGGGACTATGAGGGGTGGCATTTGGAGATTCCATTAGTGCCCTAGGGCATGTTGTTGCCTTCAGCCCTGCCAGGGGCCCAGCACCTGAGAGGGGCAGAGATAGGGGCCAGGGCCCAGCACCTGAGAGAGGTGGAAACAGGGGCCAAAGACCTGGCAGAAAAGGGCCATGGGCCTGATGCCCAAGAGGGCAAGACTAGAGCTGCTTCTTCAAGGCCAGGTCCAATATAGTGGGCCCAGGCTAGAAGGCCCAGCTAGAAAGAGGGTATAAGCTGAGAAGGCCAAAGCTCTAAGAGAAAGTGATAGTACAGCAATCCCCATGAAGCATGGGATGGGGTGTAGGGGTGGACAGAGCCATGTAATTAGCCCCTAACACTTATAGGTACCCTGGGACAGAGATGAGCAGAGGGTGCCCATGCAGCTCAGGAGCTAGAACAGGGCCAGTGGTGCAGGAGGGACCTGCTGACTAGTGGATGGAGTAAGGCTTATTCTAGGACTCTCAAGGAAGCCTCCATTTCTATACAATAGGTACATCTAGGCTTGGTGGATTAGAAGGAGGTGAGGATACCCTAGAGGCAGAGTGGGCCACAGGTTACAGAGCCACCAGGGGGTGTCACAGCTGGCCCTGGGATCCACGTGCTGCAATGACAAAGATGATTGGATATAGAAGCTGTGGACCAGACATTATCTTCAGGTGCATACCAGCAGAAACCTCTTATCCATGTTACTGGATAGGACTCATGGAAGAGAAAATCCAAGGACTAGAAAATGCAGCTGGAGACAACAGTGAAGTTCAGATGTGTGGAAAGGAGGGGACATGGACAATTCAAGATTTGCAGACACCTGCGGAACAAGAGACCCTGGAAAGCAAAGCCATTGATAAGGATACAAAGAAGGATGTGACTGTGCAGACAAGGCAGTAGAAGAGACCAGCCAGTGGAGGAAAAAATAAAGCCCATAAATCAGTTAGCCGTGTTGGAGAATAAAGGGGAAAAAACAGGCAGAAACAGACTATGGGATGTATAACAGAGCCAAAGGCTTTTGTCACTTTAAGGGTGAAAGAGCAACAGGGAAAACCTCAGGTGGGAAAAGCTGCCCATTATGAGCTGCCAGGGAACATGTACCTGGGGATTTACCTGTTACAAGTACTTGCTGCCAAACCAGCTGCACTACAGCAGCACAATGGGCTACAGCAGTGGTTGTCAACCAGAGGTACGCATACCCCTAGTGGTACTTAAAAAGGTTGTAAGGGGTATGCAGAACTGATGTGGCTGTAATGTGATCAATAAATGCTATGTGTGTGCAAGGGTATTGCCCAGGACATGGCACTGGCAAAGTCAGATTTGGTGGTTAAGGACTGGAAACCAGAAGCCAGGTCAGGCACAGTGGGACTAGGCCAAGGGAACTGGTGAAAGAGAAAAGGGGCTTAGGATGGAAAGGATGAGGCCCCAACTAAGGTGTAAAGGCCTGAGGTGGTCTGGTATCAGATTGGGGCCCAGGGCCCACCAGAATTATAAGTGGTAACACATGTGAGGTATGGGCATTGCTGTAGGAGAGGCTGGAGGCTGTAACTAATCCTTAAGGCTAACAAGTGTCCTGGGGAAGGGCACTGATGGGCCAAAAGGCCCACCTAGCAAGGGCAGGGTGGAGACCAGCAGGAGCTAGGAAGAACTAGCTGGCATCTAGAGAAACTGAGCTCACTCTAGGACCCATTAGGCAGCCTCTCTTCCAATCAAATAATTACATTAAGGTATGACAGGAGAGTAAGAAAGGGAGGGCATTCTAGAGCTGGAGCAGGGCAAGAGTTGTGTGGCCACCAGGGGGCATCACAGGTACCTCTGGAGTGTGAACCTAACCAGGGTAGCAAGGAAGAAGGGAAGGCAGCCAGCTGCAGAAGAGGACACAATGGAAATAGTCAGTGACTAGAACCAGAGGAGGAATGAAGGTGATATACAGAACACTCTGGTCCCTGACAGATGTTAAATTAAAGGCATAATGAGATCTGATGTGCACTCCCAACAATCATGCTTTCCATCATGCATGGCAGGAGACACAGTTGTGCGGATGAGGCATCAGATCCCCTCACACCATGTTGCTAATAGAGGGGGAGTCTCAGCTAAGTAGCACCATGTGCTCCCCTATCTGGAAGCCCCAGTCAGCTGACGGGCACTCCCAACCAGAGAAGGAGATGGTAGCCAGAGGTTCCATACGTTCTTATGGAGGGCAGCTCCAATCAGCTGACAGGCATTCCCATTACCTGGAGCACACAGGAGTCTTGAAGAGCCTCAGTGTGCTCCAGAGACTGGATGTATTGGCAATATGTTCAGTTAAAGGTGTGATAGAAACCACCCAAAAAATTATTCACATTTTGGGTGCGTCTACACATGCACTTACTTCAGCCCAGATTTACTGTGCAATATGGTACTGCACAGCAAGTGTTTTTGGGTAGGTGTCTACATATGCAGGAATTAAGGAGCAGATTTGCTCCCAGACCTTGCAGTGACTGCAGGGCTTGGGCTGGAGGATAAGGGTCTCCCAGCCTCCTGCTTCCCAATCATGATGGCAGAGCGGGGGCAGGGAGATGAGGATCTCCCAGCCTCTGCTGTGCAGTCGCGATCTAGGAGCCAGGGAGCTTGGAGCTTGCTGCTGCCAGGGCAGGAGGACATAGCTCCCTGCCCCCAGAAGCTGCCTGCTGCTGGGGTGGGCTCTACCACAAAAGCCTGGGCAGGGACTATCTCCTACCCCATGGTGGACAGCTGACCAGGAGCAGATTTGGCTCCCAGCCAGGCATCTACATAAGTGCTCTGGCATCGTTACTAATGCCAAGTAAATTGCCTACTTGCATTTGCAGGTAGCAAATTTACTTGGGATTAGGGAGATTAACTGTGAAGTAAGCATGTGTAGTAGAGCTATGCAAGGCTTCGGACTGTGCTTCCAATCCAGAGAAGCTTCGGATGCTTTCACATCTGAAGCAGCATGTCCACATCAAAGCACTGGTTTTGTTAGGCTTTCTGAAATGGTTCAGAGCTTCCAAAATGCTTCGGAAAAGCTTTGGAGCTGCTTCAGAGATCCAGCCATAGGGTATAATGGGGAATCAATGAAATGTCTATAACTTTGTTGGTTTTTTATCTGATTTGGATGAAATTTGCAGGGGTGGTGGTAGCCTTTGCTGAGAGCATGAAGCCTGCCACATTTCAAGAAGATCAGTACAGGGATTCAGGGGGAACTGCACCCCAAATTCTTGAAAGAAAACCCATGTCATGTCTATGTGTTACAACACAGGGGTGTGAAAACTGTAGGGGTGGTAGCCCCTGGTGAGGCCACAAAGCCTGACAAGTTTCAAGGAGATAACTGCAGGGGTTTGGGGGAAACTGCACCTCAAGCTGCTGACAGGCAAAACTTGTGACACAGGTGACACTGTGTGTTAAGGCGCAGCGGGGTGAAAACTGCAGGGGTGGTGGCCCCTGCTGTGGACATGATGCCTGCCAGCTGTCAAGGAGATGGGTGCGGGGGGGTTCTGGGTTCTAATGTGTAGACCTATGCGCTTACTTCATAGAAAACTATGCTCATTCACCATTAAGCTTCTCATGTAGATATGCCCTTTGTGTAATAACTTTATGGCTTATTCCATGTTTTATCATGCTATTAATTAATTGACTGTGTGGCCACATTACTACTTAAAGATGTAATTAGCCAGTTAATCACATCTTAGGTGTAATGTCTGTCAGGGCTTCTCAGAGAGAGAACCAGCGACAGACTCATTTGTAGACAGAAGGCAGAATAGAAGTAATGGGATGGGGAATTCACACCAGTATCAGGAGAAAGCAGATCTAAGTGGCTGAGATTCGTTCTGAAGAATTGACAGGCCTGTCACCCAAAGTAGATCCAGAGAATAGAATGATAGGCTGCTGTCTGCTGGGTACAAGAATACAAAATACAGACACAATGCTGAAAAATGTCCGGATGAGGGCAAGAAAGAGCGGACTGCTGCTCCAACCTTGGAGAAGATGCTCAAAGAAGTGGAGGCCCAAGTGATCTGTAGAATTCTTCCAGTCCTAGAGAAGGAAGGGAAAAAGGCACACAATATACAGTGATGAAGATAAACAGATCTTTAAGGATTTGTGCTATCCAGAAGGAGATGCATTTGCAGAGAAAGTACACTTCTTGATGACTGGACTCTGTCCGAGTACCAGGAGAACTGGCCCTCTGGGACCAAAGCTGGCATAACTGTTACGAATATCTTTAAACTAAAGGAACAAGGGGATAAGTTGGGGGGAGGCTTGTGTACTCTCCATGACTAATTTTAGTTTAGAGGAAGAGGAAAACCAGATAAATGATAAAAGAGGTATCAGCTGGTAGGATGACAGTGAGGGGAAAAAAATGTTAGTATTAATGAAAATGCTAGTCAGGTAGACAATACATTTATCCAAAGGATCATGCTGGATCTGCCAGGGAACTGGGTGTGGGTAGTAAGAAGCAAATGAAGTGTCTATCCAAAGCCTAGGCAACAAAATAAAGTATTTGAACTGCTCATGCAGTGCATGAAGCCAGCTATCAGAAGAATAAAAGAAACAATATGAAATAGCAGTCCTACCTAGAATACAGACATAAATGACCTGTTCAGGAAAAAGAATCAAAGATAGAGGTGGTAAGGCAGCATTTATGAAGACAAAATGGTAGACGATAAAGAAATGGATAAAAGCTGTTTGGGTCAAAATCATTTTGGGGAACAATGATAAAAAAAGGTTCTATTGGGATAGTGCTGGGAGTCTTACAAACCCCCAACACTGAATTTGGATCTTGACTTCTGTAATGCTGTTAAAGAAAAAAATGCTATAAGGATTTGTATAATTAACTATATAATGACTTGAGATAAATGCTACTAATAGTGGCATATATTTCCAGATATTCATGTATACTAAGGGTATTTTAGAATAGCTGGTTATAGAAAATAATCTTGGATTGAGTGATCATGAATTGTTTCAAGTCATGTTGGGGACCTAATAATGAATACATTGCAGAACCAACTGGAGGAATAACTGGGCCCATCTACAGATGCATTTTAATGTGCAGTAACCTATTTTATTATGCATTAAAGTGGCGCATAAAATGTGCTATTCCACTAATATGCAGTAAAATAGACTACTGCATCTAAAGCATTACCTAAAAAGTGTGAATTTGTGCTACTAAAGATTAGCATAGCCTAATACACATTAATTTAGTACCTCAGGGCGCCTATATGCAAGCAGCAAGGTTGCTCCAATGTGCTGTAATTACAGTGTGTAGGAGCAGGCTTGATTAATTGAGTCTGCTGAAGCATAGTAATTACCGCAGACTTCAGTGTCTCATGTATCAGTGTTCCCGTGCCTAAAAATGGTAGTGGGGGCACTTCAACTAAAGTTCAATGAGTTTTAGTTAAAGCAATGCTGCTGCCATTTTTAAGCATGGGAATGCCGCTACACAAAATACTCCAAGCACTTTAATTGGAGCGGCTCTTGGACCTGCTCTAAAGGCACCCTCCTCCCTCCACTCTCAGAGCATGTGTATAAATGCCCTCACATTGGAGGTTGTAGCCATATTGGTCTAGAGGCAAAAAGAATCAGAACTCATGATAGAGGTGATATCTTTTATTAGATCACCTAGATTTTTGCAAAAATAATTCTTTAATTGTAAGCTTTCAGGCACAAGCACCCTTCTTCAAGCATAGGAGAAAAGATTGTAAAAGTTCTCCCCGGTTGAAATGAAAGTTCAGATTTCATGGAAGAGTTAAAGGTATGGTAAAATCCCCTGTTTGGAACAGTTCATTTTATGCAGGTGAGGCTCAGAGAAAAGTTGGACTAGTCTGTTTACCTCAACGTTGTTTGGTGGCATGCATATTTACTGTGGTTATGATGTTTCATATTTTGCAGAAAAGTAAAAGGATGGAATGTTTTTCTGGGCAGGAATTTCTTATCTGGTGAGGTATCTCTAGGCTGTGAGATAAGGCAAATTACCTCCAACAAAGGCAAGAGCAGGGTCTCAGGTTTCAGGTGGTAAAACTTCCTTCTTGTAAAATTATGAAGATTACATTTTTAAAAAAGGCTAAAATTTGAGTGTGTGGGGTAGGGAACGATGCTTTAATTAGAGCAATTCCAAGAGCCACTCTAATTAAAGCTCTACTGCGTCTTATATATCAGCATCCCCATGCTTTAAAATGGTGGCAGGGGCAATTGAACTAAAGCTCGTTCAATGAGCTTTAGTTCAAGTGCCCTCACCACCCTTTTTGAGCATGGGGACGCTGGTCCACTGGATGCAGGCAGCTGCTGGAGTGCAGTAATTGCCACGCTCCAGCAGACTTGATTTAATTGAGTCTGTTGCAACACACTGGAATTCCAGCATGTTGGAGGAGCCTCTGTGCTTGTGTATAGGTGCCCATAGGTGCTTTATTTAATGCACATTAGGAAAAGTACATTAATGCATATGTAGATGCACCCACTGCGTCAGAAAAATAGATTAGGAATAAGGAAAAAGCCTATAAGGAAAGTGTGGGGAAAGCATTGATCAGCAGAGCTGCATTGTACAGGTCAAGAAGTGAGAATTGCCAAAAGTCAAGCTGAGTTAGATCTCATCATGAAAAATAAACTGTACAGCAAAAAGTTCTTCATCTGTTTAAATGACGAGAACAAAGAAAGAAAAGGGGCTGCCATACAGTGAGAATGTGGCAGAGGTTAAACATAATTTATGTTTGTGCTAAAAACTAAATTCATACTAAATGAAAAATTAATATGTTCGTTGCTTCCAGAAAGAATGATGTTGAGTTTGGGGAGCAAAAGCAAAATGAACAATGAGAATGAGGGTATGGAAAACAAATGGGGTAGAATCAAACTTCAAAGAATTTTAATGGTCTTAAATTAAGGAGAGGGTACCAGATCATCTCCTGGATTTCTGAAAGAACTGCCTCATGCAATCATACACCTGGTAGCAAAGTTTTTAATAAATTTATCAAGCCTGAGGTGGTGAAACGATAGCAGTTTTAGTGCCTGGACTTAAGAGGCCTATTAGTTTGGCCTCAATAATATAGAAGGCCTTCAGAGAAACTTTGAAGGAAATTGATGAAAATCTGGAGGTAACTGGGAAATGAGATGAATTGTAATATGGGTTAATACATTGTCCACTTTTCTAAAAAAAAAAAAAAGGAAATGCAGTAGACCTTGTCTATTGAGCTTTAGCAAAAAGCATTTGATATGGAGCTTCATAAGAATTCCTTGCTGGCATTAATGAGTGCTCCAGCTGGCCAACACTTTATTTGCTACTGTCATCAATGCATACGCCTAACAATCAATGCCAAGGAAGAATAGAATGAACAGTTTTATGCTGACCTTGATGAAATCCTGACTATCATCCAAAAGAGGATAAGATCATCTTTCTTGGAGATTTCAAGGTGAGAGTTGACTGGGACTTAAACACATGGAGGGACACCATTGGGAAGGAAGAAGTGGGCAAGGTCAATTCCAATGGCACCCTTTTACTCAGTAAATGTGCAGATAATTACTTTATCATACTAACACTATCTTTAGAGTACTCGACAGGTACAAAACAACATGGCAACACCCCTGCTTGAAACAAGGCACCTCCTTGACTTCATCATCATAAGAGTATGTGATCTAAAAGACAAACACATATTATGAGAGGAGCTGATGACTGCTGGACTGATCATTGCTTAGTGAGATCCATGATGTCCATTAGAATTATGTTGAAACATCAAAATCAACCCAAATCAGTCCATAGACAGTACAACATCAAATGCCTTCAAACCTCTAGACACCGTGAAGCCTTCCAAACACATGAGAGCAAAAAATCAATGAGGCTTGCATGGAATCAGTTGGCTTTATCACCTGATGCCATCAGGACTGGTTTGATGGAAAAAATGCTGAGATCAAAGCCCTTCTTGATCAGAGAGAAAAGTTTCATGTCACTGGCAAAAACTATTCTACATCTAGTGACAAGCAGGAAACTTTTCAGTGGCTTAAAGGTGAAGCTCAGAGAGAGATTCAAGAAATCAAAAACAAATGGTGGAAAGAGAAGGACAAAGAAATTCAACAATTTGTTGACAATCATAACATGCAGTGCAATCAAGGCTTTGTATAGGCCAAGCTCATCTGGACTCATCCAGCTTAGCTCTGAAGATGGCAATACACTCCTCAAAGAGAACAAGTCCATCAAAAACCACTGGAAGGAGGACTGTCAAAAGCTCCTGAACTGAGAATAAATGATGATGGATGAATCCATCCTACAGCATCCAGTAAGGGAAGCACTTGCCAGTCCATCAGTCTCTGAAGAAGTTCACCAGGCAATATAAGGCAGATGAAGAACAACAAAGCACCTGGCTCTGATGGCCTACCAGCTGAGGCCTTCAAAGTTGGTGGGAAAACTATGACCAGCAAGCTCCACACACTGTTTCTCAAAATCTGGAACACTCAGGAAGTTCCCACTAATCTAAAGAATGCCAATATTGTCACCATTTTGAAAAAGGCAGATAAGTCTGACTGTGGAAGCTATCAAGGTACCTATCGCCCACCTCTCCATCACTTGGAAGATCCTTGCCTGAATTCTGCTGAACCAACTGCTCCTTCTTGCCAAGGAAATCCTTCCTGAGTCTCAGTCCAACTTCAAACCATCGAGAGGCACCATAGACATGATTTTTGCAGCCCAGCTGATCCAGAAAAAATGCCAAGAACAACACCAGGAACCATATATGCCCTGTACTGATTTGACCAAAGCTTTTGACTGTGTTAAGTATTAGGCTGTATGGAAGATCTTACTGAAGTTTGGCTGCCCAGGAAAATTTATCACCATCCTAAGACTCCTTCATGACCAGATAGATGATTGCCCACATCCTATGTAGTAGCTCTGCTATGGAGCCCTTTGCCAGTCAAGCAGGGCTGCAGGATCACACCAATTTTATTTTCCATCCTTCTTGCTGTCATCATGATGCTCATCCATGACCATCTGCCACATGGCGTTGGCATTGAGTACAGGATGGATGGGAATCTTTCTAATCTCTCCCACCTCTGTACCAAAACCAAAGTTACTTAAGCCTCAGTTGTGGAACTTCAGTATGCTGATACTTGTGCTGTTATTGCATCTACAGAAGAGGATCTACAAATGGCCCCTAACTGCTTCTCTCTAGCATACCAGTGCCTGGGACCTACCCTTAACATCGGAAAAACAAAGGTGGTGCTTTATCAGCCAGCTCCAAGCCAATCAACTCCCTGGGAAAGATCCTCACTGCTGCATAGGAGCTGGAGAATGTTGAACACTCTGCATACCTCAGCAGCCATCTCTCAAAGAAGGCCAATATCAAGGAGACCCAGTATAGAATCCAATGTGCCAGATCTGCCTTTGGAAGACTGAATCATCATGCATTCAATGATCATGGCATCAGGACTTTAACAAAGCTCCTACGATATAAGGCTGTGATAATCCCAATTCTTCCCTACAGCTGTGAAGCTTGGGGGACCTACAGGGACCACTTGAAAAGCCTGGAACACCATCACCAGCTCTACCTCCAAAAGATCCTTGGCATAAAGTGGAAGGCTCATTGTACAAGTCCCAGTGTCTTCACTGACACTAATACCACCAGCATAGAAACATTCACTATTGAACATCAGCTGTGGTGCACAGGCCACTATGTGTACATGCCTAATGTACATTTACTAAAACAACTGCTATACTTCCAATAAAGGCAAGGACAAAGGACATATGGGGGCCAAAGGAAACACTTCAAGGACACCCTCAAGGTGAACATTAAGGAGTGCAGCATTGATACCACAAATTGGGAAAAACTATCCCAGGATAGAGCTACATGTTGACACCTTGTAAGAGAAGGTACATCTTACTTTGAGGAAAACCATCTCGCCCTGAAGGCAGAAAAATGACAGAAATGAAAAGGAAACAATACTGATAAATCCATGAGAGCAGAAAAGAGAGCTCCCCCACCATCTCCAACTCGCCCCTGGTGCTCCCTCCTGATTCAACCCAGTACTCACCACTGGGGGCAGCAGTGAGCAACAGCTGCAGTGAGCAACAGCTGCAGGGAGACACTGGGACAGCAGGTTCGGGCACAGCAATGTCCAAGCTGCCTGAGCTTGCAAATCAGTGGCGAAAGAGGGTATGGCCAGACGGAGGCATGGGCTTTCAAAAGGCAGCTGGGAGCACAGCTGGAGGATACCGAGGGAGAGAAGAGCACACCAATGGAGGGACACTGCCCGGAGAGTGCTGGGGAGCAGGGCACCAGGGAAGCTGCAGCACACCCGGGAGACACCCCAGAAGGAGGGTCAGGCCAGGCTGCTGGACATGATGAGGAAGCTCTAGCAGTGCTTCTTAGACCCTTAGGAGGAGGCAGAAGCCCCACAGCGGAGCACAGTAAGAGCGAGGAGTGTGGTGTGGGCCCAGGATTGCAGTAGCATGGAGCCCACTGGGGTCCCATGAAGAGGTGTCGATGCTGGGGTCGTGGTAGATGGCGGGCCAGGCAATGGCACCAGGCTTCAGGCATATGGTAGCCTGAAGCTGACCCAGGAGGGAAAGCCGGGCAGAGTGGCCAAGGCCAGCAATGAGGGCAGTGCCAGGAGAGGATGTGACAACCTAGCCTCAGGTCAGCCAGGGCCATGATGGGAAGGAGCAGGGGCCCATAGGAGGACCCCACAAGACAACCGAAAAAGGCAGAGCAGGGAGCCGCTGAGCCTAGCAGACAACTCTTAAATGGGGAGAGAAAGTCCCACTTGGGATCTGTCGCCTGAGAGGTGAGACCCAGGGCCCCATCAGCAGATGCTGATTATTTTCTGTTCCATTGCGGGTATCCTCAAGTTACTTTTTCAGTCGCCGGTAGCATTATCCCTAAGTTCTTGTTACCTCAAGAGTGAGGCGAGTTTGGTTACAAAGGCCTGAGTCCAACTCAAACGACGGCCTGTGGGGAAAAGATGGCCAGGAAGTCAGAACCCTCAAGAAGCAGGACGCCGTAGGTGAGAAGACATCACGTACAAGCAGGACTTCTAGAGATCAAGGGTCATTTTGGCCATGGATGTGGTAAGGTGGGGTAAAGGGAAGGTTTGGAGCCCCACAAAGAAACCCACATGTGAGATCTCATGGACCACCTGCCAGGCCTGTCTCCCAAGAGTAACATCAAAGGTGTGGCAGGAGGCAGGACCAGCAATCAGATCATGTAGGTGGTGCCAAATTGGGATCCCACCCTGATGTCATGGGGAGGGGGCAAGGCACCACTCAAGAAGGAGCCAAAGCCCTACAACACCTACCAGCGATGCCATGGTCCAGCCCTCCCTTTAACCACCACCTATGGCATTTACCAGACAGTCTGTGACTCTAGGATTGGCCTTCTTAGCTATCAGTGGACTCGTTTACAACACTTTACTTGACCTGTGGGGATGATCATTCTTGACAGTGAGGGATTGCCAATGACGTAAGAAATTCTTTTGGCATTAGGATAAAAATTGTAAGGTAGGTAAGGAACTAGCTAAAGGAGATATTCCAGTAAGTAATATAATGTATTGGAAGGAAGCAATTAGTGGAGAACTGTGTTGGGATTGATCTTGTGTTAATATTTTTGTTAGTGACCTTAGCACATGTAGTAAGGCTGCGCTGATAAAATTTGCTGATGACACAAATTTAAAAAGTGTTATTCAGCACAGAGGAGGATGGGGATATCACACAGGAAGAACTGGATGACCTTGAGGACTGAAGTAATTAAATGGGATGAAATTCAATTGTACAAAGTGCAAGGTCATGCACTTAGGGACTCATAACAAAAATTTCCTATAAATGGAACAGCACCAGGGTTCAACAAGTGGAAATGACTGAAGAGGAGGTGAATATGGGCATACTAGTTATTCACAGGATGGCTATGAACACCAGTGTAGTGTAGCCTTTAAAAAGGCAAATGAGGTCTTAGAATGCATTAGTTGAAATAGTAGAGATAAAGAAGTATTAATGATTGTAGACAGCTCAGGTGAAACTTCATCTGGAAGACTTTATACCATTCTGGCTGGCTGTATTTCAGAAAATGAACTAAAAATGGAACAGATATAGAGCAGGATTAATAGGATTACAATAGAAAAGATGCTTTCAGGCAGGACAAAAATGTACTTGGAGGGAACAGGTACAATTTTGTACCATTTAGCTC
>NW_017728997.1:49564674-49567114 GCF_001723915.1 Gavialis gangeticus | reverse complement strand
AGAAAAATCTTGGTTTATGTAGCCCAGCAAGTAAAGGCTGGAAGGGATATGATTGCTGTTTTTAAGATACTTCAGGGATAAACACTAGGGAGGGAGAAGAACTATGTAAAATCAGTGTTGGTACAACAAAAAATGTTTGTAAACTGTTCATAAGCAAAGTTTAAACTGGAAATTAGAAGAAAGTTCCTAATAATCAGAGCAATCATGTTCTGTAACCTCCTTCCAAAAGAAGCAGCCTGCTGAAACCCTGCACGCTCCCCAGGAAGAGTTGGGGAAATGATCAGAGAGCTGGGGTATTGAACCGAGAGCTAGATGTTAATATCAGAACAGTCCTTCCCCCCAGCTTTTCCCTTCCTTCTTCTTAGTTTCTGTTTAGCTGCAAACAAGCTGGCTTCAAAACTTGAAACATTTCAAAACTTTTGAAATATTTTGAGTGCCTTTGTTTCATTTCAAAGCTGTTTCAAAGCCTTTTGTTTCATTTTGATTGCACTGTTTTGAACTTGAAACAAGTTGAAACAGTTTCAAAATGAAATGCCCATCAAAATTTTGCACAGCCCTAATAGGCAGGTGTGGTTACCTTTCAGTGTCCGTGCTTCCACATCTGTAAAAGTTTTGGAATCCAGTCCCCACTTGTATGAAGCTGTAGCCTGTTTCTTCTTTAAGGGAGCAAGCAGCAGGAGAGGCAGCTTTCAGGTGGGGAAGGGGGTTAATTAGGGACTCGTAGAACCAGCAGGGTGGCTTGAGCCATATAAGCCCTGGGCCTGAGAGTCATGAAGTTAGGAGCTCCTGGCAGCAGAGCAGCAGGTCCTTGAAGTGACTGTGGAACTGAGCAAGCACCTCTGCAGGCCTGGGAACAAGGGAAGGTACCCTGGCAGGTGGCCTTTGTTTTATGTTATAACCCAGAGAATGTTTTAGTGCCTGCCAGAGAGTGCAGATGACTATTATTAAGTTGCACTGGTGGTTTATCTGTGAGGCCTGCCATGGCAAGCTCAAGGCCTACTTAAAGTGCTGGTAGCCCATAAGTGAGGCCCAGCAAGGAGTTCATGAGCCCAGGGGGTGGGGATCCAAAGATCCTGAGCCCAGGATCCAGGGAAGGGCTGGAAATAGGATCAGGAGGTCCATGAACCCAAGGCCAAGAGAGGGGCTGGGAATGTAATCAGAGGATCCTGAAGCACTAAGGAGGGCTGAGCAAGAGCAAGACCAAAGAAGATCTAAAGACAAGGAGAGTGCTTGAGCATGGTCCAGGAGCCAGAGACTTGGCTGAAAGTTGGACCAGAGGATCCACAGGCACAGAGAAGACACAAGAGCTGGACCAGAAGGTTCATGAACCCAGAGAGGCTGTGCAGGTGGCCAGAGGGTGGGACCATGGTCTAAGAACATGGAGGGGCTGGCTGCGTGTGGGACCAGAGTTTCCAAGGCCCAAAGGGAGGACTGAGCATGAGACCAGAAAGTCCAAGAGCCCAGGTAGCAGTTGTGTGTCAGACCTGAGGGTCCCAGAGTCCAGAGGCTAGCTGTACAGGTGGCCAGAGGGTCTAAGAGTATTAAGAAGCCTGGAGAGGGGCTAAGTAGAAAAAAACATCAGGCAACATCGTTCAATGATAACATCTGCAAGGCTTGGGGCATAGTGTAGTGGCTTAATAGAGGCATGCAATTAGCCCTTAAGGCTACATTTGCCCTGTAGAGGCATGGGTAGGCCTAAAGGGCCTATTGAGCCTGAGGGCTGAGTTGAGACTACTGGGGTTCAGGAGAAACCTGGTGGAGATTTGCCAGGACTGAGGCTCAGTAGGCTTGTGGGAAGCCTCCCCTATTCAACCTTTAATAAGAACAAGGCATGGCAAGTAAGCAGTCAAGAGAAGGCAACATTAGAGTTGTAGCCAGGCAGCAGCTGCACAGCTACCAGGGGTTGTCACAGCTTCCCCTGGAGCTTGGACTTGCTAGAGAAGCATTTTGTGATCTACAGATGGAAAATGCTGTAGGTGTCGAGCAATAGTAGAAGCAGAAGTAGAGGTACTTCAAATTCCATGAAAGAGTCTGTGGAATAAGATGAAGACTTGGGAGGCTAGGCTGAGCGAGGCATCTGCACTTCAGGGGTGCGTCCAGACGAGTGCGCACATGCCTCTTGCAGCATCTCAAAGCAGTTTGGGAACAAAATAATGCTCCCCACACTGCATGTTTGCAGTGCAGGCTCTAAATGTGATACCTGGAAATCCAGGTATCAAAAAAAAACAACAACCCCAAAACCCTACAGAAAGTCGGAGTGTCTCTATGATGCTTCTGCTGCTCCACCATGTGGGGCACACTCCCTTAGCATGCTCGGGTAAACAGAAGTGGAGCAAGGCTGTGGCATGACTGGGACCTGGGCCCTGTCCCAGGTAAGTTAGCAGGAATGTGGGGGTGGGAGGGTTATGGGTGTGGGGAGGGGTGAAATTCTGGTCATCTT
>NW_017728997.1:49560069-49564194 GCF_001723915.1 Gavialis gangeticus | reverse complement strand
CTGTGCTGACATCCAGTCATAGTCCTGATGGCCTGGCAGGCTGCTGCTGCCAGTGCCAAGGGCTGTGCACTGCAGCACGGGGGTGGGGGGACAGGTGTGTGGCAGACCGCCCCTCAAACCCCACATCCCGACCCACACACCCCTCCACCCCCATCCTGCAAACCTCACACCCACCCACATCTGCCCCCACATCCACCTACACACTGTACATCCCCCCACAACCCCTTCCCACCCCCTCTTGCAAACTCCACATCCCCCCATCACACACCCAATGTGCCCAGCTGCCAGACAGGGCAGGAGCTGTGGCTGCAAAGGCAGCTGTCCCCACATCCTAGTTAGTGAAGGAGTCAGAGAGAGCTCTAATTTTTCTATGATAAGAAAGCCAAAGCAAACATCAAACCATATGGATCTTTGGAATTTATTTTTTTATGATGATAAACGCACTGGTAGGCTTCCAAATTGCTTTAAAATTGTAAATATATCAATAAAACATTGCTCAACTGATCTAGTGGTTTTTGTTTTAATTGTCAAAGAACATGGAAGTTGGGGTAATTTAAAGAGTGAATTTGGGATTTTTTATCAGAGAATCTGCAGTTTTTAAATAGGGAACATCAGGATTCCTGCTAGTGAGGCAAGTGGCAGGACCCAGGCAGAGGTGCCTATTCAGGGCTGGCACCCAGGACCCACCTGGTGGGCAAATGGGGTGGCTGACCTCCCGGCCATTTGAGGCCAGGAGGACATGCTTTGACAGTTCAAAGCAGGCCACCACACTGAGGACATCTTTCAGGCAATAGCTGCCCAGATGGCAGGGTGGGGGCACACGTGGCAGCAGTGCCGCACAAAGGACAACTGTGCAGCTACAGCCCGCTGGCAGCAGGACCAGAGGTGCACAGGTGCTGGCCCCAGGCTCTAGCTCCCCCACAATTTGACCCATACCAAAGTGCATGTTCAGGGACCTGTACTGAGGCAAAAATCTCTGGCACAAATTTGTGCCACTCCTATTTGAACTGCTACAAGCGCACGTTGAAAGAAGGAAGTGCTGTCAGTCTGTCTGGGAGAGGAGCACAGGGAATGGAGGAAGAGACAGTCAGAGACACCCTGAGAAGAGTGCGGGGCCCCGGGACAAATCAGCCTGTGCGGGGCCTCACCCCCAGACGCGAGGAAGCTGGTGGCACATTCAGTGGTGGAGGGGGAGTGCTGAGCGGCCAGACATGAAGGCAGCGCGGAGTTGCTGTGACTGCTCCACCTGGCTCCACAGGGCCCCCCAAAGTGTGGGGTCTGGGGTGGTTGCCCTGATTCGCCGCACACCCCAGGGACAGCCCTGGGGACAGTACATCCTAAGCAGCAGATAATTATCCCTGTTCCAAGTAACACAGTTGGTGAACAGGACAAGGACAAGTCTCTTGCAAGCTGAAGCCATTTGGAGTTAAGGATACTTAGCACTTCACAGGACACAAGGAGAACAAGGAAAGCAGACTCAGTTTGTGTCCAGGGCATGTGTGGGAGCACGGGAGAACATTATCTGGGGAAATCTGTTTGTTTCTGCTTTAATGCCCATGTTGCACTTCTGCTTAGTATTTATTTCTTTGAAGTGCTTTCTGTCTAACTCCTGAGTAGACTCAACTTATTGTGGTCCACCCTGATTCTTGTCTTGGTACCAAGACAAACTTTTATATGCAAAGCAGCCAACGTGTCCATTAATAGCTTTTCTCCCTCTAGCACATAACAGCTATCAGAGAAAGTGGCTACCAAAATGCACTTACCTCCCTCCCAACCCAAGCAGCCTTGGGTGGGTTTCAAGACACAGTGGGAAAGTGAGCTAGCAGCCTTGTTTCTCTGCAGTAAATTGAGTCGTGTTGGCCCAGATACTTTTCTGCAGCTTAGACACCCAGAGATAGTTTCACTTATCCCAAAATAATGCATCTTGCTCAGAGTCCTGTTTTTCCACCTAGGGAAGCATATGGTTTTCTCAAGAGGCAGTTAAATGCCTCTCCAGAGGCAGATCCTGTTCCACCCAGGGAGGTGCATAACTCCGGTCTCACAGTGGGCTGCCATGGGTACCTTCTTCAGGTCAGGATCCAGCTGGCTATGACTTTGTTAGAGGGGATACATCTGTTTGCTTGAAGAGTGTTGAACTGACAGGCAGCAGTGTTGACTTCAGTGTTCCTGCCTTTTGCCCAAAAGCTTAATAGTTTACACCCTTGCATAGGAGGTGGAAAACTTGGCCCTGGTCAGCCTCAAGAAGTTTGAACGCCCATTTTGCATTTCTCAGGAGAGTGCTCTAACTTCAACGTTTTGGGCTGGGCAGGATGGAGAAGAGCCTCCCATTTCTCCTATTGAATGTTGCCTTCTGTGCAGTGAGCAACGAAAGTATCACAAAAGCAGGAGAGTAGTCAAGAGATGGCCTGATTTTGTGGTCCAGTGCAGTGAGCACTGCCATGGAAAAGAGAAAGCCCTGGCCCCAATGCATTTTGCATGACTTGCTCGATAAAATGGAAATCTTTTTGTTCCATGTTACAGATCCTACATGGTTCTGTCTGGGTTCCAGAAGTTGAGGAGTTTTTTGATTAGGTGTCAGTGGGCCTGTAATTATTAGACAGCAGAGATTTGATTTGGGGGTTTTCCTCGCACAGTGGCTTCAGACTGGAGGATATTTGTGACTTGTCCTCTCTGAGAAGACTTAATATTTTTTCTATATATTGAAAATATTTCCTCACCTGCCTGGCCAAACAGAATCTGTTACACCTGGATGGAAATATCTCAGTTCCAGTCTAGATTAGAGAACTTGAGCAGCAATGAGCCCTTTTTCAAAAAGCTGTCTTGGTTGGTTGAAAAGACTAAGCTCTTATCTTAAGTAAATAAGAACAGAGCAAGTCCTCAACACTTCTTAGAGAAAAGAATGCTTCAAGATACCATAACCTACAGAAAATCTCTCTTTCTCCTGAGAGGTTCTACAAACTCTCATATCATGGTCCACATAGCATGTAACTGAAAGCAACTAAAGCACACAACTGATCTTTTCTTTCCTTCTCTTTTCCTCTGCTATTCTTCTCTCTCTCGCATCCTTTTTTTCCATTAGCATAAGCTAAATTGATGTAAGACACTACTAAACTAGTAGTAAGTTCACGCTGATTTAAGTGCAGGTCTTTAGTGTGTAGACAGGTCCTTACTTCTCTTCCTGAACTGGTGGAGAGGAATAAAACAGTTCTCAGCTTCACCTTATACAGCTGTTTACACCAGTCAAAATGGTAGTGTTTTGCATGGGTATGAAAAATTAACTGCCCAAGGCACAGAGCAGTAGATAATCAGGTTCAGAGTCAATACAGGATATGATCTCCTGGTCTTTTGAGTTAACAACTGTTATCTTCTGTTTATGCACATGACGTTCTGTATCCTTCCAGTGTGTAAGTGACTATTTTTAGCTTGACTCAGACTGTTCTGGCATCATCCTCATTAATTCCTTATAAAGCTTTAAAAGTAGAAAAGAAAATGCTTCAAAGGAACCTCAAAAGTTTAGGATCTGTTTGGGGCTCTACATTCCTAAATCTGCTCCCACTGAAGTAATCAGCAAAACTCCCTTTGATTTCAGAGGTGCAGTAGCTGCTCTGATTTTGAGGAGAAAGCTTAAGGTGATCTTTAGGAAAATGTAATTACTAGAGGTGCACCAATACATAGGTCCCATATTGGACTGGTGCCAATATAAGGAAAATCAACAGTATTGGCAATTGGCTTTTTTTGGCTGATATGGCCGATAACTGCCCGGTGCATGCATGCAGCTGCAGTACAGCACGCAGGCAGCCAGGACTGCAGCCTGGAAGCTTGGAGAGCAGCCAGGTCTGGCTGGTAAGTCTGTTGTGGGGGAAGGGAAGGGGCGTGGGGGGGCAGATCGAGGCACCCGCAGTGAGGGAGGGAATGGATCAGGGGCTGGGGCTGGAGCAGATGCTGCCCAGCCAGGGCAGGGTGTGGGACAGCTGTGAGCAGCTCCTCCAGGGGGCATGCGGGGGCAGGGGGGCTACTGCCGCTGCATGCACCCCAGGAGGACATGGGGGTATGTGCCCCCCTGATCTGTGTGCAGGGCAAAGGCAGGCTGGGGCTGGGGCTGCGCCGAGCTCTTCTGGGGGGGGG
>NW_017728997.1:49543330-49560006 GCF_001723915.1 Gavialis gangeticus | reverse complement strand
CAGTAGCAGTGCTGGGAGAGGGGGTTATGGGGGGCTATGGGAAATTTTGGGGTGTCTGCAGCCCCCCTGTAGTCCCCCTCCCAGTGCTGCTGCTGCCTGCCCCAAGTTCAGCCCAGCCCCGCCCCATGCCCTGCTGGGAAGAGCTCAGCACAGCCCTGGCCCCAGCCCACAGCAGCAGCCTGCCCTCACCCCACCTATAGATCCAGGGGCACACGCCCCCCATGCAGTGGGAGCTACCCCTTCCTGTGCCCCCTGTATGGGCCACTTGTGGCTCTGTCCCATGCCCCACCCTGGATGGGCAGTGCCTGCCCCTGGCTCAGCCCCAGCCCCACTCCATCTGTCACCACAGGGGCCTCAATCTGCACCCCTTTCAAGCCCCTTCCCTCCCCTTCTGCCACAACAGACTTACCAGCCCAACGCTGGTCTCCAAGCTGCTGGGCTGCATATCAACAATCAGATCCGTATCAGCAGATATGGCTCGTCAAAAATTGGCCATCAATATCGGTGCAAAAATTCTCAGTGCATCCTTAGTAATTCCCTTATTTCCACCTAAGTCCCCTGCAATTTTGTAGCTTGTATTTCTGCAGGGTATTAAAGCTTACTGCACAGGCTCATCATAGCTGCTGAGTGTCCACAGCCACAACTTGCCATTAGTGGGAGCTGCAGGTGATCACTACAGCTAGGGACAGACATTACACATAAACCAGTTTAAGTGATCAGAAACTAGTTTAAACTTGTAACAGAACAGATGTTCAGTGCACATAAGCCAGTCTGAAAATGGCTGAAACTGGTTTGAGATAAAACCTGGTTGAATGTAGTATCAGACTTAACTGATTTGGGTCAAACCAGTTTATGTATTGTCCCAGACCCCTTCTTGGTTTAAGTTAAACCAGAGTCCCACAGCATCCCAGATGCTTTGCAACCCTGGGCAGGGCTCTGATCTCTGCTTCAGCCCAGCAGGGCTGGCCTCGCCCCTCTGCACCCTAGCTGGAGCTTTGGCAGAGACTGCTTGTACAGGGTGTATGCCTGGCTTCCCCCTGTGTCCCCCCCCCAATCACTCTCTGCTCAAGCAGGGATTCCCCCTTATCCTCTGCCTTACACAGACACCTCTCAGCATTAGCTAGCATACCACGTGTTGCCTACGGTCTGTGCTGTGGAAGACAGGACAAAAGGAAGACATGACAGTGTTGGCTTAGGGCTTTTTGGAGCTAATTTACAGGTAGCTGGTAGGGGTGTGCGAAGCGGGCCCTATTCAATTTGGATTTGGATTCAGCCTGAATCAGAGACAATGATTCAATTAATTGATTCAGATCACTGTCCCTGATTCAATTTGGCCAAATCCAAATTTGAAGATTCAATGCTGATTCAGAGAATCAGTGATTCCGACATAGACGCAGCTTTAAAAGTTTTTTCTACATACCTTGAGGTAGCAGGCGTGGCTCATGATCGCTGTGATACTGGGGCTCATGCAGAATCCCACAGGAGTGGGAGGGGTCCTCCACATGCTCAGTGGCAAACTGGAAGTGGACCAAATGTACTTCCAGTCCACTTCCAGTTCTGGGGAATGTGCTTCCCCCCACAAGCCTCCCCGGCTCGGCAGTCAGCCACAGGGGGACCCTGTGTGCCCACCCCAGACCCAGGAGGCACCAGTCACTGAGCCAGGGGGGTGCAGAGGGCCTTCCCCCGCCCCCCCCCGCGTGCTTCCCAGCAGACCCAGAAGTGGACCGGAAGTGCTTGTGATCCACTTCCAGGGCTGCTGCTGAGCATGGTAGGGAGCCCCCTACACTCCTGTGGGACACTCCATGCACCCCAGCATCTCAGCATTCATGAGTCCCTGCTACCTAGAGGTATTTAGAAAAAATATTTAAAGCTGTGTCTATGTCCGAATCTCTGAATCTTTCAGAATAGATTTGGAGGGTTCCAATTTGATTCGGAGAGATTGAAGGGTCCTCTGATTCAGTTCTGATTCAGGGATTTGGCCACCAAATTGAGCCAGATCTCTGCCAAATCAAATCAGGGACCAGAAGCTTCGCACAGCCCTAGCAGCTGGTAATGTCCCTCTGTTCCTTCCTTGTAAAATAGTTTTAAAGAAGAGCTTGAACTAATGAGAGAGGCTTTTGCTTTTTTGATGGGCTGATAAATGCTGTTATGTAAGTGTTATGTAAGTAAATGCTATGCAACTCCCAGCTGGCTTTCTCAATGGTCAGGAGCAATGGTGGGGGGGGGGACCCCTCCTTAATCAGAGCATCTTGCCAAGTCCTGGCCACAGCCCCCCGCTCCTCAGCTCGGCTCTGTAGAAGGGAGGGAGGGCTGCTCTGGTGGCCCCTGGCTTCTAGCCTGAGCCACTGCAGGTATGTGCTGGTATTTTCTCAGCCCAGAGGGGGTATCTGTACGGTTACAAACTGGTTCAGCCTAGCCAAGTTAGACTAACGTGCAAAGATTGAATCAATTCAGGCTTAGGCTTTTTGAATGTCTGTCCCTACCCTATCTCTGTAATGCTTCTCAAGTCGGGCATCCAAGAAGTTCAGTCCTCCACATTATTGTCCACTTTGGAAAACATGTATGTTAAGTCACTTGCCCTGGGTCAGAGCCAGGAATAAAATGTGCATCTCCTATCTGCTGACTGTGCATTAACTGCAGAACTATCCTTAGCCTGCTAACAAGCGTGGGGAACTAGGCCAGGTCTCTAATTAACACTTTGTGTTCCCACATTAGGTTCATAAATCTGTTACAAAACTTGTTAACTTGTCCTGTGTGGCCCCCAGGGGGACCCAGATGCTTGCTGCAGAGTACATTAATGCAAGTGGCTACATAAGTCTTTAAGCAACCGTGTTCACAAGCACTGTTATGGTGACTTGAAATGGTGTAAAATCTGACACAGGGTGCCAAACAACACCCCCAAGCTGAAGGAACATCACGTTCCTGGAACAATCCATGCTGTCACCTCCAATAGAAGGAGGAATTTGGACAGTAGTTGACAGCCAGAATGATTGTGTTGAAAAGAATTTGGAGATTTTTAAACCAACAGCTGAATTTTCACACACAAGTGCCATCCTGCCCTCTGAGAATGAGGTAGTCAGGCTTTCTCTGGAAGTAAGCCTTCAGTCTTTCCATTGACCAATGCCGGAGCTGGGGGCCACTGCACTAAGGGTTTGTTTACCCTGTTAAGCCCATGGGTTTAGCTAAGGATTTTATTGCATCAGCTTTACTTTGGCAATGGATAGCATTTATTAGGTGTGGGGGCAGGATGTGGAACCCAAACAGCACACACTGTAGGATAATGTTATAAACTGGATGAGGTTTGAGTTTGTTTGCACAACCAGGGTTGAGTAAGAACAAAATTGAATTACCTTGGAACCTGAATTCCCCTATTTCGCTCACCTCGAGAGTGACCTCTCCTAGTATTAGCTGAAGATTTATTTGTAAAACAGTCAAAGGGAATCCCAGACTGAGAATAAAGATTGAATTCCCCTCTTCACTGCATCATCACATCACAGAAAAGTAGAGTTTGAAGGGACTGTAGGAAGTCATCTACTCCAGCTCAAGACAAGAATTTGAACAGCTTAGATGCAGGAATGCGGGGAGCAACAGATTGTTCATTCAACCCTGGGCTTCTCCTTTCCTGAACTTTGATTCAAGTGAACCATTCTCCCTCTTATCATAACATACTAATATCAGTCGTGTTCCCAGAAGTCACTTCATTAGCCCTAGCAGCTGGGACTATATGCAAAGAGAGAGAGTACTGCTTCATGTTTGCTTGCACAGAGCCAGGATCTCTGCTGCTATAGAGAAAAGGTTAGGGATCAAAAGGAGTTCTGTCATCATCAAGAAGGCATGAAGAGCTCTGTGCCTCTCCTTTCTCTCCTCCCTTGGAGAACTCAAAGGACCTATGGGCTGGATCTTGGAGCCTACCCTGAAAGACGAGCCAGCCGTAACAGGTTATAAATACCCCCTTTATCATACCTATAAGGGATGGAATGCAGCAGCAGAAAATTCCCAAATACCCCACACCCAATCACTATAGCTTGGCTCAGCATCAAATGACATGATCTTACTCCTTAGTGATTCCAACTGTGGCTGGCCACTATGGCTAGGAGCAGATTTGGGCTTGTAGGGACAAATCTTGGCCAAACCTTATTGTATGTGGAGGGCTCCATTAGTAGCAGTCGTCTTCCAGTGGAAGTGCACTGTTAATTGGAATCAGGGGGCGTTTATAGATGTGCTCAGGTCGGGGAGTGGGGTGGGGGTGTAATTAGCATGGCTCTGGGAGCCGTGCTAATTTGAAGTGCCTGGAGTGTCACACGCATCAGTGTCCCCACACTGAAAATGGTGGCGAGGGTGCTTTAAATAAATCTTGTCAAACTAGCTTTAGCTAAAGTGCCCCTGCCACCATTTTTCAGCACAGGGACAATGATACATATGATGCTGGACTCTCCTGGAGTGCAGCAATTATCAGGCTTCGGCAGACGCAGTCAAGTCTGCTTTGATGCACTGTAATTGCAGTGTGTTGAAACAGCCTCCCTGCATGTGTATAGGAGCCCAGAGTGTTGGTAACTAGGATGGGTCCTCTTGCTGGCAGCAGCGACATTCTAAATTACATGGGATTTCCTTTTAACATCTGAGTGCTCGGATGCAGGCTGCTTGCTGCCTTTAAGTTATATGTAAAACGACATGTCCAGGGGAAGGTGGTGGTATGGGGAACATGAAGGCTCTGGATTCAGGGTTTTGGACCAAAAAAGTTCCTGGCCATGGTGAAGAGATCAGTTAGAGAAATAAATGACACTGACATAAGGTTGCTTGATAAATCCCACAAATCAGGAAATTCCTGTCTTTTAGCTTTCCCATAATGCCCATGACCATGGAGTAAAGGTTTGGCTTCCATTAAAATTGGTTTGTGGGGGAGGTATTCAACGAACACCACAATTTAATTTCTGGTATATCATTTCCACTACTCAGTTCTTTGCTGTGTTGTCTATGCAGCTTAGCCTAATTTAGCTCCAACTTTCTACTCCTCACCCAGTCACGATCCATCTCTTCCTTTCCTTGCCCTCTTATGCTCACCATCCTACCCACCTCCATCAGATTGGAGTCTATATTCATGTCCATATTCAAGTCCAAGTCATCACCCTATTTCATGAGGGAATTTATGCACCCAGAGTGCATAATAGAGTGAATCATACTTAGTCAGGTAACCCAGAAGCAATCACAAGCTACACTTTGGCCATCCACTAGGTAAACTATACTTCTGCCCCAAGTCCAACACTAGTGACATAACTGAGGTGAGGAGGAGGGGGACACATTTAAATAGTAATAATAAAAATGAAGCTACACAACCTATAGTAGAATTTTGTTTTGGTACTGCACAATGCACAGGTAACAATCACTGTGATTGGGCATGCCTAAAACTTCCCATTTGAACTATTTTTTGCATCTGGTAATACCTTGCCATTCAGACTGAATTTTGTGCACAGACAGATCTGTTGCCCCTGCTGCCTGTGCACAGTGTAGCCATAATTTTCCGAACTAAACTTACTGCTGTTATGAGGGGACTAGCCAAATGCCTGTCAAGAATGATGCAGGGCAGGGGCAGGTGGGGAAGGAACACCACCACCCACCACCTCATGCCACCGCTGCCTCCCAGGAACTGGGTGGTGGGGGAAGCTTGTACGTGGCAGCCGCTGCTGCCAACCACTGTCCCTGTGGCCACTGCTCCACATCTGGCCACATGCAACCTACCCCCCCACTCCACATCTGGCCCTGTGCCCTGTGCCCCCCACACATGCCCTGCCACTCTACAACCAGCCCCATGCCCAGAGGTGGATTAATATGTACTGAGGCCCTGGGCAAACACAAAATTGGAGGTTGCCTTGCCCCCTGGGAGCTGGACTGCTGGGCAGAGGCAGGGACACTTCTTCTCCTGGTGCTGGCAAGGGAGGCTGGGTGGACCCTGCCAGGGCTGGTGGGGAGCACATGCCCCCCTCTTCTCCTTGCTCCCTACCCCCCTATCCTGCTACGGCCAAACATGCACTCACACGCAGGTGTACACAGAGGGGAGCACACTACTCTCACTCACTCTCTCCATATAGACACACAGAAACATACTCTCCTTGCCAGGAACACAGATACGTGCATGCATGAATACATATATACAGGCACACATGCAGACAGGTGCACACTCTACTCACTCACTCTGCACATGGACGCACAGACACAAAAAGACTCTCCGTGCCATGAACACAAACACAAGTGCACACATTCACGCATGCACATGCACTGTACTCTGCACACAGACACACAAACACACTTTCACACCTGCCATGAACAGATGCATGCACACACACACGGAAGCAGAAAAAGAATTGGGGGGGAATGAGTGTGAATGCATGTGCCCCTGCACTGCCCCGGTGGGAAAATCTGTGGGGGAGGGTAAAGGGGGGGAGTGGGGCTTGGAGCAGGCTGCGATTGGGAGGGAGCAGAGCAGAGTCAGGCTTGGGGCTGTGCCCGCTGTGCCTATGCGGCTGCCCCTTGCCTGGGGTCATTGCCTGGCATTGGCAGCCCCTGCAAAACTGCCGCCCCCCCAGCCCCGGCTGCCTCCCCACACTGGCCCCAGCCCTGCACCGCTCAGGAGGGCCCAGAGCTTGGGGCTGGAGAGGTGTCAGCCTCAGCTGCACAGCCAGGATGCAGGAGACAGAGCCCCGGGCACCCCTGCACCTACCCTGCGTTGTCCCTAGGAAGAGCCCCATACAGCCTGGCAGCTCCTCCAAAGGGTGTGCCAGGGAGCCAAGGGGGGCACGCAGCCCCTGATCCATGTACAGGACAGTGCAGGTGCAGCTGGGGCCGGGCTCTGCCTGCTCCCAGCCTGCGCACCTTCCTCCCACCTTTGTCCCACCTTGGCTCCCCAGCACCGCCTCTGGAGGAGCTGCCAGGCTGCGTCGTGCTGTTCCCAGGGATGGCCCAAGGTGGGCAGGGCAGGGGTGCAAGGGGCTCTGTCCCCTCCAGGCTGGCAGTGCAACTGAGGCTGGCCCTGCTCCAGCCCCCAGCTCCAGGCCCCCCCAGGCGGTGGAGGCCCAGGGCCAGTGCCATTGTGGGGCATGGGGCAGTGGTTTCATGGTGGCTGCTGGCAGCATGCAATAACCCTGGGCACAGGGAAAGGGTGGCTGCACGAGCACGTCTACCCCACTCCACCCCCCCCCCATGGCTTCGTGTCCACCCGGCTTTTGTCCACCTATCTCCCCTCCCTGGCAGGCCAGGCAACGGGGGGCGCCACCACCATGATCCATCCCCTCACTCTCAGGCAGGGAGCCATGGGGTAGCCCCACTGCTCAGGCGGCCTGCATGGGGCAAGTGGCAAGATAAACCTTATCATGTCCCCTTTGCCAGACACCAGAGGGATCGGGGAATAACCCCCCTCCCTGCCCGCCCACCTAAGGGGCCACGCCGGCTCGGCTCTGCTTGCACCCTCGCCCTGCTGCTGAAGCAGCGAGGAGGCAGAGCCCTTGATGGGGGCAGTAGCACCTACCATGGTGTCCAGGGAGCATAAACCTCTTCCTGGCAGGGGGCCCATGAGCAAGGAGTCAGAGCTACTGTGGAATGAGCACGGTGAGTGGCAGCACTGGGGCTCGGAGACAGCAATAGCCCCCCAAACTCCCCTAGCATCACTGCTCCCCCTGCACAGTCCGTGGCAGCTTTCCCTGCCCTGCAGTGTGGCCCCCCCAGGTGGGGAGAAGCTTGCACTCTGGGACACCAGGACAGGGGTTGCTGCCCCTATCAAGGTCACTCCCCCCTCACCACTCCAGAGGCAGGGTGCAGCATGGCCAGAACCCAGCAGGCACAGCCCCACATGTGGGTGGGGGGCAGGAGGGGGCCCATCCTGTGGCTCACCCCATGCAGGGAGTGACCAGCGGTGGTGGCAGGAGTCAGGGCGGGCATATACCCTCTGCCTTAGGGCTATTCTGGCTGGTGTCTGGCCATGCCCCTGCTGCTGCAGCAGTGAGAGGGGAGAGCCCAGCAGACCCTGGCTTGAGTCTGTAGGACAGGGAGGGGGGAATTAAGTCCCTCCTTGGCCAGTTCACTCTAGGCTACTGCCAGGCCTGGCCACACCTCCCAGCACAGCTCCCTGAAGGCAAGAGCATGCTCTAGCACCCCCTGGCACCTGGCCTGAGGAAATGTCTGTTCAGTTGCAAACTGGTTCAATCTAGGCAAGTTAGACTAACCTGCAAAGATTGAATCAATTCAAGCTCTGGCTTTTTGAATGACTGTCCCTAGCCTCTGAGAACACCATAGGGAAGAAAACAACAAGTAAGGGCTCAACTTCAGACTGTGCTGAAAAATCACTTAGATTACCCGTGTTATATTTTCAAAGGCAGCAAATAATCTTTTTTAAAAATCATTTCAGTATCAGCAATTGTTTGAGTTTCTTCCTGTAGGTTGTCCAGATGGCACAATGTTTTTTAATATCTGATCCTGATTCTAGTTGAGACATTGAGGTTAATAAGGAGCTAGTGAATATACATTCTAACACATTTTGGGGTCAGAGATATGGGAAGTCCATTTAAAGTGCATCATTATAAAAAGCCTTGTTTGTTTGGTTGATGAGTGCTGCCAAACACTGCTCTTAACCTCCTGCTTATGTCTCTCGGAATCATACTTAAAAAAAAAAATGTCTTTTTTTTGCTTGTCATAAAGTGGAAATTTTGATTGTGTTTAGCACTGGCTTTATTTTAATACCGGTGATGTCTGCTTGCTTTTGGAAAATCTCACTCCTAAAATAGAATAAAAATATCTATTTCAACAGATATAAGCAAAAGAATTTCCTTAGTAAAACCCATTGTAAAATGTATTTCTTTTCACAGGAAATATATACATTTTTAAATTTCCTAAAAAATAAAATTGTTTTTGAGTGAAAAATTGAACATTTTCAAATTGGTTGAAAATCCTTTTTTTAATTGAAAAATGACCTAATTTAAATCTTCATTATTATTTATTATATTGTAGCTTTTACAGTGTGCAAGACACCATACATGAGCTAGCTATGATTGAATAGATCATTCAAATATGTACATTTATATATGTAATGTATACTTCACTACCTCGTTCAGACTTTCAATTGTTACAATAAGATCTCCACTGTGTTCTTTTTGACTTGATAAGAGAGTCAGAGGGAATGGTTCTCAATCTTTTTAGACTCAAGGCTCCTCTTGGAAAATGCTAGCACTTAGCTTTTGCTGATTTTTTGACTACAGGAAAAATACTAGAGCAATTCTTCTTGCAAAGACCTTAGCAAGACCACAGCAGGTCACTATGATACTATGGATTTCTATTTGAAATCTCTGGGTTTATTTTGTAAATCATAGGTAAGTGTTTGAATCCTGTGGAACTTGTAAAAGGATTTCATGGAACCCCAGTTGAGAATCACTCTTTTACTCTTGCATTCAGATAGAGCTTTTAATAGCAATGATTGCATGGGTCCCATGACAGACACATGCAGGATCAGTTTACAGCAACGACTGAAAACTAGATCTTCTGGAAATGTTGTAAGAAGCAAAATCTCCGTGAAAGTAAATATTTGCAAGGGTTAGAATGTGGACTTCTGGGCTTTTCTGCCTCGCTTCACCCCAGTTTTTTAATTTTTATTTTAGTCAAAGTTCAATGCTAGCCAAACATCGTGAGACTGAAGCCCTTTGACCCTCCCCGTAAAGTAAGTACATCTCAGTTAACAAAAGTTCAAGCTCCCATATGCCACCCTGCTTAGATGAACCTGACCTTCAGGGTTCTCTAAGGTTAGGTACAGACAGTCAAAAAGCCTGAGACTGAATCAATTCAGTCTTTGCAGATTAGTCTAATCTGCACAGATTAAACTGAAACAGAAGTGACAGACATTTACCTTTGATTCAGGAAATGCAGTCACATGCCTACAATGGCTAAGACCAGGCACTGGGGGGCACTAGATTATGACTCTCTGGCTGCATGTTCACTTCCTCTTCCTGCTGCCTCCAAGGTCTCTGGGATTTGCAGTCCAGAATTACAACAAAAGGACTCTGCAGGGTTGTTCATCAGTTCTTCTTCCTGCTGCCTCTGGGATTTGTAGTCCACAGTTGCACCTAGCAGTAAGTTTGAGCAGGGGAAGGGGTGTTTAACCTCCCCCCTGGCCCTAGACACTAGCTGGGGTTTGTTTGGGCGGGGGGCATTGTCAGCCAGCCCTCACTGCTCCAGCTAGGGAGCAGAGGGGAAGGGCCAGCCCTGCTCTCTGGAGCAGACAGCCCAGCCTAGCCCAGGGCTGCAAATGCTGGAGGACTGTGATTTAACTTGAACCAGGACAGAAGTTTTATGAACTGGTTTGACTCAAATCAGTTAAGTCTGATACTGCATTCAACCAGGTTTATCTTAAACCAGTGTCAGCCATTTTGAAACTTACGTGCTTCTGTTCTGTTACAGGTTTAAACCAGTTTCTGATCACTTTAATCAGTTTATGTGTAACTTCTGTCCCTTGCCCAAGAAACCAAGTGGTTTTTGTTCTCCGGTTCTACAGGTCTCCAGTTCTCTACTACCCTACTTATTCTGCTCACAACTGTGGGCTAAAGCTGATGGATTTTTGTAATGCTGCTTCTCTGTACAAGGAAGTGGATGCCTTGGTGGAAACTCTGGTAGGTTTTTTTTTTTCCCACACTGGTTTCAATTGAAGAAATAGTAAGCCAATAGGGCTGTTACTTTTGTTTAAGAACCTACCATATACTGTCATCTGGAACAAAGGGAAATTTTCACTTGGTCTGTTCTTTAGGGTGCAGATCAATTTCTGCTGCGATCACTGGGTAGTCAATAGATGGTAAATACATTTTCACCAGAAATTTAGAGTAGATTTGTGCTGGTGAACTGCAGGTGAGCGGTGCTGTATGGTTCGTTCAGTCCTTCATTTATTTGGTTTATGACAATTTCAGTTTTTGCCACTGAGACTCAAGATAATTAAACTGAACTAAGAGGACTGGGTACTTATAGTCAACTTCCTTGAGCTTATTATATTAAGTTGGCCACTTGTGCCACCAGATTCCACGCAAAGAATTTTTCCATGTTTTCAAGATAATGTCCATGCCAAGTAGCAATGCAATTACAAATTCTGGCCGTTCTCCTGATGGAGTCTAATAGCTCTACTGCCACAAATACACAAATGGCATTTCTGGGGATTTCTAAAATTATTCTTTTTTTCTGCCAATGAGTGGTTGTACAATTGGCAGTGTACAATGATGACTCCCTAGCTATATACACAGAGGAATAAAATAAATGGGCCAATATAACTTACAAAAATACTCTCAAGGATTTCAGAACTAGCTCATCTGAAAAAAGGTGGTTTGTACACAGTGCATGGTGAAGTGGGATAACAGTTGTCTCGTTGTTTTTTTGGTATGATATGCCTAATTCATTCTTTTGTGCTTTCATCATTTATGAACAATGCTGCCGTGCTGCTAAACCTTTCACAGCGTTTTCCTTCAAGTACTATATAACTCTTCAAGGGCCTACATGCTTGGAGAAGCAACTCTAGATTTATCACTCTTAAAAACATTAGTGGTTCTCTATATCTTTTTTTCAGGCAGGGAAAAAGAGCAATTTATGTGAAAGAATAATGGTGGCACAAGAAATAATTGATATAAACTGGCTATGAATAAATTTAAACTGGAAATTAAAGGAAAGACTGACTTGAGAACAGTCAAGTTCTGGAACAGCTTTACAAAGGGAGCAGTAGAGGCAAATGACCTAACTAATTTTAAGTTGGAACTTTATGAGCTCATGAAAGAGATAATATAATGTGCTGCCTGTGATTGCAGGGCATGGGACTGGATAAACCCAGAAGGTCTTTTCCAATCCTCTGTTCCTAATTACATTTTCAAACATATTTGTATTAAATCCACTTTGCTGCAATTTATTTAGATAAACTCTCAGAGAAACCTTCCTTCCCTCTAATATAGCTAATACGACTGAGTGAAATTACGTCGACAGTTTTGATTCGATGCTGTTTTGACTCATTTCGAGCTTGAAACAGTGAAATCAAAATGAAACACAGAGATTTGAAACAGCCTTGAAATGAAACTAGGCAAGTCAAAACATTTCCAAATTTTCGTAACATTTCGAGTTTCAAAGCTCAAGCTGGGCTTCCCTGCATGGAAACAGAAACTAAAGTAAAGAGAGGGAGAGGGGGTGCTCTCATTGACTGTGTAGCTGGCCAGTGACTGTCATCGTTTCCTGAGGTCCCTTCCAATCCCAGTGCTCTGGGGGAGGGATGGAAAAACTGCACAGAAGGCAGCATTGTTTGAACTGCCCAGTGCTCTGCCTTGGTGTCAGTCGCTGAGCGGCGTGTTCCAAGTTTGCCTGTCAGCAGCTACGGGTGCAGGGCCCAGAACCCGGACTCCCCCTGCACCAATCTCCTCGACAGCTGGCAGGCTTTGTGGCCACAGCAGGGCCTAGCAGGCCTGCAGTTTTCAACCCCTGTGCCCCAAGATGGACACAGTTGCACAAGCACCCATGTCATGAGTTTTGCCTGTCAGCAGCCAGAGGTGCAGGGCCCCAGAACCCCTGCACCAATCTCCTTGACAGCTGGCAGGCTTTGTGGCCTCAGCAGCGGCTAGCAAGCCTGCAGCTTTCACCCTGCTGTGCCTTAACACACACAGTGTCACCTGTGTCACGAGTTTTGCTCATCTGCAGCTTGAGGTGCAGTGTCCCCAAAACTCCTGCACCTATCTCCTTGAAACTTGGCAGGCTTTGTGGCCTCAGCAGGGGCTAGCATGCCTGCAGTTTTGACCCCACTGTGGCTTAACACGTACATGTGACGTGAGTTTTGCTTTCAAGAGTTTGAGGTGCAGTTTCCCCAATGCCCCTGCACCTATCTCCTTGAAACCTGGCAGGCGTCATGCCGTCCGAGGGGGCTATCATTTCTGCAAGTTTCATCCAAATCAGGCTAGCAATGACACCCTCTTTGAATGGGTTCTGGGTGGAGGCCCAGGTGGGAGAATTACCTTGCCCAGATCCTACTGGAGAGGATTCTACAAAAGTCTAGTTATGTGGCTGGGTGCCTGGGGCACAAGGACAGTGACACCTTCCAGTTGCTACCATGTTGTCGGCATGATTGCAATTATGACTGTGTGGCTGCCAGTGGCAGCCTTTTTTTCCCCTCCCCACATGCTTCCAAGTCAGTACCCAGGGCAGTTGCCCCTTTCCCCCCATCCTAGTTACACCATTACAATGCTGGGTACAACTCTGAATGGGGCAGGAGGCATGGGGGGGGGCTATTTCCAGACTAGTAAGCTTGGGGTGTTCCAGAGCCCAAATCACAGAATCATAGAAAAGTAGGGCTGGAAGGAACTGATAGAATTTAACTTGTCTAACCACCTACCTGAGGCAGGATCATCCTTATTCAAACCACCCTGTACAAATCCGTTGTCTAACCTCTTAACAAAACGACTCAGTCAGCCCTGTCACAACCCTAAGGCATAGCATGTTAACTTGCCATGGGTAGAGCAGAAGGACCATGGCATCCAACGTTTTGCTGCTGCAAAAGTTGTTAAGATATGCTTGAGAGATCTAAGGAAGAGGGCCGTTGGTCTAACCCTGAGCAGAGGGACAAGACCCTTCAGCCAGGAATTTCTGGGGTTTGCCAATGTTTAGGCAGGAGCATTGGCATAGCCCAGTCAAAATCCCCAGGCTTGGCTGCAGACAACCCCTAATGCTTTTTTAGGAAGGTAAAAGCATTCACCTTCTACCTCCCTGACACGCGTAGCAGCAGGAAAGGAAAAATATCCCAGCCCCATGTGGTGACCAGCAAAACCCAGAAGCATAAGAAATACTCATTGTAAAACATAAGCATAACTACTCCCAGAATATCCCTGACCAATTCCAGCCTCTTCTTGAACACCTCCATGATGGAGTGTCCACAACCTCCCTCCGCAGTCTATACCATTGCCTAACTGTTCTAAAACTGAAGAAGTTTTTCCTGATATTAAATCTAAACCTACTTTGCTGCAGCTTCAAGCTATTGGTCTGCATTATACTCTCTACAGCAAGAAAAAAGTGTTACCTATTCTTTATGGCAACCCTTTTGTCCCCGACAGGCCTTCGTAGATCCCTACTAGTAGTGTAGCTCCCCGTTCGGGTGACCACCCTCTGCACCGAGCACTGGTGTTACTGCAGTTGAGTTGTCTTCCCCGCTTCACCAACCCTGCTTCTCGCCTGCCACGACTTTGCTGTTATCCCAGTGGGATGGGGCCAGTTCACCGGTCCCTCGGTGTCCCGGGTTGGCCTCGTTGGTTACACACGGGGCTCCAGCCACCCCTACACCCTGGCCTCACGCCACCTGTGGTCTCCACTTCCTTGCACCGACTCAGCAATGTGCCGACAGACTCCTCCCTCACCTGCGTAGATATCCCAGCCCTATTGCAAGGGATACTTCCCACCACCAATTCATCACCTGAACCCTCAGCTGCGTGCTTCCTCACAGTGATCCCTCTACCAGGTGTACCTCCCTGACCTACCACCCGCGCCCCTATGATATTGCCCAGGAGTGACGTCTCCTGGATGGGTATACAGCTCTGTCCCCTTTATTCCTCAGTCGACGCCTTCTATTTTAGGCGGTGATCCTGCCCCGAACTTTCTCTCCAGCCCGGTGCGTCTTCGGCCTCACCCTCCTCTTCAGCACTTCCCGCGCCCCCTGCCACGGCACTTACTTCATGCAGCTCGGGATCTTCCTGGGTGATCTTGATCCCCTGTTGTTCCCCTGCTCTGGCACCGCAGGCTCTCTCCGCTGGGGATCCAGCTATCCCGCCTCTTCTCCCGGCCACCGGACACTCCAGCTCTTTGTCTCGGCAGCTCCTGTCCAGCTGGGCTAACGGCAGGGACCACTTTGCCCGTCGTTTGTTCCTCTCTCCCTCTGCCGCCTCCGGAGCGGCAGCCACCATTTTTAAATCTCCCGGCCGGCGTCTGACGTCACCGTCAGCTGTTGGCTGCAGCTGTACATAGACATGGCTAACGAGCCGCGCAGGCTCTCCCTCCTTTGCGGCGTCCTGCTCTCCCGGTAAGTTTTCCTGGCTTCCGTGAGTCCCGGGACACCTTTATATATTTGAAGACTGCTGTCGTGTCTCTTCTTAAGTACCTTTTCCCTAAGGTGAATGTGCCTATTTCCTTCAACCTCTCCTTGTATGACTTGCCTTTCAAACCATTTATCATTTTTGTTGCCTGCTTTTGGACCTTCTCTAACTTCTCCATGTCCTTTTTAAAACGTGGAGCCTCAAACTGATAACAAAACTCCTGCTCTTTGGAGCCATCTTAAGTAAGTGCACTGTATTAAAACAGAATGACTCGGAGCTAAATATGGCTCTTGCCTTTTCTATTACATGCAACTCTTTCCAAGATTCATGATTAATTAAAGAAGGGAAAGTTCCACGATATAATTAAGGAATCTTCACAGACTGAGGCACTTCATGATTGTTGCATAACGTAAACAATGAAGCACCCAGGGAGCTTGGCAGCAGCTCACGCTCTTTCTATGCCTGTTTTTGCAGAACACATTTAGTGGTGAGCTGAGTCAGCAGGATTTAGCTCAATGCACCTACAGAGCTGCTGGGAGTTTCTCGGGATATATGGAAACAAAACTCCTTTTAGATGAGTAATTTCATAAAGGCTTGAACTCCACCCACTTGCCACCATCTAAACACCAGCAGCTGCTCACTGTTCTTTTTCCTCCCAAGGCCTCACCAGGTGGTGGTTCATAAAAATTGCATGTGGGGACGGGGAATATACAGATCTGTAGAGCTGGTTTTTATACAGCTGTCTTCACTCAGGCCACAGAGTAGGAAAAACTTTCAGAACTTTCTAAGGAAGTTGAGTAACACCCTGAACACAGTAGACTACAATCTACTGTTGAGAATCACGTGTGGAGTTAGTCAAAGCTTTCAAAAAGATGGCCCTAAAGTTAACTCCTAAATCCTAATTCAGTCTCAAAAGATCATGTGACTTCGGAGGGCTTAAATGGGAGTTAGCTCCTAAACCACTTAGGTGCTGTGGAAAAATTTAGTCCTATATAAGGGGGATAATTTAAAAAGTGCTGAGCACATAGCAACCCCCAGTAAGGTCACTCAGAGTGACTGAGCACTTAGCATTTTAAAATCACCCCATTTATTTAACTGCCAAAAGCAGGATGCAGTGGGCTAATTCAAGGCTCATCAACACCATAAATGTCAAGATCCCACATGATGAGGCAAGAGCAAGAATTCACCCAGACCATGCTGAGACCACACAAGAACAGGGGTCTGAGCAACACATTCAAAGAACAGCCGGAGACAGCGCCTTCAAGCTGCACAGCTAAACCCAGGTGCTCGGCAAACCTTTGAGGCAGCCTGCAACACAGTACAAACACCACAGACTGGGGGCCACCATGCATAGCCCCAGAGTACAGAAAAGATTGGAAAGGGTGCCTTTTTCACCAAGCTACAGAGGTCACCTTCTGTTGACTGACAGTGCAGGGGAGAAAGGGTGAAAGAAAGGAGACAGGGCTGTCCAGACAGCTGGCTCTTCAGATGCCATGATCTGGGAGGGCTCCTAGAGTACAGCATTTTATGAGCTTCAAAACATCAGGTCTAGAAGTTGCTTAAGGGACTTAATCTTAAGTCTCTTAAGCAACTCTCTTAAGTCCCTTAAGC
>NW_017728997.1:49526328-49538330 GCF_001723915.1 Gavialis gangeticus | reverse complement strand
TGAAAGAAAGGAGACAGGGCTGTCCAGACAGCTGGCTCTTCAGATGCCATGATCTGGGAGGGCTCCTAGAGTACAGCATTTTATGAGCTTCAAAACATCAGGTCTAGAAGTTGCTTAAGGGACTTAATCTTAAGTAAGTCTCTTAAGCAACTTTTTGTAAGTTTCTCCATCTATGTTGTGGTGGGGGAGGGGGAGGGAAGAAGGTACTAACTAGGGCTGTGCGAAGCTTCAGTCCCTGATTTGATTTGGCGGACATCCAGCCCAGTTTGGCAGCCAAATCTCTGAATCTGAATGGAATCAGAGGACCCTTTAATTTCTCTGAACTGAATCAGAATCCTCCGAATCAATTCAGAGAGATTTGGAAAATTCGGAGATTCAGACATAGACACAGCTTTAAATGTTTTTTCTAAATGCCTCTAGGTAGCAGGGGCTCATGAATGCTGTGATGCTGGGGCGCATCCACAGAAGCACGGGGGGCTCCCCAGCGTGCTCGCCAGCAGACCCAGGAGTGAAGCAGAAGCACTTCCAGCCCACTACCGGGTCTGCCAGCTTGTGCGCAGGGGTTCCCCCCTTCCATGCTCCCCCGGCTCAGTGACTGGTGCCTCCTGGGTCTGAAGGGGTACCCAGGGTCCCCTGCAGCTGATTGCTGAGCCAGGTGGGCCTGGGGGAACTCCCCCACATCCTCCCCAATGAAAGTACTTCCAGGTTTGCTGCTGAGCACATGAAGGGCCTCCCCCCACACCTGTGGGATGCTCCATGCACCCCAGCATTGCAGTGATCACAAGCCGTGCCTGCTACCTCAAGGTGTATAGAAAAACTTTTAAAGCTGTGTCCATGTCCGAATCGCTGATTTTCCGAATCAGTATTGAATCCTCAGATTCAGATTCAACTGAATCGAATCGGGCAGTGATCTGAATCATCAAATCGAATCATTGTCCCCAATTCCGGCCAAATCCGAATTGAATAGGGCCCACTTCGCACACCTCTAGTACTAACCACATCAACATCAACAGGGCCCACTGCACCAGCTTTTCTACCTCTATCCCCGTTCCCTTTTTACTCCTGCATTTTGCCATTTAATTTAATTTAAACCTATTTTTGAAAATTTTGACTGTAATTTACGGACCACTGATGCAAAGGCTAAAGGATGTACAGGTAAAAAAGAAAGACTTCTTTCACTTTTTACATTTTGTAAACATTACAGATTTGCTTTCCCATCCATTAGCTCAGCAGCAACAGTGGGGGATAAATTAAGTCTTTCTAGTCATTCAGTGTCTCTAATCTAATATTCACAAGGTGTTTTGCCCACACCTAAAGCATCCAGGATTTCCAAGAGATCTCCTATCCAAGAACTCACCAGGTCCTCTGACTGCTTAGCTTCTGAGATGGGATAAGAACACCTGTTCTCTGTATGCCATGCCTTGGGGCAAGGGCCTCCGAATATAGTTTGTTAAGCACAAGTTAGAGAAAGACTCTGATGCATGCCCATGCCATGCTACAGTCTAGATGATAACTTCCCAGCAAAAAGTTGTGGATCTTTTGCCGCAATATCCACAAGAGACCTGCTCTGAAGTATTGAGAACTAACTCAAAGCTGCTCCGAGAGGAAATTATCTTCATAAGACAAGCCCTCCATAAGTCAGGGTGTGGTGGGGAATCCCCACCCAATCAGTTCAGTTAGCCAACAGTTGTGAGAGGTAAGGGGCCAGATATGCCCTGGATCCTGCAATGAGCTGTTCAGGTTCCATGTACGGTGCATGGGAAGTACTAGACTCCTCACAGTGGACTCCAAAAGAGCCACTTAAGATGCACTCCATTCGCCCCTCTCCTGAAGAGAGCAACGCATCCTTCAGCCACATTCAGAAGAAAGTGGCAGCTGGCATTGCATTTCATGAGGAGCACGGTGCTGTCAGTGTGTGGTAGACACGATCTGAAAACAACTTCTTGATTGAGCACCTCGGGGAACTTTAGCAAAGAAACACGAGCACCTGCATCCTAGTCAGGCCCGGGTGTGGGCTAGGCATCATGCTGCTCAGGCCTATTCTGAGGCACTTCTGGACACGTGCAAGAGTAAAACTCCCATGTTCCCATCTGGTATGGATGGAGTTCAGGTGCCTCAAAGGTTAGATGTCCGTGTTTGTAACTCGAATATGGGTGCTTCAGTCTTTCATTTTCTTGGGCTAGATCCCCAAAAAAGTCCCTGCATTTGTTACAACATATTTGGAACTTTAAACAAAAGCATTCATGAAAATATGAAAGGGAATAGTCTGAGCATCATCTGACTGCCAAAAACACGCTTAGTGTCTCACAAAAGCCACAAAATGAGTGTTACTGACCTGAGAGCTTACAGCCTAAATTTGACATGAATTAACAAGTGGTGATTATAACTGGTTAAAGTGCTGGGAAAGGGAAACAACTCATTATTATTATTAATAATAATTAAAATAATAAGCTTAATTGTATGCTGGTTTTATGGTAGCACCCAGAGGCTACAGTGGTACTATACACAAACATGATTAAAAGCCCACAAACATATAGAGGAGAAGATATGTATTTAATTTAGCTGACAGAGCTCCTATAGCACCTAGTAGCTAGAAGCTGAAGTTAGAAAAATGCAAACTGGAAAAAAGATCTAAATACTTTATAGTCAGGCCAGTTAGACATAGCATCAGCTTACCAAGGGATGCAGCTGACATTCTTCCTTAACACCTGTAAATCAGTTTTGGGTATCTTTCTCAAGTACACACTTCAACACAGTGATTCTCAACCAGGTGTGGGGAAACCTGTGGTGCTGCAAGATCCTTTGAAGGGTGCTAATTTGCAGCACGGCAGTATTTTTCTGACACAGGGAGATCCTGGTGTCAAAAAAAAAAATGCACCTAAAGAAGTGGGGTGAAGCATGTGGCAGCAGCATGTGCCACCTGAAACCAGAGCCTGGCCAAAGGGGTGCCTGGAGTCCGAGAAGGGGTGCCTTGGGTCTAAAAAGGTTGAGCACAACCACAGCTTGTTGGACAAAGTGTAGGAATTGCTAGCTGGAACTTTGTGGCCAGTATTAGGTTAGACTGTGATCTTCTTGATTGCTTTTGGCATAAAAATCTATGGAAAAGTGGTGTCTGCCAGAAAAAAGGCTTACAAGCTAAGAATGCCATGGGTTTATTAGTGGTTCCCTTAATTTCCCCCCAAAATTTAAATTAAAAAAATAATATAATCTTGCCTTTCCTTTTCCTCTGCCCCTTACATGAAATCACATGAAAGATGTTTCAGAAGGAATTTCAATGAGGTGAGGGAGCTGGTTTCCTGAATAGGTTAGTGAGGGCATATTTGGGGCAGTTGTCTGTAGGAAAAGGAAAAGAAAGGGGTACTGAGACTGGTATGGGCAGAGAGGAGAACGTAGAAAGGGACATGGACTGTCTGATGGAGGGGCTTGAAAGCAAGGACAAGAAGCTGTATGCACAATGCAATGAAGAGTCAGCAGAACTTACAAAACAAATAGAAATAGCAACCATAAAATCACAGAAAATTAGGGTTGGCAGGGACCTCAGGAGGTACTCTAGTTCAACCCCCTGCTCAAAGCAGGACCATCCCCAGCTACATCATCCCAGCCAAGGCTTTGTCTAATTTGGTCTTAAAAACCCACAAGGATGGAGATTTCTCCACCTCTGTGGGTAACCTGTTCCAGTGCTTTACTACCCTCCTAGTGAGGATGTTTTTCCTAAAATCTAACCTAAACTTCCCTTGCTGCAACTCAGAACCACTGCTCCTTGTTCTGTCTTCTGCCACCACTGAGAACAGTTCAGCTCCATCCTCTTTGGAACCACCCTGCAGGCAGTTGAAGGCTACTGTTAAATCTCCCCTCAGCTTTCTCTTCTCCAGACTAAATAAGCCCAGTTCTCTCAGTCTCTCCTTGTAAGTCATGTGTCCCAGCTCCCTAACCATTTTTTTTTTGCCCTCTGCTCAACTCTCTCCAGTTTGTTCACATCCTTTGTGTAGTTGAGGGCTCAAAACTGGACATAGTACTCCAGATGTGGCCTCACCAGCACTGAACAGAGAGGAATAATCACTTCCCTTGATCCGCTGACAAAACTCCTACCAATGCAGCTCAGTATGCAGTTAGCCTTCTTGGTAACAAGGGCTCATATTCAGCTTATTGTCCACTGTAACACACAGGTCCTTTTCAGCAGAGCTGCTGCCCAGCCAGTCAGTCCCAGCCTGTACCGGTGCGTGGGATTATTCTGTCCTCAGTGCAAGACTTTGCACTTGTTTTTATTGAGCCTCATGGAATTTCTTTTCATCCAATCCTCCAATCCTTTCTTGGGTCTCTCTGAATCCTAGCCCTACCCTCCAGTGTATCTACTACTCCCCCCAGCTTGGTGTCATCTGCAAACTTGCTAAGGATACACTACATCCCATCTGCCAGGCTGTTGATGAAGAGTGAACAAAACTCACCCCAGGACCAAACCCTGGGGCACTCTACTTGATACCGCTGCCAACTAGACATCAAGCCATTGACTCCTACCCTCTGAACCTGATGATCCAGCCAGTTTTCTATCCACCTTACAGTCCTTTCATCCAACCCATACTTCCTTAGCTTGCCTGCAATGAAGTTGTGGGGAACCATAACAAAGGCCTTGCTAAAGTCAAGATATACCACATCCACTGGTCTCTGCATCCACAGAGCCAGTCATTTAATTATAGAAAGCAGTCAGGTTGGTCAGGCATGACTTGCTCTTGGTGAATCCATGTGGACTCTTCCTAATCACCTTCTTCTCCTCCAAGTGCTTTGAGATGGATTCCCTGAGGACCTGCTTCATGATTTTTTCCAGTGACTGAGGTGAGGCTGACTGCTCTGTAGTTCCTTGGATCCTCCTTTTCTCTTTCTTAAATATGGGCACTATACATTTGCCCTTCTCCAAAAGCCTGGCACCTTTCCTGATCTCCATGAGTTTACAAATATGATGGCCAGTGGCTCTGCAGTTACATCGTCCAGCTCCTTCGGGTGCATTCCGTTAGGCCCCATGGACTTGTAGATGTCCAGCTTTTCTAAATAGTCCCTAACCTGTTCTTTGCCAGAGTTGGCTGCTCACCTCCTCCCCAAACTGTGCTGCCTGGTGCAGTAGTCTGGGAGTCATCTCATGGTTGCTGCTGCCCAAATTGCCATGCACAAATGCCATGCACAGGGGCCAGCAAAGTCTGGCCCATGGGCCAGACTGGGTCTGGGGTGGACTCCATTTTCCAGACAGTGCTGTCACTGCCAAAAGATCCCAGGCTGAGCTCCAGAGCAGCTTCCTACCCAGCTGTACACCCTGCCAGAGTTGCTGGGTCCGGTCTCCATGAAAACCCTGCCCCCTGTCATGGCCCTGCTGCTTCTGGGGTCTCCATGGAAACCAGCTGCAGCAATGCAGGCAGGGACTGCTGGGAAATGGAGTTCAGCTGCCAGCCAGATCCACCGTTTTTCCTGCCCCTGCACTACTACATTCCCCACCAATTCATCCGTTTGTGAGCAGCAGGTCAAGAAGAGCCTGGCCCCTAGTTGGCCGCTCTGGCACTTACACCGGGCAGTTGTCCTGAACATTCCCCAAAACCTTCCTGGATTGCCTGCGCGCTGCTGTATTGCTCTCCCAGCAGATGTCAGGGTGATTGAACCCCCCATGAGAACCAGGGCCTGTGATCAGGAAACTTCCGCTAGCTGTTTGAAGAAAGCCTCCTCAACCTGGTCCACTGATTTGTTCGGTCTCCTTAAGTTATGTGTGCTTCACTTTCCCGATGTATAAATGAAGGTTAATAACACATAAATCTCTCTGAGGGCCCTGCTTGTAATAATTATTATAGTTCCTCAGTGCTGTTTACACCTATTTGCAAGATGGAAAGAACACCTAAGAGTGGTAAACAAAATTAATGTAATGACTGTTTAGAGAAAGCATTTCTAAGGAGAATATTTACTCTTGTTTGCAGGGAGAAAGGTTTTGATTTATCAAAATACAAGAAACAGAAATATAGAAGTGCTTCTTTTGAAACAGGAGTTCTTATCTGACCAGTAGCCTCAGGAACTAGACCTGAATTTCTACCTAATACTTCCATCAAATACCAATCTAGTGATGAGCTGTTACTGGAAAAAACTGAGCAACTTGGCGGCTGCTTATCTTTGTAAAATACTGATCTCTTTTTTGTATCCATAGTTTCGTAGAAGTAGGGTCGGAGGGGACCTGAGCAATTCACCTAGTCTGACCCCCTGCCCTGGGCAGGAATGAATACAGGGCTCTTATGACCCCTACTAAGTTTAAGCTCAAATGACCCCATTTGGTAGTTATCAAGACTCCTTTTAAAGACCCCTAAGGTAGGAGCCAGCACCACTTCCCTTGGTATCTGGTTCCAGATCCTGGCCGCCATGACTCTGAAGGAGTGCCTCCTGATATCTAGCCTGAACCTACTCTCAGTCAACTTGTGGCCCTTGTTCCTTGTTACTGTGGGAGGTGCTTGTGGGAACAGGGTCGCACCCAATCCCCTCTGATCTCCCCTGGTAAGTTTATAGATGGCCACTCGATCCCCTCTCAGCCTTCTCTTGTGGAGGTTGAACAGGTTCAGGTCCCATAGCCTCTCCTCGTAGGGCCTGCCCTGCTGCCCCCTGACCATGCAGGTGGCCCTCCTCTGGACCCTCTCAATGCTGGCCTCATCCCTCCTGAACTGCAGCACCCAGAGCTGGACACAGTACTCCAGCTGCAGCCTGACCAGTGTCGCATAGAGGGGGAGGATCACCTCCTTGGACCTGCTTGTGATGCATCTGTGGATACATGACAAAGTGCGGTTAGCCCTACTGACCACGTCCTCACATTGGCGGCCCATGCTCATTTTGGAATTGATAATGACTCCAAGATCTCTTTCTGCCTCTGTGCTTTCAAGAAGGAAGTTCCCCAGCCTGTAGGTATGCTGGTACCCTGCACTTGTCAGTATTGAATCCCATCCTATTCACATTCGCCCACCTCTGTAACTTGTCCAGGTCCAGTTGTATCCTGTCCCTCCCTTCTAGCATGCCCACCTCGTCCCAAATCTTGGTGTCATCAGCGAATTTGAACAGGGTGCTATTCACCGCCTCGTCCAAGTAGCTGCTAAAAAAATTGAACAGTGCGGGCCCAAGGACCAAGCCCTGGGGGACTCCACTGCCCACCTCCCTCCAAGTCAAATATGACCCATCCACCACCACTCTCTGAGTGCAGTCCCCTAGCCAATTTGTGACCTATCTGACTGTGTAGGCATCAATGCCACAGTCACCTAGCTTTTTAATGAGAATGGGGTGGGAGACAGTGTCAAAGGCCTTCCTGAAGTCCAGAGAGACTACATCCACTGCAACACCTGCGTCCAATGATTTTGTGACCTGATCAAAGAAGGCTATCAGGTTGGTCTGACAGGACCTGCCCTTAATGAACCCATGCTGGTTGCCCTTGAGCATCCTTCCTCCTGCTGGTCCCTCCCAGATGTGCTCCTGGATAATTTTTTCAAAGAGCTTCCCCAGGACCGATGTAAGACTAACAGGCCTATAGTTGCCTGGGTCCTCCCTCCTCCTTTTTTTGAAAATGGGGACCACATTGGCCTTCTTCCAGTCTTCTGGCACCTGGCCAGAGCACCATGAGTGTTTGTGAAGCCATGCCAGGAGCTCCACAATGACCCCTGCCAGTTCCCTCAGCACCCTAGGGTGGAGAGCGTCTGGACCTGCTGATTTGAATATGTCCAGCCCCTCCAGAAGTTCCTTCACTCGGTCCTCCCTGACCCTAGGCCTGGCGGAGTCACTCCTGAGTCTGTCCGGTATCCCAGTGGGGGAGAAGTCCCGGTCCCTGCTTAGAAAAATGGAGGCAAAGAAATTGTTAAAGAGGTTAGCTTTGTCATCTGGTGTGACCACCAGATTTCCAAGCCTGTCCTGCAGAGGACCCATGTTGCCTGGTGCCTTCTTTTTTCTCCCTATGTATTTAAAAAAGAACTTTTTGTTGTCCTTGATCCCTGTTGCTAGCCCTAGTTCTGTCTGCGTCTTAACCTTCCTAACAGCCTCCCTACAGACTCTTGCTATGGAGGTATATCCAAATCTAGGATGAGCAGAATAGAAGACCACAGATGCCCATCTGTGTACTTCAGTCCCGCATGTCATTTTAGAGACACCTGTTCTCCATGGGATGTCATACTGATGTCTAAGCCAAATGTTTTCTGCTTTATGGGATGCTTTTCCATCACAAAGGCTCCTAAGGTACTTCATAGCTACGGACAATATTTTCTTCTTAAGCCTTCATGACAATATTTCACACAAGATTCTCACCTAGTACACTTCTTATTTTCCAATCTGTTATTTAAGTGCTAGCAATGTGCATGGTGCTGTACACAAAATAAATTATGTGGATATTATAGTGGAGTTATCATGCCAGCCTCAGGAGAAAAAAATGTTTTAAACATGTTTATAAGTATCTCTTCATCCAGTACTGAACTACAGTCATCACTGGGCTCCAAAAACATGATAGCAACAGATACATAACAGTGGTTTAGATGAAGAAATGAAGACCAATGTAGCTTTTTGAAACTGTATTGTATTCTGTGAATTCAGGAGATCCTTCTGAAGCTTTCATATGGTAAAGCCTAGGCAGTGACTATAAATGCACAAAGTAACATGCCATAATACTAAAAAGACATACTGTACATGCCAGTTTACAATACAGCCCATCCAGGTAAGTATTCTAATAAACTTGCAGGGGAATGTATAACCAAGTTATCATGACTTCTAAGCAAAAGGGATCATTATTCTTCAAACCATTTGTAAAGTTGCCAAGTACAGTTTGTCCTCTTGGAATTAAGCCATGTTCAGTAATTCCTTGTGTATTAACTACAACCTCCTGAGCTTTCTCTCCTGGAAGCTCACAGATATTTCATGCAATTCCTGACCTTTGGACTGTAGTGGAGCTACATTTGACTCTAACAGCTGCACATTTAGCTAACCAGAATGTATGTTTGCAAATTAAACTGATGGCAGTTTCTTTGTCCTTCCAGGAGCTTGATTACCATGAATTCCATGCTTTTAATTTCAACCTTCTGTAATTCCGGGAATAGGTCTGTGATTAAGTACTGAGAAACTAGTCTATTTATGGGTCTATTTGTGTTGCTTCAGTTACAGTACTGTACACTAAATATAGAAATTAATCCAAACAAAAATTCTAGCTGCTGGGCTATCAGACATTTGGTCTTTGTCTAGATTTCAGTGCTGTTGCTTGGGCCTGTAACTGTGTAAATAGGCTAATGGGCTAGTTTCTCATCTAGGGTAAATCAGACCTATTAATTTCTACTGGGTTAGGATCTGGTCAAATGATGGGATCTGAGCTGCCCAAGTGACAGTGAAAAAAGAAAAAAGGCATTTCATTCTAGCCTTTTCATTTTTTTGATTCCAGCTTTGACAGCAGTGATGAATAATGACTCACATGAAAGAGGAACAGAATTCTCTGAGAAAGAGCAAGACACTTATTATTTCACGGTTCTTAGACACCATCTGAAAAATTTTAATTGTGTAATGGAAAATGCTCATCTACTTGAAAACCAGTTTGTTGGTTTATGCCAACTTGCATTGCTTTCTCTGCTGAAGTTAGTCCTGCTTATGTTACTTTCTTCCTTTTTTCGCAATAGCACGGGGCTGATGCCTGTTAAAAATAATAAAAAACTCCTCGTCTGGTAAACATGAGAAACTGAGACTTGGCAGTAGAGCAAACTTTACAGACGTCTTGTGACCAAAGTGATCTGCACTCTGCTCTCCTTCTGCTAAGGGGGAAACATTTTAAGTCCATGTAGCAGTTGTTATAGGTGACAGACTGATAGACTCAGAGACTGAAGTCTTCTCATTTATCTACTGAATAGTTACTGTAACATCAGAGGGAACAGCAGTGTAAGCTTCCCTTGAAGCGCCCCTGTGGCAACATGCTTTGGCCCTGACCTGGACTGAGCACCTGTAGATTAGGGCTGTGCAAAATTTCACCACCAGTTTTGTTTCAATGCTGTTTTGACCTGTTTCGAGGTTGAAACAGCAGTATCGAAATGAAACAGATATGGTCGAAACAGCTTCAAAACAAAATGAGGCAAGTCGAAACATTTCGCCTTTTCGACGTTTCACCCGTAGGCAATAATGGGGAAAGTTGAAACAGCCTATAACTTTGTCATTTTTGGCCAGGTTTGCATGAAACTTGCAGGAACAGTAGCCCCTTCTGATGGTATCATGTATGCCAGGATTCAAGGAGATAGGTGGAGGGGGTTTGGAGAAACTGTATCCCAAAGTCTTGAGAGAAAAACTTGTGTCGTGTATGTGTTAGGCCACAGCAAGGTCAAAACTGCAGACCTGTCATGGGTGCACGTGGGACTATGTCTATCTTGGGGCATGGGGGAGGGGAAACTACTGCAGGCCTGGCTGCTAGGCCCTACTGCGGCCACTAAGCCTGCCAGCTGTCAAGGAGTTCGGTGCAGGGGGGTTCTGGGGCAAAGAGGTGATTCTCCTGCTCTACTTGGCTCTACTTGGTATTGGTGAGACCGCAGCTGGAGTACTGTGTCCAGTTCTGGGCTCCGCACCTTAACAAGGACGTGGTAAAGCTTGAGAGAGTCCAGAGAAGGGCTACCCGTATGATCAGAGGCTTGCATGGCAAGCCATACAAGGAAAGGCTGAGGGACCTAGGACTCTTCAGCCTGAAAAAGAGATGGCTGAGAGGGGACTTGGTAGCAGCTTACTGCTACGTCAGAAGCGTACATCTAGGGTTCGGTGAACAATTGTTCACCAGGGCACCCTTGGGGAAAACTTGGGGAAAACCTGTGAGCAGCTAGGGGTGCAGGGCTCCAGAACCCCCCTGCACCAATTTCCTTGACAGCTGGCAGGCTTTGTGGCCACAGCAGGGGCTAGCATGCCTGCAGCTTTCACCCTGCTGCACCTTAACACACACAGTGTCACCCATGTCACGGGTTTTGCTTGTCTGCAGCTTGAAGTGCAGTTTTCCCCAAACCCCTGCACCTATCTCCTTGAAACTTGGCAGGCTTTGTGGCCTCAGCAGGGGCTAGCAGGCCTGCAGCTTTCACCCTGCTGTGGCTTAACACATACACATGACAAAAGTTTTTCTCTCCAGATTTTGGAGTGCAGTTTCTCCAAACCCCCTGCACCTATCTCCTTGAAACCTGGCACAAATCATGCCCTCACAAGGGGCTACTGTTTCTGCAAGTTTCACCTAAATATGGACAGAAATGACAAAGTTATAGCCTGTTTTGACCTTCCCCATTATATCCTATCGGTGAAACAGGGTTGAAACGGTAGAAAGGTTTAGCCGTTTTGACTCAAAAGAAAAGTCAAAATGAAACACTGTTCTGTTGAAATGTCCAAAAGCTGGTCAAAACAGAACGCTTCCATTTCGCACAGCCCTGCTATAGATCCGAAATGGTCCATGGCTTATTCCTTCATTTGCCCTGCTGCTGACACTCCCCACAAGGGCAACAGACTTGCTAAGGACTGTATTGAGTAGGGCTGTGTGAAATTTTGCCAGCCGTTCCATTTCGACACTGTTTTGGTCAATTTCGAGGTTGAAATAGGAAAATCAAAAGAAAACAAAGGCCCTTGAAATAGCCTCGAAACAAAATGAGGCTGGTTGAAACCTTTCAAAAGTTGAAATGTTTTGACCCTAGGCTGGGGATGGAAAGTCAGTCCAGCTGGACTGACTTTCCATCACCAGCGCAAGATCCAGTAGGGGGAGGGAGGCCGCCCAGCTGGGCTGCTTCCTGGTCCTCCGTGCTAGATCGCATGATCTAGCCAACTTGCATTGCTTTCTCTGCTGAAGTTAGTTCTGCTTATGTTACTTTCTTCCTTTTTTCGCAATAGTGTGAGGCTGATGCCTGTTAAAAATAATAAAAAACTCCTTTTGTCTGGTAAACATGAGAGACTGAGACTTGGCAGTACAGCGAACTTTACAGATGTCTTGTGATCAAAGTGATCTGCACTTTGTGATTGCGGGGGGC
>NW_017728997.1:49509916-49521328 GCF_001723915.1 Gavialis gangeticus | reverse complement strand
CTTTACAGACGTCTTGTGATCAAAGTGATCTGCACTTTGTGATTGCGGGGGGCCAGCATGATTTAGCATGGGGGACTGGAAAGCAGCCCAGCTGGTCTGACTCCCCATCCCCAGGAAAACTTGAAATAGTGTTGAAACAGCCTTTCTGTTTCAACAGAACGGAACAGAACAGCTGTTTTGACTTGAAATGAAATTCAAGACAAAACACTGTTCCATCGAACCGTCGAAACTCAAGGCAAAATGAAACAGTGCCATTTCGCACAGCCCTAGTATTGAGATCCATCAACTCAGTTCACATAGGCCAGTCACTGCCATACAGAAAAAACTTTCAGGCACACCTGACCAAGGCTGGATTTGAACCACCATGTCAGAGGTGAAAGGTGGCACAACTCATCACCCAGATTATTTCCATCTTTTGCTGAAAGACATTCATTTCCACAAAAGAATGGCAGCAAAGTGGTTGTAAACGCCATCCATGGGCTGCACTGCTGGAACTTGTCCAGACAGCCCAGTAGACCTTGTAATTTGTATTGTAGAGAGACAAAATAGGCAGCTGTGAGCTGTCTGATTCTGGAGCGTTCTGTGTTTATTTTAGGAAAAATACTAAAATGTACAGTAGGTCGCACACTAACTGAACAGTATCCTCAGGGGAGGTGTGCAGGGAGAATGAGTGCTTGCTGAGCTGAGCTAATCATTTATTCATTTGATGAATTTAGCTTCTTTCTGTTTGTGAACTGCCTGTGAGCCTCTTACAGTGCTCTTGAATGTTTCATAAAAAAGCCTTAGTGCAGTTTTACTCCAGGGAGTTGTACAACTGCTGAAGACGGCTTGGAGAAGAACTCACAGAATATTGCCAAAGCTTTATTTTCCCTTGCCTTCCAAGAACAGGGCCGTGCTCCATCCCCTGCCGCCCCCTCAGCTGGTGCTGGGAAGAGCAGCTGAGTTTAGCTCACTGTTCCTGGAAGTTGCTGAGACACTGAGCATCGAGAAACCAACATTTTCTGCCGCTAGGATGGGCTTGAATGGAAAAGATGAGCAGCACTGAATCTCTCTCTCTTCCTAGCTCATATTTAACCCTCACTGCACCAAGCAGAACCAGGTATTAATTTGCAAAGTGGACAAGCACCTCCCTTATAGGACTAGAATTGGGTGTTGTTAGCTGGCTTGGCATATAACTGAATTTTGTGGGAAAAGATCAACGTGTAAGTCCAATGAGTTCAGTAGAGTAACATTAGTACCAGTTTTCTCAAGCAGATTGAAAGCCCAACCGGCCAGCTGTTCCACAAAGAAAAGGAGCCTTGAATACAGAAGGAGCCTTGCACAAAGGATGAGTCCAATGGGACTGCCCCCCTGAGATGCAGTCCTCTTATAACAGACAGTGACTGCACCTGAAGGTGCTAGAGAGCCAGTCATGGACACGTTGCTGATGTTTGATGACACAAAAGTTAATAATATTATTTCATACCAAGATACTTAGGTCAGATTCAGACTAGGTGTGAGTGAATGACAGCAAACTCCAGTAAATTAAGAGAAGATGTGTCCACTTGTATCAAATCTGAATCTGGGATCTGGTTGGGACCTTTGAGTCAAGTGGCTGGGTTCCAGTCCTGACTGTGCTACTGACTGTGTTATTGCATTAATTGAGTCTGCTCCAATGCACTGGATTTCCAGCGTGTCGGGGCAGGCTCCCTGCACGTCTGTAGGATCCTGGCTAGCCTAGCTCCTTTTTTAGGCTGACCCAGTACTCTGATTGCACAGACATGACAAACTTCCAGTCCACACCCTTTCTGATATTTTGTGAGTCTAAAGGCTGTGAAGAATCAAACTCGATCTAGAAAGCAGATTGCCTGAGGTGACTGTTTTATAATAGCTGAGAAGACAGGCAATGCAGGAAAATTGTAAATAAGAACAAAATGGCATATGAAAGAGCAGAAATAGCAGGAAAAGAAATGTGAAGCATGGGATGATTTCACACCAAGAAGAGGCTTGTTGAAAGTTTTACCTTAAATACAGAGCAGCAAGGAAGAAGACTTTTAAAATAAATGATTGGAGAAGGAATTAAAGATAGATCGGTAAATTCTTTGGTATCTGGAACAAATAATTTAGTAAGAACAGGCCTAAGATATGGGGCACAGGAGTATTCTTTCTAAGGCAAAGGTTATGTTGCAGATTCTGCGTAAGACATCAGACACTCAGTGGGTGGTGGCAGCATAAAGACAGAATAAAGCTGGATATTGTGTTTGTGCCTGAAAAGGCAAGGAGAGCCTGAGACAGACCTATAATGAGTTTTGATGAAAAGGAAAAGGTCCTTTCCAAAGATTTGTACACCAGCTGGGATACTGGGCAGGAAGTTACCATGTAAGAATATAACAACATAAGAATTACTGTACTGGGTTAGACCAAATGTCCATCTAGCCTAGTAACTTGTCCCTGACAGTGGTAAGTAGTAAATGCTTTAGAGGAAAAGTATTAGAAACAGGGTGTATAAAGAGTGATCTGTCTCCTGACATGTGCCTCCCCCCGACCACTTCTACCTCCCTCTCCCTTACTGTGAAGCATCAAGAGATAGATTTCATAGATTATTAGGGCTGGAAGAGACCTTGAAGATCATCAAGTCCAGTCTCCTGCCCCAGGGGCAGGAAGTCAGCTAGGGTCAAAGGATCCCAGCAAGATAAGCATCCAAACATTTCTTGAATGAGTCCAGAGTAGATGCCTGCACCACTTCTGGAGGGAGACTAGTCTAGGCCTTGGGGGCTCAGACAGTAAAGAAGTTTTTCCTTATGTCCACCCTAAAACAGTCTTGGAGAAGTTTCTGACCATTGGTCCTTGTTATCCCTTGAGGCACTCTGGTGAACAGGCATTCCCCCATATCCTGATGCACACACTTTATGTACTTATAGGCAGCCACCAGGTCAGCCCTGAGCCTATGCTTTTCGAGGCTGAAGAGTCCCATGGCTCTCAGCTTTTCTTCATAAGGCCTGTTCTGCCCTCTGATCATGTGTGTGGCTTTCCTCTGGACTCTCTCAAGCTTCTCCACATCTTTGAATTGTGGAGCCCAGAATTGGACGCAGTACTCCAGCTGTGGCCTCACCAAGGCTGAGTACAGTGGGAGAATGACATCCTGAGATTTACTTGAGAAACATCTATGGATGCAAGCCAGAGTTTGGTTTGCTTTACCAGCTGTGACATAGCATTGGTGGCTCATGTTCATCTTGTGGTCAATCATCATAGTATCATAGTACTTAGGGTTGGAAGGGATCTAAGCAGATCATCAGGTCCAACCCCCTGCCCCAGGCAGGAACAGGTGCCAGGATCATATCACCCCAGCCAAATATCTGTCCAGCCTCCTCTTGAAGACTCCCAAAGTAGGAGAGAGCACCACCTCACTTGGGAGCCCATTCCAGAGCCTGGCAGCCCTAACGGTAAAGTAATGTCTCCTGCTGTCCAGCCTGAACCTTCTCTCTAACAATTTGTGGCCATTATACCTAGTAACACTAGGTAGTGCCCGGGGGAACAGAGCCTCCCCCAGTTCCCGCTGGTCCCCCCTGGTGAGTTTGTAAATGGCCACCAGATCCCCTCTCAGCCTTCTCTTGACCCCCAACTCTCTTTCAGCCGTGGCATTAGTGAGTGTAGCAGTATCGAGCCTATAAGCATGCTGCAGGTTTTTTTCCCCAAGGTGGAGTACCTTGGATTTTCTGGTATTGAACATCATCAGGTTTATAACTGTCCACTTTCTAAGCTTATCCAAGTCAGCCTGGATCACTAGCCTATCCTCAGGTGTGGACGCCATGCCCCAAAGTTTAGTGTCATCGGTGAACTTAGCCAGTGCAGTTCTGACACCAATGTCCACATCGTTGATAAAGATGTTAAAGAAAACAGGTCCAAGAACAGAGCCTTGGGGGACACCACTGGTCACGGAGCACCATAATGATTTGCTTCTATCGACTACAGCTCTCTGGGTCCAACCTTGGAGCCAATTTCCCAGCCATCGGACTGTGGTGTAGCCAAGGCCACAGTTGGCCAGTTTTTCCATGAGGAGATCATGGGACACCAGATCAAAGGCTTTTTTAAAATCAAGATATATGATGTCAATCTCTTCTCCCTTGTCCAGGTGATAGGTCACCTGGTCATAAAAGGAGACGAGATTGGTCAGGCAAGACCGACTCACTACAGACGTGCTGGCTGTCCCTCAGGATGTTACCATCAGCCACCTTATCAAGAAGGGTCTCTTTTGATAATTTTCTCCAGATAATTTTCTTACCAGAGATTGAGGTCAAGCTGATTGACCTGTAATTTCCAGGATCTACTTTCTGCCCTTTCTTGAAGATGGGTACCACATCAGCTTTCTTTCAGTCTTCAAGTACTTCACCTGAGCACCACACGAGTTTTCAAATATTTTTGCCAATGGTTGGGTTATGACATCTGCCAGCTCCTTGAGTACTGTAGGGTGCAGTCTGTCAGGACCAGCTGACTTGAAGGTGTCCAGCCTCTCAAGGTGTTCTTTTACAAGGTCTACACTGATGCTGGGTATAAATACACCCTCACCCTGGCCATCCCACATCATGCTAGGCAGGGCGGTCCCTTTGGGCTGATGAAAGACCAATGCAAAGTACCTATTAAGCAGGCTGGCTCTTTCCTGGGTGGCAGTTATCAGTTGTCCCATTTGGTTCAGCAGGGGTTCAGTGGTACCCGTGGTTTTTTTTCTGACTCCCTACATATCTGGAAAGGGACTTGTTATTATCCTTGATATGTGAAGCCAAATGGAGTTCAGTTGCAGCCTTGGCTTTTCTGGTTCGCTCCCTGCAGGTACCAGTGCTGAGTACTCCTCCTTGGTGGTGATTCTAGCCTTCCATCCTTTATAAGCCACATCCCTTACTGCAATGATAAATTGCCCTGGTGGACCTATCTTCCATAAATTGGTCTAATGCCTTTGTGAAGCGCTTTAGTAAAAAATGTGGCAGATGCCCTGTCTTGCTTAGATGTGGCATGGGAGGGCAGTTCATCTCTGGTTGTTCCCTTTGCTATGTTCCCTGATATAACTGCCCAGTGAAAGATGAGTCCAGCAGATTTCCTCATATTCTGTACTGTGCCTTCTGTTGATGGGTAAGTCCGTGCTAGGGTGTGAGAAAAAAAGCCTTCCCCTTTCCATCTTTGTACATAAAATCAGTACAGGTTCTCCGCTTGCTTCAGGCTACTGAAGTTGCTCAGCCTCAGTATTCTGGGGAAATGGATCTGAAATTGTCCCTTCTTCAGCTGAGCACTGAGGAGCTGCAGTTTTGTATCTTCAGCTTCTTCAGCACCCATATACAGAACAAATTTTGAAGCAGAACAACAGAACAGATAACCCTCAAGGCAGGGGAAACTGGTGAGGGGAGATACTTACTGAATTCCTATGATATCATTGCTAACCTGAGGATAGACTAAGATTTCAAGGTTGATATTTCCAGTAGCAGACAGGGAATTGACTGCAGGTTTGTATGGGATATGACAAAATGCTGGAGTAAAAGGAGAAAACTCCAGAAATCAGCTACAGCTGAGGCACTGGGAATGAAGGCAGAAGAGCTGGTGCAGTGGGCCCTATTGATGTTGATATGGTTTAGTACCTTCTTTCCCCCCATACCTCCTTCCCAGCATAAATGGAGAAACATACAGGCTTTAAGTTGCTTAAGGGACTTAAGAGAGTTGCTTAAGAGACTTAAGATTAAGTCCCTTAAGCAACTTCTAGACCTGATGTTTTGAAGCTCATAAAATGCTGTACTCTAGGAGCCCTCCCAGATCATGGCATCTGAAGAGCCAGCTGTCTGGACAGCCCCTTCTCCTTTCTTTCACCCTTTCTCCCCTGCACTGTCAGTCAACAGAAGGTGACCTCTGTAGCTTGGTGAAAAAGGCACCCTTTCCAATCTTTTCTGTATTCTGGGGCTATGAATGGTGGGGCCCCGTCTGTGGTGTTTGTACTGTGTTGCAGGCTGCCTCAAAGGTTTGCTGAGCACTTGGGTTTAGCTTGAGCTGAGCACTTTGTGCAGCTTGAAGGAGATGTCTCCGGCTGTTCTTTGAATGTGTTGCTTAGCCCTCTGTTTTTGTGTGGTCTCAGCTTGCTCTGTGTGAATTCATGCTCTTGCTTCACCACGTAGGATCTTGATCAAACAGTGATGCTTGTGGTGTTGATGAGTCTTTAAAGTTTCTTTGTTCAGCTCCCTCAGTTCTTGGAATCAGATCAGGCCCAGGCAGCATCTTAAAAAACAGTAACCAGAAAAATACTCATCCTTTCACCTGATGCTTTCCTATAAACGTAGCTTTGAAGGGAAAAGCAGAGCTAATGCAAAAGACTTGAGGCATCCTGTGTGGTGAAAATGTGCCAGCAGCTGAGTCAGACTTGCCAAACGTAATTAAAAAAAACAAACCCAAAACTACTGCTTATCACCACATACCATGCTAGATGAAGCGTCACCCTTGCAAATAACAATTAGGGGGGAAGTGTGCTAGAGGGCAGCATGACTGTCCAAAGGGAAATAGCAAGAGGGGTTTCCCCACCATTGCCATAATCACACAGATGTTGCCTGTGGCAACAGAGTGGCTGCCCCTTGTTGCTGAGTCATGGTGTCTGACCTCCGCTTGTTCTTCTGCCAGCCAAGAAGACACATACACCCACATGCAGAGGGAACTGATGGAAATATTCACAAAATATTCCCTTGAACTGATGGAAATATTCACAAAACCCAGCAGAGAATTCCAGCAAATTGCTATTCCTACAGGGAAACATATCAGTTTTACTCTCTCACTTGTGGGGATGAAGAATTAACCTTTTAATGTTTTTCTTAATAGATTTTTGGGGTCCTTTTTTTGGTACTAAAAATTCTGCAATCAGTTGTCCCCTACTGAGACCAAAATATTGCTGTCCTTCCCAGGACAACTGCTGTGGCAGAAGAATATCATGACGTGAGTCTTAGAAGTACTAGACAGAGCAAGGAGTTCTTATTATACATATTACCACAGCATCATGATACTATGATCATAGAAAAGTATGGCTGGAAGGGACCTCAGGACTATCTTCTAGTTCAGGGGTATCAAATTCATCCAGTCCTGATGGCTGGATGAGGGGTGCAGGCATGATCTGTGCGCCAGATCAGACCCACAGACAGGGCCCATTAGTCAGAGCAAGCACACAGGGCTGGTCTAGAACCTGGGACCAGCCCTGTTCATTGAACTAGCCCTGCACACTGCATAGAGTACGTACCAGCATGGGTCCCATGCTGTTTCAGGTATCTGTGCCAGAGCAGCCACGTGTGGTGGCTCTGGTGCCTGGGTCCAGTCCGTGGACCTGATCTGGACCGGCCTCATCACCAGCACACAGGGTCAGTCAGGTGCCACATGTACCCCATGTGTTGTTCTCATAAGATTAAGGAGTTAAGCTCACAGAACGAAAAAACTTGTTTATTCAGAGAGCAGTTCTGCTGCTGTTCTGCTTTTATTTCCTGCAATCTCAGGGCAAATGTAGCAAATTATATACAACACCCTTAAAGGTATCCACACATCTTCTCCTTTACATGTAGCATATCCCCATATAATACTAACACTGGCAGTTTAGTTCAACCCATGACAGAAGCACATTTTAACAGGTCTGTATTAGTCTTTGTACTGGCTTTTTAGGTCTAAGTGATCTTCACAGTTTCTCTGCATTCTCAAACCTTATTGGTTCAGTTCTTGTTTGGTTTCCTTGTTCAGATGTCTCTACTTCTGTGTTATTTGCAATCTCCTCTATTGTTTCTTGTTGCTTTGATGTTGGCTCTGTTTCCTTTGGTGAATCTCTTGATGCTGCTTCTTTTCTCCCCTTTACGGAGCTGCAAATGTTGCCTGTTTCTTCTTAACACCTGTCCTTCCAGTGTGACTACTTTATAGGATCTGGGAGCTACTTGATGGGAAACTAATGTTTTTTGTTTCCATGTTCATCCATCTAAAATAAGCACCATATCTTTGTTGTGCAGTTGTGGTAACTTCCTAGATTCCTGTCATAGTACGATTTTTGTTTGAGTTTTTCAATTTTTAAGTGTTTTCATGTCTTGCTTTTCATTCTGATGAGCATCTTCCACCAGATTTGGGAACCTGGTTTTGAGTTTTCTGTTAAACCGTGTTTCTACTGTGGACAATCCATGTTTCATGGGTGTTGCCCTGTAATTTAAGAGTGATGGGTAAACATCAGCGTGTGAATCTGTAGCGTTTTTCAACAATTTTTTTCACTATTTGTACTCCATTTTCCACCAGACCATTGGACTGTTTGTATTTAGGACTTGAAGTGTTGTGGCAGAATCCATATTTGTTTGCAAAGTCTTTAAACTCAAGACAGTTGAATTGAGGTCCGTTGTCTATTCTCACAATTTGTGGAATCCCATGTCTAGCAAAAATTGATTTGATATGAGTTATGACATGGTTTGCTGTTGTGTTTTTGAGCAGTAAAATTTTAAGAGTGATACTGATAATCCAGCACTAATACATATTTTTTTCCTGCATGTATGAATACGTCAGTGCCCACTTGATGCCATGGAGCAATGGGCTCCTCCATGACCATTATGGGCTCTTTTCTTTGTGCTGAACTGTACTTTAGGCACATTGTCCAAGCCTTTACATCATCTTTTATGTCAATATTGACATTGGGCCGTTATAGAGCACCCCTTGCTCTCCTGTTGCATTTTTCAATGCCTAGAGGTCCCTTATGTGTTCTATTTAACATGTCTTTCTTTAGCACTGCTCTAACAACAAGTTGTGAACCTTTGAACAAAATGCCATTCAGTACTGACAGCTCTTCTTTGAACTGAGCGTAGGGGCTAGGTATATGTTTTGCAGGCCAACTAGCACAAATAGCTGTTATCACTTTTTGCAATGTGGTGTCCTGAGCAGTAGCTTTGGCAAAGTGCCCACATTTTATCTATGACAGGAATCACTCTTTTAATTAGATTAACATGTACTATGTCTGAGTCTGGAATTCTGTCATTTTCCGTTGTGTCATATGCTCTGGACAACGTATCTGCAATAAGTAGATGTTTTCCTGGTGTGTACTGTATGTCTAGATCATACATTTGCAGTTGAAAGAAAGGTCTCTGTAATCTGGGTGGCATGTCTGATAACTCTTTCTTCGCTCTAGTTACCAAATGTTTATGATCAGTTTCAGCTATCACAGGCTTCTCATAGATGAATACATGAAATTTCTTACAGCCAACTACCAGAGCTAAACTTGCTCTCTCAATTTGTGCATATAGACACTCTAATTTAAAGAGTGCCCTAGATGCATATGCTACTGGTCTCCAAGCTATCCCCGTGTTTTTGAAGCAAAGCTACTTCAATGCCTTCTTTAGAAACATCTGTTGACAATTTAATGGATCTTTTAGGATCATGGTATTTTAGCACCAGAGCTTTCATTATTTTTTTCCTTCAAGTTTTTAAATTCAGCTTTGTGTTCATGTTCCCATATCTACTTAGCATTCTTTTGTAGGTTTTTGGTCTGTTTTGCTAAGTTAGGTAGGTATTTCCCTACAAAATTGGTCATTCCCAGTAATCTTTGCACTCCTTTCTTATCTGTAGGGGATGGCATGTTTGTAATGACTTTAACCCTTGCAGGATCGATTTGCACCCCTTTTTCAGAGAACTTTTCTCCTAGATATACCATTTCTTTGACCCTGAATTTGTATTTTTGTTTGTTCAGGTTCAAACCTGCTCTGCAAGCCCTTTCTAGTGCCTTTTGTAGGCTTGGGTCATGTTATTCCATAGTATTTCCCCAAACTAATACATCATTAATATAAACCATAGTTTCATCAAGACCTTCAAAAATTGGTTGCACCTTTCTGTGAAATACTTCAGATGCAGAACACAGTCCAAAAGGAAGTCTACAAAAGTAATACCTTCTGAAAGACATATTGAAGGTACGTAAATCTAGTGCTATTCTTTTCCAGGGGAACTTGCCAAAACCCAGAAGAGGCATCCAAAGTGGAGATATATTTAGCTTCTGCCGTATTGCCAAAAACTTCTTCTCTGGTGGCAATAGGGAAATGCTCCCTTTTGGTGTACCTTTTCATTTGCTTAGAATCCAGGCATAATTTGAAGGATCCATCTTTCTTTTTTCTGTTACGACCAGTGAATGAAGTCAAGCAGTTGGCTGCTCTTCTTTTCCTATTATATCCATGTTAACTAATCTATCTAATTCCTTTTTCACTTTCTCCCTTAGTACAAAGGAACCATTTCTTGGAGCTTGCATGGTGGGAGCATTTGTTTCTCTTAATTCTATCTTGTACTCAGTTGACAGTTTCCCTATGCCTTGAAACACATTATAAAACTCTTCTTCTGTGTTCTTGCTTTCTAGTCCCCCAGTGACATCCATTCCCTTAATCAGGTCTAGAATTTTACATGTTTGCAGCCCAATAATTGGCACTAGCTTTGCTGAGATGGTTACAAACTGAAGTTTTACTATATTACCCTTGTGTCTAACACACAGTGCACAAACACCCTTGGTTGTAATCATGTTCCTATTAGGGCTGTGCGAAATTTCTGTTTCATTTCAACACTGTTTTGACTCATTTTGCACTCAAAACAGTGAAATCAAAATGAAATGAAGGACTTTGAAACAGCCTCGAAACAAAATGAGGCTAGTCGAAAAGTTTCAAAACATTTCAAGTTGCGAAGCAGCCAGCTGCCAGGTGGTGGGAAACAAGGGAGAACAAGGGCTGTGCTCCCAATGGCTCCAGGCTCAGCCAGGTGGGAAGTGCAGCCTTAGCTCTCCCCGCCTCCTGAGGCCGGGCTGCGAGAAGCCAATCATAGTGCAGGGAAAGGGAAATGAGCCCTGGCTCAGTTCCCCTCCCCAGCACTGCAATCTGGCTGGGGAAGAGAACTGATTGCTCATTTCCCCTCCTCAGCCCTACGATCAGGCTGGGGAAATGTACTCAGTCCAGCTGGGCTCAGTTCCCCTCCCCAGCGCAATAATCGGGCTGGGGAAATGTTTAATTGCGCTGGGGAGGGGAACTCAGCTCAGCTGGGCTGAGTTCATTTTCCCAGCCTGATCCTTGCGCTGGGGAGGGGCACTCAGCTCAGCTGTGCTGAGTTCCTTTCCCCAGCCCGATGGTAGCGCTCAGCTCAGCCCCAGTTCCCTTCACTGATCGATCCCAGTGCTGGGGAGGGGAACTGAGCAATGGGGCTCAGTTCCCTTCCCCAGATCCCTGGTCCCAGGCGGCATCCCTCCCTCATCTGGCAGGCAGATTGGGGGCCTGCAACCTTGGGAGGCCTGGCACAGCCCCTGCATCCCTCCCAGAGTTGGGCCCTGATCTGCCTGCTGGATGAGAGAGGCTGTTTTGAACTTTCCCATTATAGCCTGTGGGTGAAACATCAAAACAGTGTCAAAACAGCATCACGGTTTCAACAAAATGAAATGGA
>NW_017728997.1:49503744-49504916 GCF_001723915.1 Gavialis gangeticus | reverse complement strand
TGGGAGGCCTGGCACAGCCCCTGCATCCCTCCCAGAGTTGGGCCCTGATCTGCCTGCTGGATGAGAGAGGCTGTTTTGAACTTTCCCATTATAGCCTGTGGGTGAAACATCAAAACAGTGTCAAAACAGCATCACGGTTTCAACAAAATGAAATGGAACAGCAGTTTCAAATCAAAATGAAATTTGAAATGAAACACTGTTCCATCAATGCCTTGAAACACAAGTCAAAACGGGACAGTGCCGTTTCACGAAGCCCTAGTTCCTATTATATGCTCTAAGTTTTGCTTTCTTATTCTCATAGTACACAGGTTTAGTTTTCATTTTTGAACAATGTAATCTGGTATTACATTGACGTGTGCCCCTGCATCTAATTTAAAAGTTATCATTAGTTCATTGGTATCCAGGGTAATTGTCCAATCCTCAGAAGAATCAACTTCTTGCATTGTGCCAATGAAGAATTCTTCCTTTTCCTTGTTGCATAGAGCATGCACCTGCTGTTTCTTGTGTTTTGCATCCTACCCCTTTCTGCAAACTCTTGCAGAGTGATTGAATGTTTTCCATTTGTTGCAGTGCTTACCAAATGCAGGACATTGCATGGGTTTGTGATAGTTCCCACAGCATCTGCAGCTGACCATTGTTTCTTCAAGCAATTCTCTTTGGCCTCCACTTGCCTTCTGTGACAAGGGCGGCTTCCAGGCCCAATGCCAGCATCAGCCCACCCCTGTATCTGGGCAAACCGCCTGACTTGCTCTCCTGCCATGCCTTGTTATTATTTAATTAAGATGTTAAGTAGGTGGGAGGCTGCCCTTTGAGTGCCCCAGTTGTAATAGGGCAGTGCTTACACACTCCAACCACTCCTTATGTGTCCTATACCTCACAGATGTTTCCTCCAGTGGTTTGCACTGGGTTCTTCCTTCAGACAGACAAACATACAAATATACACAAACACACACTGGGCACCTGGCACCACATACTGGGCTCTCAGCCCGCCGTTCCCTTCACTGGGGCTCCACGCTGCCCCCTCACTGGAGCTCCACTGGGGTCTTCCACCCTGTAGGGCTCAGGTGGCTGCTGCCATGCCTGGTGCCCTAACCCTGGGGCCTTCCATCCTGTGAGGCTCAGGTGACCCCAGCTGTGCCTGGCCCCCTCTCAGGGCCTCTGCAACCTCAGGT
>NW_017728997.1:49496170-49503079 GCF_001723915.1 Gavialis gangeticus | reverse complement strand
CTGTGAGGCTCCCCCTCCCCTACACCCTACCCCTTTCCACTCAAGTGGTATGGATTGGCCTCAGTGGTGTCCTAGTGCAACGAGGGTGCTGTCTGTTTCCACATTATGTCCTAGTCTAGTAGATGCCAGCAGGAGTATGGCCACAGCTTTGCAGGCTAATGAAATGATAACTGAACAATACTTTAACTCAAACAGTTGGGTTGATGCAATGGGCAGAGCTTTGATGCCTACTGTGCCTAGCACTTTTGTCTCAGTGCCTGGAAATTCTTAAGGTGCGGGTTCACCCATTTCCCATGTGGTCCCCCATTGCAGGTACCCCCTGGCTTGGGCCTGAACCTAGGGCTGGCTAGCACCTGGCCACATAGCATAGTGTCCTGTGGAGCATTTCTTCATGCCTATGTGACATTTACAGCCATAATAACTCCCCACTGGGAGGCTCTGGCTCTGCGATCATTCAGGAAGGATGAATGGGATTGAAGGGATCTTGAACGGGGTCTTCCTCTCTACGGGTCCTGGCAGTGACCACTGGGTTGTCCTTTTCCAATCCCAGATGACCAGTTCATCCTTGCATATCTCATGGTGAGTGGGTGTGGGTGGAACCAGACCTGGTAGCTGCTGCTCCCACCCTGTTACCTGGGTTGTGTCCCTTGTGTACCAGCTTGTTCTTGGCATCCTCCAGCTTAGCAGAGGTTTCTTCCCCAGGGAGATTCTCCTGCTCCAGAACAGCAGATGGGCACATGCTCAGGCTCTCCCTGGATGTTCCAAAGGAGAGCCATGCAGGTGTGGCTTCACTGGGTGGAATCCCCTGGCATGGATCTGCCAGCTCCACTGCACATGGGAAAAGCAACCACTTTCAGCACCAGTACTGCCTCTTCTCTCCCCCCAGGTTTGGCTCCTGGGCTCTAGGTGCCTGACCAACCATGGGGGCTGCTTCTGGTTGTGTGGTGCCAGTTCACTCACCTGCTGACTGACCACTGGGATCCCAATGCTGTGGTGAGTGGGGTGTGAGCCTGCGACAGTCCTTCTTTCTGTATTGTTTATGTGTTGCCTTAGGTTTTTGCAGTCTTGTAATCCTATATAGTTCAGCTTGTTCTGTTTTTTCCTCCAGCTTCTGCAGCCTGGCATTTGTTATCTCTAACTGCCTTTTCCAAATTAAGCTCAGTATTCTTGAGCACAGGGTTTCTCAACTTTTTTTGTACCAGGAGCTATTTGTAAACATCAAAGCCAGTTCCAACCCAGTGCCTCTCACTCCTGAACCACTGGTCCCTGCCCCCAGGCCCCAGCACCCCAGTGTGTAGTTCAGGGGATGGGTGTGTGTGGGGCATGGGGGTCCCAAGCAGCCCCTTGCATACTGGAACTCTGCCAGCCTCCAAGGGAAAAGCCACAGTTTCCCCCTGTTTTGTATTTAAAGGAGAATCCATTTATTAAAGTTTGTTTTCTACCTTTTCATATATTCTTGTGACCCACTTTTGGGTTGTAACCCACAGGTTGAGAAACATTGTTCTAATACTCTTTTCCTGAGGCTTGTATCCCTTATACCCAATACTATTTGGTCTCTGATCATGGACTCTTTTAGTTCTCCAAAGTTGCATGTCTGGCTCAGCAATCTGAGGTCTTTGACAAACTTTTCCATCGTCTCACATTCTTTCTGCTGTCTCATGTGGAAATTATACCATTCAAAGGTTTCATTTTGTTTGGATATACAATATTCCTCAAAATTTTTTTTATTACTGTGCCATAGCTTTTTTGTTCTACTTCTGACAGTTGTAGGCTATTATAAAGAGACAGAGCTTCTGGACCTGCTATATTTAACAAAAATAGCTACTCTGAGTGAAGCTTCCTTCTCTGTAGCTCCACTGGCCATCATATATACGGTGAAGCTCTGCTTAAATTTCTTCCAGTTTTCTGCTCCACTGCTAGACAGCTTTAATTCTTCTGGAATTCAAAGATGCTCCATTTTTTTGCCTTTCTTTGTACCCCAATACTGGTACCATGTGTTCTCAAAAGATCAAGGAGTTAAGCTTATAGAATGATAAAGCTTGTTTATTCAGAGAGCAGTACCTTGCCTACAGTTCTGCTTTTCCCTCCTGCAATCCCTGGGCAAATGTAACAACTTATACATAACCCTGTTAAAGGTATCCACACAGCACACACCCTGGATTGGGTCCCTGTGTTGCATGCAGCATGTGCCAGATCCATCCCCATGCACTGCAAGCAGTGCATGAAGCTGGCATGGGCCACATGGTGCCTGTACCAGACTGACCCTGTGCACCGGCTGTGGTGCACAGGGATAGTCCATGGGCCTAATCCACTCCAGAGCTACCATGCAGGGCCAGTTTGGGACAGATGCTGCATGTAGCACATATCAGATCGGCTCCACATACTGCATGCAGTGGGCAGGGCTAGGGCCAGCATATGCCTCATGCAGCACATGGGGTCAGTCCAAGACCCATGAGCCAGCTCCACAGGCTGGATCTGGGTATCACTGATACCCTAATCTAGTCAAATCCTCTGCTTAAGGCAGGTTCATCTCTATCTAACTTAGAAGTGAGCAACTATTTCATCTGGAGGGCTGCTTAATGAGTTTTGATGAGCTGTTGAGGACTGCAAGGATAGCCCCACCCTTTGACAAGTGCCCTGTCCCCTGGTCACCATCTTGGGATTGGAAGTCCTGCCCCGTAACCCCTTACCCTTGCCACCAGCAGTCCCTCCCCTTGCCCCCAAAAGTACTCCTTTTGGGAGGGGAGGGTTGCCATCTTGGAACCAGAAAAATGCCAAATCACATAATAAAAGTCAAACGCCTACTATAACACATTTTCATTTTATTAAAAAAATATTTTTGTTGTGATGTGTGTTTGTGTACTGTATATAGAGAGGATTTCATAATAACTCAAAAATAGTGTTACACTTTTATGTTGTGGGTGTGGGGGGTGCGGTGTACTCATGGGGTGGGTATGTGTGTATGTTGAGGTATGGGTGTAGGGGGAGTTGTGAGGGGATGTGGCTGTGTGTGGTATGTTGTGGGGTATATATGTGGGGAGGTTGTGGGGGCAGGATGTGGATGTGTGGGATATGTGGGGTGTGAGGGAGTGTGTGGGGGAGTGGGGACTCAGCCCACACACTCCCTCCAATACATTCTCCTTCATGAGGCACAGCCCCTGATGCCAGTGGCAGCAGCAGCAGCAGCAACTACTGGCGGGCACTTGGGGCATTCGTGGTGCACTCAGGTGCTGCTGCCCAACAGTGCATGACTCCAGCCAGCATGGCACATGGTGGCAGGTGACCAGCCCGCCTCTATCACGCGGGGCTCCCCATGGTGCACATGCAGCTCCCCGCACTCGAGCACACTCGGGGAAGCCCTATGTGATAGAGCTGACTGCCTTACTTGACCCTGCCATGCAGGTCACGGGACTCTGCCGGGAAGCAGGGGGCAGGGCTCCCCTGCACTTCTGGTGGAGTCTATACACACCCTGATCTAAGCCATTTTACAGAAGTGTTTGTTTGACTTACTCTTAAAACTGCAACCCTCACCAGGCACAGTGCCTGTAAACACCAGTAACATCCTAACTTACCACAGGTAAAGCAGGCGGATGAGGACACTGTCAATGTCCTGCCGTTCCATAGCCTGTTAAAATACCCTTGAGAAATCCCAGGAAGAAATCCATGCCCCCTACTACTGAGAGAGGCAAAAAACCCACGGCCCATGAGGTAAAAGTCCTTTTTGGTCCCAAATATAGTGATCAGTTTGACCCTGAGCAGAGGAGCCAGACCTTCTAGTCTTGAGGTCCCAAAAGAGATTCGTGTTTTCTTGTACTCTGTAGTACAAGAAAGTAGGCCTGTGCGAAATGACTAGCATTTGCTTCAGATTCGGATTTGGCCGATTTGGGGGAACAGAGATTCAATTCAGTGATTTGAATCACTGTCCCGAATTGATTCAGCTGAACCTGCTTCAGAGATTAGGCTGCTGCCAAATCAGTCGAATCTCCAAATCACACAGGCCCCATCCCTCACCCACTCTCCCAGCCCCCCCACCATGACTCCCTGCTGCAGTGGGCGGGACTGTCCAAATCACTGAAGCTCTCCGAATCTTTTCTGTATCGATTTGGAGAGCTTCAAATTGATTCGGACCTTTTAATCAGTCCCCTGATTTGATTCAGATTTGGAGATTCGGCCACCGAATCGAGCCAAATCTCCTCCAAACTGAATCACCACCTGAAGCTTCGCACAACCCTAATATGCAGTGACATAGGCCCACAGAGCTTACATTCTGAACAAGTGAGAAAGACAAACAGTAGGAAAGAAAATAGAAGCACAAATAGTGACTTCACTAAGCTCACACAGGAGCCCGTGGGCCAGAAATGGGATGTAAATCCAGGTCTTGAGTTCTAATCCAGTCTCCTGACTGCCATTCAAAATGCCATAGCAAAATAAGGGTTATAACACATGCCCTCCAGTTCCAAAAAACACAGGCTTTCTATGGCTTGAGCTAAAAAGCAGTAGAGTGTGCACCTAAATTTGAGACTCTGAAAGATAAGCTCTGTGGAAAGAACAAAATGATTCTTTTTGGGAAACGTACCTATAAAAGATAACTTTCCATACAACAAGGTCTGGATTTTCCTACCACAGTCTATATCATAGGTTTTCTTGAAAGTTTTAAGATAAATGAACTTCAAAAGTGAGAGAAAAAGATGCCTTGTTAGACATGGCAGAGAGACAGGTTTTGTGCAGTTGCTGGGGAAAACACCTGTTTTTAGTAGTAACATTTCTGCATTCTAATCAGCACAGGAAAATTGTTCTGTTTGGAGGCAGTGAGCACTTGGTTGTTTCCACAATTAATCTTTCTTCTCAATCATTTTGAAATGTTTCACATTTTTGTGGGGATGGAAACTCTGCAGGCATGGTCTTGTTCCAGAGAGAACAGCTTGGAGCTTTAAAAAAAAAAAGTACGTTCTAACAGTTTTGAGTTTATGGAAATATCTAAGCGTGTTAAGGTATTGCAATTTATTATTTGTATTTGTAATTGTACATAGGGGTCCCAACCATAGCCCAGGACGCAATTGTTTAGGGAAATATATAAACACTGAACTGGCCTTCACACCTGGTGGGAGATCTTGCTGTTTTGACACACTTATGTGCAAGCTTCCTGGGGACTGCCCTTGTTGTGAACAAGCATGAAGAAGCTAGAACTACAAGCTCCCTGGTGTTGGGTCCATGCTGAGAATGAAGAGAGGCCACATCTCAGACTCCTTCTTACTGTCTTGATTCTCTTGCCTGCCCTTTGCAAACAGTTCCTACCACTATTATCCCTTTGCCTTAACAATCACTTAGCTTACCTTCTTCCTGCGCTACCCCCATATTTTTTTGCCATTATCTTCCCCTTCTTATCTTTCTTCTAGGGCTTCTCCAAGTTTTGAATTTTTGCAGCCACTGTCTCTGTCCTCTCTGCAACCACCCTCTTAGTTATCCTTTGTTGTCAGCTTCTTGTCTCCACATATGTGCAGAACTGCTCAAGAGATCTCCTGCTTCCTGACCTTCATCTTCATTGTTTTCACTTTGCTATTCTCTTTGTCTCCTTCTCTTTCCTTCTCTCTCCCTCTCCTTAGGGCCCTCTCACTCTAAGTCCCCCCAGAGCTGCTCTGTCTGTGTCCTTCAGCACTCATATCTCCGCACTCTTGCTCTGTGAAGGGGAAGCAAGCACACTAAACAAGAGGCTTCTGCCAAATCTTTTTTGAGTTCTTAATAAATTCAGTACTTCTGTGACTCCTTGTTCATCTGTCAGCACAGGCAGGGAGCCCAGCATCCTGCTTCTTACTTCACCAGGAGTCGTGGTGGTTTTATTCTAAGAAATCAGCTAACGTGCAGTACGCAGAAAGGGCACCCCTCCCTTGGATCAGCAGAATTAGGATGTTCAGTGAGCTGGTTTGTGGATTACACAATCTTATCACCCCCTACAGGGCTCTGGAGAACAAGTTGAGCACCATATGCTCTGAGTCACACATCTCTCTGAAACAGTACAGGTTCCCTGACTCACTTCCTCTCAGGACTGCTGTTCCCTTATATCACTACAGCAAAATCGCTACTGCAAACAAAACACTGACAGTGAAATAAAAGCCACCTTGGCTTCAAACCAGAGAGGAAATTCCAGGAGGCTCCCCTGGAATCCCATTGGTTTATGATGGAGAAGCAATACCTCCAGGGAGCCAACATGTAATGGAAACCCTTCATTTCTCTAATGATGTGGGAGGCAATAAGATTGTATCTTGACATATTGAAATTCATAAGAATTGATTGAAAAATTGGAGCTATACCTTTACTTGCACAATCCCCCTTCACATAGTCCAAAATGAAAATGTACATAAATGAAGGCACTTGGTGATGGGAAGTTTATTAACAGAGGTATTGCTCTACAAAATTGGTATGTAGATGACCAGCGGAACTGTAGAAAAGAGGGTCTGGTTCCAAGAGGGACCAGGTTTCAGGTGGACCAAGGGCTCAGGCATGTGAGTTAGGTCAAGCTGCTACCAGATTTCTCAACAAGTAGGAATGGTTCCTATGAATGCTCAGAAAAGATTTTCTGTAAGTCTCTTTACATATGGGGTCTGCAAATACTTAGTGTTATCCTAGAGTCTAGGACCTAGACCATCCTTCCAGAGCTACATGATTAGGTGAGACTCTCAGCTTTTTTATGTTTTTATAAAAGGACATTTCTAACCATCACATTTGCAGCTGGAAATGGAAAATGTAGCTTCCTAGTAGTTCAGCTATCACAGTATGTCCCTCACTGCCAACATTTTTAAATCTTATATCTTGAGGTCTGAGTCATGTATGCAATTCTGCTTATTATAACCTAGGAATGATTCTCATCCTGTTCTTTTGCCTAACTTGAAGGGGGGGGGGGGGGTCAAATAT
>NW_017728997.1:49493569-49496020 GCF_001723915.1 Gavialis gangeticus | reverse complement strand
GGGGGGGGGGGTGTCGAATATAGTGTTTCTATTTAGTACCTGAAGATACTGGTATTACTTTTCCTGTCAGCTCAGCATAGTTTTAGAGGGTGGATTGGATATCACCCACTGGTTAACACAATTTTGGAAGGTCTTTTACCATCAGAAAACTTGGACAAGACCTGAAAGGTACCATTTATGCTGGTAGTTTAGTGGAAATCTCCAGCTGTTAAGATCACCAATACATACAGTCTGCTGGTGGTTTTGCTATTGTGTTGTCCACACATGCTTTGATACTGTGACAGTATAAACTTTTGAGCTGAATCTGTAGAAGCAGCATGACCATTAACACTTGTCTGAACTGTAGCAGTTAGAGGCTACTTGGGAGTTGTCACTGCAGGTACATCTCAAATGTTCCTGTAAAGTTTTCATTGTGATGCCGAGTAGTTTGTATCTTTCTGCATAGGAATTCATTAAAAGAGAGCATCCCCATCCCCCATATTGTATAATTTAATAAACAAGTGAGTATATTCAGTACTTGTTTGAGAACGCAAGTCCCTGAGAGAAGGATCTCCCAGCCTGGGTCCCATGACTGTGGGGTTCAGGCTGTGTGATAAGGATCTCCCAGCCCTGTGATCACAGAGCTGAGGCTGGGAGCTCCCTGCTGCTCGGGCAGGGGACATTGTGGCCACCTGAGCTCCAGTGGCGGAGCCTGCCCAAGTAGCAGGCAGCTCCGGAGGGCATGGAGCAATGTCAGGATAGACTCTTCTGCGCAGCCAGCTCCATGAATAAGTCTAACAGACTTGCAAAAGGGGAATGTCTGTGTGGCAAAAGGCGACTCTGACGTCAAGGCCTGGGAGCGTTGCCCTGACAATGGGAGGTAGAGCAGGGAAATGAATCTGTAGCTAATAAGCTCTGGACTAGAGTGTACATTGGCAGAGGGACAGCTACTACCCCTTCTTTCCAGGAATAATATTGTTTATTTCTGGTTTACTCTCCATGGCTCAAGTTACATGAATCAGGTTTCAGTTCACCTGCCTCCACTACAAAGTCACTCATGCTGGTAAGCCCTAGCTCATACCACCCTTTGCCTCTAAGCGTAGGAGGAACACTACCATGCTTTTCATGGTTCATTTCTTTGGTTTGATCAGTTGATTTTGTGTGATCACAATAGTTTTGTAACTCAGCTTTTGTTGGAAGCATACATTATGAATAGAGGTGCTTGCAGGCACAAGCGTGCACGCAAGTGTACGTTGCTCTCTGCTGTAAAGAATCGGAACTGTTCAGGATAATGCCTGTATGTGCACAACCCATATGGCTAAAGGGGATTGTTTTTAATGCCAGTAACTCTGGGGACAAAAACATTCGGTCTCGGTGAGTTCCAAAAAGTCACAACACGTCAGAGTGACAGCCCTGAAGTTCTGGGTGGATCCTGATTTGTTATACATGCACTACTTTGTATGAGTGTCAGTTGATTATGTCTCTTGGGAAAAAAAATTAAAAACTGATAATACAGACCCCCATTAAGCTGCTAGCTGTTTTGTTTTGTTTCCCATCCCTGCACTGCATAATGGTGCCCCTTGGAAAAAGCTGTAGTTTAATTTCATGGGTCAGGTGCACTGCACATTCAAATCTACTTAGTGCATGGCAAAGACACCTTCAGATGAAGTTGTGTTTGGCTGTGTAGAAGCCAAGAAATTGAAGGTTCAAAGCCCAGCTGCTGGCTCAGTCAGTGTGACTCTCTCCCTACTTTGCCTTATTGACTGTTGTCTGTAGAATAAATTCTAAAGCGTGAAGACTCATTTCACACCTTATCACGAGTCAGTTATTGCATGTGCTTGCAGTAGAGCAACTTTGGGGTATTCTTGCTTGGGGTTCTCTTGCCTTTTCAATATGGGCCATGGAAAAAAAAGTATGTTATTTATTTATTTAGTAGGGCCGTGCAAAGCTTTGTGTGCTGATATGATTTGGAGGAGATTCGGCCCAATTCGGTGGCTGAATCTCCAAATCCAAATCAAATCAGGGGGGCAATAAAAAGGTCCGAATTGATTCGAAGCTCTCTGAATTGATTTGGAAAAGGTTTGGAGAGCTTTGAGAATTCGGGCAGTCCCCACCCACTGCAGCAGAGAGCTGGAACCTGACTCGGAGCTGGTACGTAGGGGACAGGGGAGGAGGGGCTGGAGAAGGGGGCGCAGGTATCAGGCTCCACTTTGGAGCCAGTCAAGCCCAAGGAGCCTGCCTGTGGCCTCTTACCCCCTCCTCCAAGCTCCAGTGCTGTCTGCAGGATGGGAGTGGGGGGAAAGGGGAGGGGAGTGAGCTGCAGGCTGAGGGTTTTCTGGCCTGAGCTGGAGGGGAGGTGGGGGGCTGATACAGGGTGTCACTGTATATCTTCAGATTAAAACATGTTTGCTTCACCCTCTCTGAGGTAAGTTTGGTAAGAATGAATTAGAATGAATTAACTTACCCTTCAAA
>NW_017728997.1:49481270-49488569 GCF_001723915.1 Gavialis gangeticus | reverse complement strand
ACCTGGAATCACTGGCTCCTGCAGCAGCCTCAGGGCTTCAGGTGGCTCATGCAGTGCCCCCCATGTGATGTGGGGCAGTGGGGATTACCCCCTGCCGGGCAGGAACCAGTGAGTAGGAGTTTTTTTTTCCTTAAAGGGCTGGAGCTGGGGCGAGTGGGGCAGCCATGGGGGGGCTGGGGGGAGGGGGGTTCGTGCAGAGCCCCCATGCAGTGGGGGGCACTGGGTGGCAGTGGGGATCGCCCCCCCTCCCGGCAGCAGCTGGTGAGTCAGAGATTTTTTTTTCAAAGTGCCAGGAGCTGGGGCAGGCGTGGCAGCCATTGCCAGGCTGCGACAGCAGATGGGGAAGGGACTGTGTGATTCAGCCAGATTGATTCGGGACAGTGGTTCAAATCACCGAATCAAATCATTGTCCCCCGTATTAGCTGAATCCAAAGCAAATACTAGCCGCTTTGCACAAGCCTATTATTTAGTACTCGCCCTTAATCAATTAGCTTTTAGGACAGAGAAAAATTAACAATTTTATCCATTTTCTGAATGTTTTTCATCTGTTTTTTTTTAAAGGAGCTAGTATCCAGACCATGGCTGAACTTTCACGTTTATTTAAATAGTTTTAGGCCTCCAAGTACTAGTGTTTAGTCCATGTTGTGGTCTCAGTTAAAAATATGTGTATAACCATAGCTTGGGTAAAGGAAAATGTGGCTTTCTAAAAAGAGATACTTTAATTTTCAAAACACCTGATGAGGAATGCACTGTTAAACCACACTGTGGAGCTGTCAAAGCTTCCTAGCTTCATACCCAGTGTTCCAGCGCAGAGCAAAACTGCAGGGCATTGGCAAGCGTCTGCCTCATTTTTCATTAGACATGTATCCTGGATTGATGTTGTTTGACATATTCGATGAGGTAAATGTTCCAGGCCAAACATTGCCCTTGGCGAAATTCATGTATTTGAAATTAGCATAATTACACCAGATGTTAATTTGGCCCACTTTCTGTCTCACTGAAATGGCATTGAATATCTTATCCTGTCATACTTTTCACTTGGTACATTTCAGTCATATTTCTCTGAAGTCACCCGTCCTGCTTCATGTGGGTGTGTAGATGACTAATCTAGAATTACTGTTTTAATTTACATAGGATCAAAGTTGTAGACCCTCAGTTTAGAGATCACTTCAGGGGAATTTTACTGAATGAATCAAGTGTGTGCGTATGCCTGTGCATGTGTTGGTGTTCTCAGGAGCCCTGATTCTCAGCAGTGGATAACACTGGCTCTAGCAATGCATATATAGCACTAGTGCTGCTTGTACTTCTATCATTGAGGACTTTCTTGCCAGTTCTTCTCTAACTTCCTTGACATCAAAGGATCATAATAGTTCTCTGTATTTATTTCCTCACTGGTGGTATATAAGTACATATAAAATCCTGAAAATAGGCTTTGCCTTTTAATGCAGCATGAACTGCAGTGGTGCAGCAATCCCTGGAGCCTGTCAGGAACAGGTGGTATATTTGTGGCCCTAGACCACTGGGTTCCAATGTTCATGTGCAAATGCTGCCTTTAAAAATATCGAGTCTGTCATCTTGCACCGTAACAGCTTTCACACTTTCACTTGCACCATCTTCACCCTGGCAGGATCTGAGAATCGTGTATTCATCCCAAATCTGCCCTGCTTTCTTCAGGGGCAGCTCCTCTTTCCCCTACACACTGGCAAAGTTTTCTGGTACCAAAACAGGGCTTAATTTAAGATCATGAGACATATGTGTGTTAAAAGCATGACTCTCAAGCTAACAACTGGGAGATCTACAACTCTTCAAGCAGGCAAGCTAAGCAGAGGGGATTAGGGTTTAGTCTCTTGTTCTTAGTACAAACCTTTTGCTCTTGTCCTGACGTGCTTAGGGTTGCACATGCCTGGGTGTTTCATGCCTGATCTAATACTTGTTCTCCCAGCCCTCCCCCAGTCTTACTTCCTTCTGGTTTATTTTTGGGTGGTGCCATCCAAGATCTTGATCGCATTCTTGTGTGTCATTCTACATAGAAGCCAGATCCTGAGAAGCAGTAAAGAGCTGCTTTTTTTAATGAGTTTCCTCCTACAGTCACTGATCTTTGCCACCTGATTGGGCGGCTAGCAGAAGAGTGACTCAGCTCTTGTCTTGTCTGATTTCCTGGAAGACACCAGCTGCCAGCTAAAATGACTACATGGAAGAGAGGGGAGGGACTGGCTGGGTGGGTGTTCTGCAGAAGGCGTATGGCAGGACAGTGCCAGACAAGACACCCCCGTTCTTAGAGCTTGTTTTGTTTCATTCCCCCAAGCTTGCTGAGAAAAGGGAAAGAATGAGTATGCTGCACATAACATCTGCAGTCAAAGCTCCCTGCAGCTTCCCTAAACAGATACCAGTTGATGACATCCAAATTATATTTAATAAGGCAGGAACCCAAAAGACGGTCCAATATTGCCTGTAAAGGTATTGGCCTTAGTAATCTTAAAACACTGTTAAGTCCTTATTTCAGTTTCCTGTATGCCACATTATATTCTTGCTTTATGGAGCCTTTCTTCCTGTGATGTAGTACAAACTATATTCCCATCAAGGGAAATGGAAATCAAGACATCAAGGCACCTGGGGAGGGGAAGATGAGACTTCTTAGGTGTACACTTACGCTGCTTTGCCCCCCGAGGTTCTAGCAGCAGACAGCAGCCACCACCCCCAAGCTGCTGGAGCATGTGCACACCGTGGCATTTCTAGCAGCTCCACTCAGCACTACATTGGCAAAACATGAAGCACACCCTGGAAAGGCACAAACCTCTGGGTGGACCATGGTAGGCAGCTGAAGGCCCAGGAAATTCTATGCACGCCTTCTGCCAGATGGTAGCAGGAAGCCTTGCTTTGCTGGGCAGAGGTGATGTGAATCTGCTGGCAGAAAGGATTGTTATGCTGCTGCAGAGGAGCTCTGAGTACAGACCCACTGGAAGTTCTGCTGGTAAAATTAGCAAAGCTTGGCAGTAACAAGGCCAGTGAGAAGAACGCATTAGGTGGAGGCTTCCATCATGAATGTGAAGTCAGCATTGGTACTGATGTTTTTGTCATCGAGTATTGGTATGACCACGATCACACCAGCGATGTTTCAGGCCATCTGTGGACCCACATGGGCAACACTGTGTTCATGTTTTCATGGTTTGCTGCCCAGTCCTCAAGGCTAAAAACTGTATTGCTTTGCTGGATGCTTAAAATCTGGAGCATGTTTTCAGGGGCAGATTCTATGGCAAAATATGGAGCTGCAGAATCATAAGGTATACAGTAGGGCTGTGTGAAACTTTGGTCCCTGATTCAATTGAGCAGAGATTCGGCTCGATTTGGTGGCCAAATCCGAATTGAATCAGGAGACCCTTTGATCTCTCCGAATCGATTCGGAAAGATTCGGCAATTCAGACATAGACACAGCTTTAAATGTTTTTTCTACATACCTCTAGGTAGCAAGCAGCTCGTGAACACTGCGATGCTGGGGTGCATGGAGTGTCCCACAGAAGTGTGGGAGGCTCCCCAGTGCGCTTGGCAGAAAACCCAGAAGTGAACCAGAAGCACTTCTGTTCCACTTCTGGGTCCTCTGGGGAGTGTGCTGGGGGTACCCCCCCACACCCTTCCAGCTTGGCAACTGGTGCCTCTTGGGTCTAGGGAGGGTACCCAGGGTCCCCCTGTGGCTGATTGCCAAGGCAGGAAGGTTGCAGGGGGGCCCCCTGGCGCACTCCTCAGCGGACCCAAAAGTGGACCAGAAGTACTTCAGGTCCACTTGTAGGTGCACCACCGAGCATGTGGAGGGCACCCCCCCCCAACGCTCCTATAGGATGCTCCATCTGCCTCAGCACTGCAGCATTCACAAGCCATGCTGGTACCTTGAGGTAATCAGAAAAAACATTTAAAGCTGTGTCTATTTATGAATCTTTGATTCTCCGAATCAGCATTGAATCTTTAGATTTGGATTCGGCTGAATCAAATTGGGGCAGTGATACGAATCAACAAATTGAATCACTGTTCCTGATTCAGGCTGAATCCAAATCGAATAGGGCCCACTTTGCACACCCCTAATATTTAGTACTTGTATTAGGAAATACTGAATAAGTGTGCAGTAACTGAAGTTACTGCACAGTAGCACTGGCAAACATCTTTTAGGTAATACTATTGCACAGTAGCCTAATAATGCAGTGCAGTAGTATATTAGCATTGTTGGTGCTGTGACACACTACTTGCGTCTTGTGTAGATGTGTCCACTGACTGTGATGAGGTGAAACTGTGACCCATGTGGACCATGAAAAGATATGGCAGTGGTCTGTATAGTGGATGAAGTGACTTGAGGAATAATGATCTGTAACTGGTTTAAACTCATATCATGTTGTACAGCTCTTTGACTTTGTTGCAGAGAAAAGAGCCCTTCAGAAAGGATGAAGGTAGAGAAACAAAGAGCAGCAAGAAAGAGTGTGGGCTTTTTTTAAAGCCATAGACACTTTATCCTCTTCTAGGTCTACCTAGAGTCTAGCAAGTGTCTGTCTTCCCAATATGAACTGCATTTAAAATATGTGAGCCAGGTGCCACAAATGGCTGAGGCCTGGCAGAAAGATGGGTTGGGGGGGAAATAAAAGATGGTGAGGCAAATGAGGCAACATGGGCAGGGAAAAATTCAGATTGTAGGTACTGAGAGCAGAGACCAGGCAAAAATAAAAATGAATGACATGCCTTGAAGAGGAAAAAAAAAGTAAGTAGTACAGAGACCGATACAGAGAAAGGAAAAAAGAAATTGTGAAAGAAGAAAATAAAAATGAGGGACAGATTGAAAGAAATAGGGAAAGGAAAAGCAAACAAATACTCATGGATTATTAACATTTATTCAATGGATTTCGTTTGTGTTTGTGTTTTTTTAGTGCATTCCCATGGCACCCACTAACGTCAGACTAATAACTTCCCTCTTTCTCTGAAGCACATTCTTTGTAAATGTACTAGAGCTTTCTTGAAAACTGAAGATTGTGCAACATATTCTAGGTCACTTCAATCTAAAAGCATGCTTAAAATTTCCTGCCACTGTTTGGCTGATGCTTGGCAGATCTTTGGAATGCTGGGTAAGGATTTGAGCACTCCCGCTCTCTGCTTGGACAGTTCAGTCTTTGCTCTCCTTTCAGGAATTCATGACCTGACTTTTAAAGCCTAATGGAAACCAGACCTCTTTCCCTAGACACTTGGGGGGCAGATTCTGTTGCACTTACTGAACATGTATAAGTAGATTGAAATGCCTGAATATAATGCTGTTCCCCCATTTGAGTCCCTGAAAACATAGGCAATGTGTACCTCCTGAGGCTGATGGGGCACAGCAACTGCCCACAGGCAGCACTGCAGGCACCAGCAGTGAGGGCGGGCCAAGCGGGGACCGTCTGCAGGCGGCCATGGTAATGTTAGCGGCGGGGGTGGGGGGTGAGGGAGTTGAGCCTGGACACCAAACCCGGAAGTGCCAGAGGCACTTCTTGGGGGGGGGGGGCACCAGTGCTCTGCCTGTCACCTAAGCTAAGAGTGCTCACTCTTGGGGGGCCACCCGTGCACTCAGGGGGTGCACGTGCACCCCTGTGCACCCCCTACATGTGGCCCATGCCTGAAAAGCAGTTAATGCCAAAGATTGATGGGTCCTCCTGCTCTGCACTACTTTTTTTTTCAACCATGAAGTTTATTAAATGCTGCCAACATTCAGCATTACTATAAAACACATGGCCCAGATTGGAAAACCACACTGATGGGCAGGGATCTGGGTTTTCCGTTTCCCACAGAAAAATGGAGTAAACTGCGGATTTTGCCTTTTACCAGAGGTGAATGTGGATTTCTCATTTTACCAGAGAAATACGTGGATTTTGCCATTTTGCAATAAGCTCCCTGCAGGCTGGCAGAGTTCCAGCCTGCAGGAAGCTGGGAGGGAGCAGGAGGAAGGCGGAAAAACAGGGGGCTCCACGTGCATAGATATGCACATGACCCCAAGCAGCCTGCAGCTCCAGCAGGTAACTGTGGGGGTAGAGGGGGATTGAGGCCCCTGTAGGGAGGGAACTACTACCCAGCTGGGTGGGACTTGGGCCCGGAGCCTCAATGTGTGGCTGTAGGGCCCCAGCAGGGAGCAGGATGGGGCCACGGGTGGCTCACTGGGGGAGATCCGGCTCCCTCCTGCCACGTGCACTCCCGAGGGTCAAGGGGGACCCACGCCCCCCAGATCTGTACCCAGGGCAGGCACAGGCTGAGGCACAGGTTCAGGCTGCAGGCTTGAGCTCCCATCCTGCTTCCCTTCCCCTGGGCCTCCCCAGCCCAGTGGGCACGACCCGGCGTGGCTGGGGACACTGGGGCCAAGCAGGGATTTCTTGCCGCTGTGAGCTCCCCTCCCGCTGCCTTAATGACACACCTCCAGCAGCTCCTACTGCTTTAAGGGGCTCAGCCCCATGCCACTGCCCTCACTGCCGCCCCACATGCAGGAGGCGCATTGCTTGGGCAGCAGGGGATGGGTGGTGATGAGGAAGCTTTCTGTGCGGCTCCTTCACTCCCTGCCATGCCGGATCACGGGGAAGCTTGCAGTAGCTAGGAATCCCCACATGGCCCCATTGTCCCCAGCTGCGCCAGGTTGTGCCCAAGGGAGGGAAGCAAGGTGGGAACATAAGCCCATAGCCTGCGCCTCCCCTGGGTACAGATCTGAGGAGCGCAGGTCCCCCCTGCCACCTGGGATTGCATGTAGCAGCAGGGAGCTGCCCCACCTGAGCTCACAGCAGGGGTGAATAGGGGCAAAGGGATGCAGACCTGGGTCCATAGCCATGGCAGTTGGGGGAGAAGGGGCTGTGTGTGGGAGGGTTAATGGGTACCAGTAAGGCTGTGGGGGCTGTTGATGGGGAGTGAAGGACACCAGCAGGGCTGGGGAGGTTGGGGGGGGGCGTTAATTTTAATAATGGATTTGGGGGGTTTTAGCCAAGAATTTGTGATTTGTTTTTTAGCAGAGAATTTGGTATTGTTTATTGAGGAAAACCAGGATCACTGCTGATAGGAACTTACCACATTTTTTAAAAATTGATATCAAGGCCAAATCAGTTCCAAATTCAGTTGAGCAAACATCCTACATGTAAGCCCTAGGCCTGGAGGTCTTGGGATTCAGATACCCCTTGTCTCATTTGTTCTTAGCCAGAAAACAAGCTTTTTTTTTTTGCTTTTTTTTTTTGGTAACATTTTATTAGAAAACAGGCAATATCAAACAGATTTAAAAAGGACCCCACCTGAGGCCTCACAAAGGGAATACAAATACAA
>NW_017728997.1:49467107-49480717 GCF_001723915.1 Gavialis gangeticus | reverse complement strand
AGCTCGTGCATTGCTAACTGCAAACACTCTGACGTTGAAAAGCACGAGCCCTTTAGTGCCAACAGGGAACGCACTTTCCATAGCGCTACTTTGGTGCATGTGATAAGGACCCTCACACCCCATGACCCATCCGTCCCCTCTGTTAACCCATAGAGAACATTTTTGATAGTGATCCCCGTTCCCCTTCCTGTCTCCTTCAAATAGGTGGCTACTTTCTCCCACACCATTTGTGCATAAAAACAGTCCCACAAGGCATGTGCCACCGACTCGGGCTCAGCACAGATTTCTCTTGGGCACTTGGGGGACCGTGAGAGTCTCCATTGATTCAGCACCGGTCGCACTGGCAGTGGGTTTCGCACAGCCCTCCACGCCAGCTCCTCATGCTCCCCTTTCCATTCCTTCCCCACCAGCCCTTTCCACACCCTGCTGACTTTCTCCATTCTCAAATCCCTGCCATCTGACATCCTCTGCTTCCCCCTCATGAACTTAATGACTTTTCTGGCATCCGCCAGCCCTTCGATCCCTAACCCCGCCAAGCCTTCCCTCGCAACAAAGGATCCAAGGTGTGCATAAGGGAGTGACATTTGCCAAGCCCACGCCCCCTGCCACCTGCTCCCGAACAGTCCCAGCCTTTGTAGGAGTCTTCCTCCCGAGAAAACGCAAAAGTTGGAAACCATTCCAGGTGAACCAAGCTACCACAAAGGTAGGTTAGTATAACTCACCTGAGTAAGATATATGGTAGTGCCCTACGTGCTCCATCCCTCTCAGCACCAGCTCCTTTTAAGTCAGCCACTAAATTGAATACATTTTAACTTCCTCTTCAGTTCCACAGCTGAGCTGAGTATTTCTTTCTGATTTCTAGTGATTCCTCTTTCTTTACTAGTCAGAAATGTCTGGCAAGTGTCACCAAATGGGACCTGAAACAGTTCACCCAGAATCCTTCTGTCACCCCCTCTCTCAGCCTGTTGCATATGTTTAGTGTGGCCCCACCCTCCAAGAGGTGGAGCCAGACTAGGTTGCCCTGTGCCTCATCTGGGTATAAAATTTTGCAGGATCCCCAGACTCATGGCAAGAACACCCGGTACTAGTCATGAGTTGGGGGCTACTTAGAGGGGTGTGTGAAGCAGGCCCTATTCAATTCAGATTCAGCCCAAATTGGGGACCATGATTTGATTCATTGATTTGGATCACTGTCCCTGATTCAATTTGGCCAAATCCAAATCTGAAGATTTGACGCTGGTTCAAAGAATCAGTGATTCGGACATAGACACAGCTTTAAATGTTTTTTCTACATACCTCAAGGTATCAGCACAGTTCATGAACGCTGTAATGCTGGGGGAAATGGAGAGTCCCACAGCAGCATGTGGGGGCCCCCCATGTGCTCAGTGACAAACCTGGAAGTGGACCAGAAGCACTTCTGGACCACTTCCGGGTCCAGCAGGGAGTGTGCTGTGGGGGCCCCCATGCCCCCCAGCTTGGCAATTGGCTGTGGGGGGACCTCAGGTGCCCCCCCAGACCCAGGTGGCACCACTTGCTAAGCAGGGTGGGCACACCCCCTCCCCCCCCGTGCATTCTCCAGCAGACCCAAAAGTGGACCGAAAGTGCTTTTTTTCCACTTCTGGGTCTGCTGCCAAGCATACTGGGGAGCCCCCGGTGCTCCTGTGGGACACTCCATGCACCCCAGTATCACAGCATTCATGAGCTGCCTGGTACCCCAAGGTATGCAGAAAAAACATTTAAAGCTGTGTCTATGTCCGAATCGCCAATCTTTCTGAATCTCTCCGAATCAATTTTGGAGGGTTCTGATTCAATTCAGGGAGATTAAAGGGTCCTCTAATTCGATTTGGATTCAGAGATTTGGCCACTGAATTTAGCCTAATCTCCACCAAATCGAATCAGGGACCAAAGCTTCACACACCCCAATTAATTAGCACATGGAAGCTTTGTGGGGGGCATCTAAACTGCGCACACATACTGAGCAGTGCTGAGCTATGGGGTTACTGTGCCATGAAATGCTGTTGATTCTGCTGGATCCCAGCCCAATGAACTATATGGTAAATCGTGAGCTTTTTGGCTTTGGTCTAATATCATGCATAGTTTGTACTATATATAAATAGGTACAAAAGTAATGCTTAAAATTGTGTTTATGGAGTATCTGTACTAAAACATGCAGGAGTTTCAAAAAAAGGTAAAAGGCATCAATTCTGGGTGAACTAAGTCTATGGGTACCCATAATATAAAGTTAGTGTTTTCAAATTTGCCCCTCACTTTCATGTGCTCAGGGAGAGCAGGGTCTGAAAGGGAGTTGGGTAATAAAGGACTTCAGCGAGAAGAAGTTGGAGGCAGAGGGCAGGGGGCTACCTTACCACCCAAAATTATTTTCCTGCTGTAGTAGTGGAAGGAGTACAAATTCAAAGCAAATTCCAATAATTATGTTCTATACCTGGAAAATTATAACAAATTTATAAATGTTCCATATATGGAATCTGATTATTGGGGCGGGGGGGTCATCTTATAGTCAAGTTAATACAGTAGATCATTAGTGGATTCTCAGGACTTGAACTGAGTGGAACAGAATTGCCACTTAAGTGGAATACAAGTGCAAGAGCCAGATTCCATCTCCAAACTAACCATAGAAGTCCTTTTCTGTTGTCTTGTAACCCTGATTGTGGTTCATCCATGCTCTAGCACAAGTAGGGGTCTACCTAACTTGAGGAGACTGTCAACTGATTTTGTAGGGAGATTGTGGGGCCAGCTGCCATATTTATAGGCTGATCGTGGCAGGGTCCCCCCGTGTGCTTCTGATTGGCTAAGGGGCCCAGGTGGCCCCACCCCTTGCTGCTGATTGGCCTCAATGGCTGTCCATCATATGGCTCCACCCCTTGTCACCAATTGGTGATGAGGGACAGGGCCACATGACAGGCTGGCCTCTCAGCCAGTAAGTAGCAAGGCATGCCATCTTGAGCTATCCTTTGTGTGGGCTGCCTCCTCTTCCTCCCTTCCCACTCTGCCAGGCAGCGCAGCTGGACTGCAGTGCCGTAAGGACTGCTGGTTCTCTCTGTGGAGCCAATATTTTATTTTCAGTAAGTTTTCTTTTTTCATTGGACAGTGCCAGGTTTTGCGATTTTCATGCTGTGAGAAGCAGTAAAGGACAGAGCTAAGATACCTTATAGGACTCCATCTCCTGAAAAAACTGAATTATTTTAGAAAATGGCCAATGGCAGCAGGCCATATAGTCCATATCAGAAATTCCTCACAAAAAGAAAGAATTTTTGTGACTTATGTTACAAGGGGTGAAAATTGTTTTGTATTTTATTTCTGGGACTCAGAGCTTCGGTGTTTGGGCCAAATCTGAGTAAAGACTAAGAGGAGGAATACCAATTCCTCAAGAAGAGGTGAACAGTTGTTTTGGCCTGCTCCCTCTATCCCTTTTCTCTTCAGTCAGTCAACCCAGAGAAACCATTTTGCTGCAATGTGGTTCATTTTGCTGTAGCATTCATAATTTGTACCCAGTTTATAGAGGTATAACCATCAGTAGAACATGTAAGGAGGCAGACTCAGGGATACTGCCTTAAAGCAGAAGCATCAAACTGGGTCTGTTAGAGAAGGACAGAGCATGAAGTGCCTACTGTTATCATGGGAACAAGAAGAGAATGACAAATGTAGGTGGACCTGATTGCTGCCAACTGCATAATCTATAGAGCAGTGGTTAGCAACATACAACCCACAGGCCAACTGTGGCATGGAGGAAGCACTTGCCACGAGTAGCAGCTTACCGGGAATGATGGAGCAGTCAAAGATCCAGTCGGCGTCCTTGGCAGTGAGTTTGGAAAAAGAACAAACAGCACTGGTGTGGGAGCACATACCGGCGCCAATTAAGTAGGTGGAACAGGCATGCCAGCATAAAAACTGGTCAGAGGGAATCAGCTGGGGAACTGGAAGTGAGTTCCCCATGCTGTGAAGAGCAGCACCCAGCGAAAGCTGGCCCCGACAGGGGCAATGGGTGGGAGCCAGCGGACCCAGCCAGGGCTGGCTCGGAGGAGCCAAAACACTTACTCAGAGAACCGATGTGGCATCTGGAGCCAGACAATTAGAGCTGGAACGTGGTGAGCCCTGTAAGAGAAAGGGAAAAAGGAGGACGGCAAAATCGTGAGTAAGGGGAGCAACGAGCACTATTCAGTGCGTGCTCTAACCCCCTTTTGGGACCACCCTGAAAAGCTGTGCCTATGTCTGGGCTACTGGTTTTAATTATCAAGGAGGGCTACAGCCCAGCATCTGTGGGCAACAGAGACATTGTGCTGGTAATTGTGATTTTGAGTTCTTAAGGACTTTGATTGGAGCTATTTTGCTTACACGTTCTGAAAAAGACGCAGACACCGGGTTGGCACTAGGTGGGGTGTAGGGAAAACAGAACCCCAATTGACAAGCCTGTGTGGCTGATGGGAGCCAAAGTTGTACAGTGTAAAAACTCCCTCCCTTAACAAAGTTTTAACATCAAAGTCCAGGCAGACGAGAACAGTCGGCACCTTTATAAGCCAGCATAGGAAGCCAAACTGCCGCTCTGGAAGTGTACAGAAGTGGCTAGTTGACCAGAGAAGGGCAAGAGGTTGGATAAAGACTGACACACTAATTACAATTTGGTGCATTGGCCAGGAATGAGGGGGATATCCTGACCCTGGAGGCAAACACTAAAATGGATGTAAGCATGATGTCCCAAGTGGATATCTTAGGACAAATGCTGCACGCTGTCATTAAAGTATTAGAAGTGCAGCAGCAGCAAGCCCTACAGCAACATGAATGAATCAGACACAACTGGACATCTTTCAAGATGCGCAAAATGACTGAAGAGGATGACGTTGATGCGTATATCAAATCTTTTGAGAGGAAAGCTTTACAAGCTGGTTTAGATAAGGCATTGTGGGCCAGTCAGTTAGGGTCATTATTAATAGACAAAGCTCAGGTGACCTATAGGGCATTGCCAAGTGAGGAAGCCTATGATTTTGATAAAGTTAAAACTGCAATACTTTACCAGCTAGAAATCATGCCCAAACATTACAGAAGATGCTTTAGGGCCAGAAAGGGAAGGGAGAAGAGGCAACCTAGAGTATTCATGCAATTGCTGAATGACCTCCTTAATATGTGGGTGCCACTGACCATGTTTAACAGGGAAACTTTAGCTGATCAAATACTACTAGAACATTTTGTAAGAAACTCAGAAAATGACACTCAGCTGTGGGTCAAGAGGCGTCTGCCCAGATCCTCTAAAGAGGCCCTAAGGATTGTGAAGGCATTTTTGCAGCCTCTGAAAGTGAGATAGGGAAGGAATGAGTAAATAGAAGTACGGGGAGTAATGCCTGCCATGAGGAGGAATGCTGTCAGAGTATACAAAAGTACAATGGGAAGGGGGTGTTGTGTTACAGGTGCAGCCACTTTGCCCATGTATCCTGGGAGTGTCAGCAGGGGTCTCATTAGACATGGAAACAGGGCAGTGGGGGCCAGATGGTTAGAGAAAAGCAAGGGGATGCCAATGCAGTTGAAGATATGGACTGTAGTTTTGGCTGTGGGGATGAGATAACTGTGTGGGATAAGCCCACGGTCACTGCTTGGGTGGCTGGTAGAAAGGTACAAGCCACCTTGGATATAGGGTGTTCGCAAATGCTGTTGAGGGCTGACCTGATACCCCACAATCTGATTGAATGATGTATTCACACAGACCAATATGAATGAGGCTATGTGGACATGAGGGTGGCCAATAGAAAGGGCCAGATGAGAGTAGGTTTTGCCCCAGAATTAGATAGGGAAATGATAATAGGCCAGAACTGGCTGCCCCATATGATGTTCTTGAAGAAGAGAAGCAGGCAGAGCTCAAACTTAAGGGCTGGTCACATCCTCAGATGAGGAGCCATTTGTGAACCTGGGGCGTGGTACCATGGGACCTCAATTCAAAATTGCACAAGATGAAGAGACAGAATTTGCAAGGATACGTGAACATGAAGTATTCAGCATAGAAGGCCAGGTGGTACATCCAGACCTACATGTAAGTGACCCCTAATTTGAGGTTAAAAGGGGCTTGTTATACCGGGTAAAGAAGGGGAGGATGAGAAATGAGAACGTATGGCACCTGCTGGTATCCTGATCATTTAGGAAAATGGTGTGGGATTTGGCCTATGTGATGCCAATAGGGGGCTACTTTGGAGGTAATAAGACCCTGGCTAAAATAGATCAATGGTTTTTCTGGCTCAACATGCAGAAAGAACTAACTCGCAGGTGCAAGTTGGTAGGGAGTGCCAAAGGGTTGATGAAAGGTGGCCCCCCAGGGCCCCTCTTCAAGTGACGCCCATCATAGATACGCCATTTGATAGGGTGGCTCCCAATGTTGTGGGACCCCAAACTAAAAGCAGTGCCAGGTACCAATATATTTTAGTTATTATTAGTTATGCAACGCGTTACCCAGAAGTGATCCCTTTGAAGGCTGCCACTGCATCGCAGATTGCAGAAGAGTTGCTAAAGTGGGTTTCCTGGGTAGGAGTACCACGAGAGATAACTGACCAAGGAACAAACTTTATGTCACGTGATAAAGGCTACATGCCAAGTCTTGGGGATAAAGCAGCTCAGAACATCAATCTATCACCCCCAGACTAATGGCCTGGTAGAATAAAATGCATGCTGCGACATTGTGCCTAAAGAGACCCGAGAAAATGGGACTTACTACTTACACCTTTGTTGTTTGCCTTGAGGGATACCCCTCAAGTGTCCACACAATTTTCTCCCTTTGAGTTGATATTCGGTCATAAGCTTAGAGGTTTATTACAAGTTGTACAAGAGGATTGGGAGAGTTCTGGGCACAGGGGAATAGGTGCACATCATCACAGGCAGGTCATGATAGAATGACTTAATTGTGCTAGACAAGTGGCACAGGAGAATATTGAGATGGCACAGCAGTGTCAGAAGGCGCATTATGATCAGAAGGCTAGAGAAAGGGACTTTCAAGTAGGTGACAAAGTGCTAATTCTCCTTCCTACTTCTGCCAACAAGTTACTAACAAAGTGGCAAGGGCCATTCAAAATAATTAGGAAAGCAGGACCCACTGACTATGAGGTCTATAGGCTAGGGCATGTTAGGGAGCGACAGATTTATCATGTCAATTTGTTGAAAGCCTGGAGGGAACCTGAAGGCTGGATGCTCAGCCCTGGGGATGTACAAAAGGAGCTTGGGCCTGAGATTGGTGAGGGACAAAGAGAAACAACAATAAAGGAGTTAATTCAGCAAGGGGAAAGTTTGACAAGACAGCAACAGAAAGAGTTGTTGAGGGTGATTTATAGTTTTAAAGATGTACTTAACAAGAGACCAGGGCTGGCTCGGGGTATTACACACAAGATCCCAACACCAAAAGGAGTGATTGTGTGCGAAAGATGGTGCCCAGTACCTCATAATTTACAGCAAGCTGTACATAAAGAAATACAAAAGATGTTAGAGCAGGGGGTTATAGTCCCATCACAAAACCCATGCCATAGCTCTGTGGTTATTGTGGCCAAGACTGATGGTACACTTAGGATTTGTGTGGAGTTCAGGTGAGTTATAACACATTCCAACACTTTTCTGATGCCCCATATTGAAGAACTTTTGGAGCGTATAGTCCTGTCAAAGAATATTTCTACTATCAACTTGTCAAAAGGATATTGGTACATACCTGTGTCAGAGAAAGACCAGGCCAGAACAGTATTCGGCACACCGTGGGGGCTATACAAGTTCACAAGAATGCTGTTTGGTTTACATGGTGCCGCAGGCACTTTTCAACAATTAATGGACCACCTCTTGGCACCCCATATGATCTATGACGATATTGTGATCTATTTGCAGTCATGGGCCCAGCACAGTCAGCATTTGAAAGCCGTCCTCAGAGAATTGAGAAGTGTAGGGATGATGGTGAACCCCCAAAAAATTGCGTTGGGAATGAATTACACTAATTATTTGGGGTTCTGAGTGGGACAAGGCACTATCCGTCTCTTAGTGAGCAAGGTAGAGATTATCAAGAAATATGCCCCTCCGCAGACCAAGAAGCATATGCAGTCATTCCTGGGACTGGCTAATTATTACTGGAGGTTTATTCCTCACTTTGATGAAAAGACTACTCCCCTCACAGACGCGATACGGGGAAAAGTGAGAGGATCAATAAATTGGACTCTGCAGATGGAAGAAGTGTTTGACAAAATCAAGAGAGCTTTGTGTAGTGAAGTTTTAGTAATAACACCAGACTTCTCTAAATCCTTTATTCCCCAGACAGATCCCTCTGAAACAGCAGTAGGAGCTGTCCTGTGTCAGGAGAGGGATGGTACAGAAAGTCTGGTGGCATACACAAGGAAAAAACTGAATGCAGTAGAAAGAAAGTATGCGACCACAGAACAAGAGTGTCTTGCGATTAAATGGGCAGTAGAGTATTTTAGATACTATTTGACCGGGTGGGAATTTAGGCTCATAATGGATCATCCACTGCTACAGTAGCTATACTGAGCAAAGAATGATAACACTCGCATTATGAGATGGACCTTATCTTTACAACCCATTACATTTTCTATCAACTACAGGCTGGGCACATCCAACAAGGTCACTGATTTTCTATCACAATGTGCAGTGACATCAAAGGAACATTCAGACCCAATTGATGTAAGGAAGACCAGACCCTGCAAACGCAGTAACAGTGTAAGATAACTCCCAAAGTGCCACAAGGTAACTAACGTGCAGGGATATGTCGCAGGGAGAAAGCACCCACCATGAGTAGCTTACTGAGAACGGTGCAGCAGTCAAAGATCCATTTGGCATCCTCAGCAGTGAGGCTGGAAAAAGAACAAATGGCACTGGCATGGGGGTGTTTTATGAGTGTGTGCCAGTGTCGATTCAGTGGATGGAATGACACCGGCATAAAAACGGCCCAGAGGGAATCAACTGGGGAACTGGAAGTGAGTTCCCCATGCTATGAAGAGCAGCACCCAGTGAAGGCTGGCCCCGACAGGGGCAATTGGTGGGAGCCAGCGCTGAGAAGGCTTCCTACTGAAGCTGGCTCAGAGGAGCCAGAGCACTTACCCAGCGAACTGACATGGCAGCCAGAGCCAGACGACTGGAGCTAGAATGCGGAGAGCCCTGTAAGACAGAGGGAAAAAGGAGGATGACAAAACCATGAGTAAGGGGAGCAATGAGCACTATTCAGTGCGTGCTCTAACCCCCTTTTGGGACCACCCTGAAAAGCTGTGCCCATGTCTGGGCTACTGGACTTAATTATCAAGGAGGGCTACAGCCCAGCATCTGTGGACAATAGAAACATTGTGCTGGTAAGTGTAATTTTGAGTTGTTAAGGACTTTGATTGGAGCTATTTTGCTTACACGTTCCGAAAGAGATGCAGACACCGGGTTGGCGCTAGGTGGGGTTTAGGGAAGGCGGAACCCCAATTGACAAGCCTGTGTGGCTGATGGGAGCTGAAGTTGTACAGTGTAAAAACTCCCTCCCTTAACAAAGTTTTAACATCAAAGTCCGGGCAGGCAAAAACAGTCGGCACCTTTGTAAACCAGCATAGGAAGCCAGACTGTCACTCTGGGAGTGTACAGAAGTGGCTAGTCAACCAGAGAAGGTCAAGAGGTTGCCTAAAGACCCACACGGCTGATTCCACTGACTGGTGGAAGGCCGTCCACCCCCATGCCCCACCCTCCACCACTGCTTGAAGTCCACCCTTTAAGCATGAAGATATACATAATTTTGCATGTGTCTGGTCTCCACATAGTCTTTCTTTTTTACTATACCCTATGCGTCCCTTTTATGCACTGTTTCCATTTCAGGCTAAGAGAAGGATTTGGTTACTGCCAGACAAATGGACTCTGATCTCCAGCTGTTTTATATGCCTCACAACCTGTTCAAGATCCCTGGCCTTTAGTAGGCATCTACTGAATTTGAGGAGGTGGCTGGCCAATTTCAGGGGCAGATCAGGGGGACAGCTGCCATTTTCATGGGCTGAGTGCAGTGGGGCCTCCCCATGTCTCTGATTGGTCAAGGGACTTCAGCCATCCCGCCCCTCCTTGCAGATTGTCACATGGCCAAACCACAGCTTAATTACCCTGATTAAATCTGGGGAAGCCATTAATCCATGTTTTAAATATGTTATTAAATGGGCAGTCTCAGGCCATCTCCAACCCATGCTTTTAGTGGGCTCACTGCAAACCCCTCCCCCCACAACTATTGGCAAGCAGAGAAAAGTGCAGGAAACCCTGCAGTTCTGGAGCATGGAGGGAAGATGGAGGGGGAAAGCCTTCCCCTGAAGTCTTGAAGCATGGCAGGGAGGGCAGGGCAGGGGAGGGAGGAGTGGGGGCTGGGCAGGGCTGCTTGTAGCAATCTTCTGTGAGCAGTCCACCCCACCCCATCCTGCCCCAGCCCCCACCTCCAACCTCCCCCCTCTGCCCTCCCTGCCATGCTCCAAGAATTCAGGGCTTCCCATGTGCTTTCCCCTGCTTGCCGTTAAGTTTATTTATTTATTTTGCAGCGAGCTCACCAAAAGTGCAAAGTGCCTGCTTTTCACAGAGTCTGCCCAAAATTGCTGTTTCTGTGAAAAATGTCCAATCGCGATTTTGGTAGGTCCCTATCTATTAGTGAAAGTGCATGTTCTAGTCCAGTGCGGGCCAACCTTTTTGGCAGGTGCAACACAGATTTGCCCTGTACCCTCACCAAATGCCACTGCAATCCCCTTCTGCCTGATTTGCTGCACTGCTTTTTGCTTCCTGCCCGATCTGGCCTGTGTGGCTAGCTTATGGCTACAGGATTTTTTCACTGAGGTTTCTCCATCTTCTAGTTTAAGTTCACTTCCCATTTTTCCTGTAAGAAGAGTGGGCACTAGATGTGAGACAGTGCCAGGCCTTCTAATCCTCATGTTATTGCTGACTGCCCCAGTGCTCCTCCAAACAAGCAAAAGAGAATAACCATCTTTGCAGTGGGGCTTTGGAGTGGGGAAGAGACAAGGACCCTTTCTTTTGGATGTATTATTAGCAGACAGACATCTGTGTTGCTGGTGGCTGTTTTTATAAAATTCTTCACAGGGAATATGTTAAGATTCAAATAAACATGTGAATAGACCACACATTTGCCCTTTTGTGGTGGTGGTGGTGGGGCTAAATCTTATACCAGGTTCTGCCATTTTTAAACCAGTCTATATGTGATGAACTTCTGTTCTGTTACAGGTGTAGACCAGTTTCCCATCACTTATACCAGTAAAAGTGTAATGTCTATACCTGTCCTGAGTTGACAAGCTGTGACAGGATTTTTATGGTTTCCATGAGAAAGCATCGTGCCCACACAGCTCACTTGCTTCTATCTCTGCCCACCCACTTAAAACACTGTGTGAATGTCTCAGCCCCAGAGGTGTGATATGTGACAAAGATACAGAATGCAAGACATGACAGTAGTGCTGAGCAGTGGAAAATCCAGCCTCAGGGAACTGGAAACCATAACTTAAAAAATTAACAGGAGCAGCTGAAATGTTTAAACAAAAGTTGTGATACTATTGGGCTGCTCATTTAACTCTTATGCATTCATGCTGCTTTATGTCATTCCCTACATTCCTTTATTGTCTATATAGACTAGAAACTCCTTGGTGCAAAGTTTTATAAATAGGGACCTACCCAAATCATGATTTTACAGATTTCGTGGAAATTACAAAATCAGGTGATCTCTGTGAAAACTGCAGGGGAAAAAACTTACTAAAAATAAAATGCTGGCTTCTCATTGGGAACCAGCAGTCCTCCCAGCTGCATAGCCCACTGGGGGAAGTGTGGAGAGGGAGTCTTGGTACCAAGGCAAGCAGGTAAAGTGGCTGCTGCCTACACCCCTCTCCGCTGATTGGCTGAGAGGGCTGCTTGTCACGTGGCCCCACCCCTCTCCACCAATCAGTGGTGAGAAGTGGGGCGGCATGATGGACAGCTTTCTCAGCCAATTAGCAGTGAGGGGCATGGCCATATGATTGACAGCCCTCCACCAATCAGTGGTGGAGGGTGGGGCACCCGGGCCTATTGGCCAATCAGTGGTGTGGGGGGGCACCATGGTGAGCCCACAAAAATGGTGGCCAACCTTGCAATCTGCCCACAAAATTGGCTTGCCATCTCCTTGAGTTGGGGAAACCCCTACTCATAAAGCACCTTTTGCTTTTGTTAGTGATTGGTATACAATACTTTCACAGCCTCTTGAGAAAAGATTCCTGCCTTTAGGTTGGAAATATATTTTTTTTAGTCTAAAATATGTGTGGAATGTTACAGTATTTGTGGCTGTTGGCAAAGAATATCTGAAGAGGCTCAAGAGGTTGAGGTAATTTGAGGTAAACAATTAGATTCCCATCATAATATTGCTTAGGTGTATGAGTAAAAAGACCTGGAAGACAGTGAACGAGGACAGAAGAGAAGAGACTGAGCATATATGTTTGAAACATATGATCTTTCTGATGTGTTAGCAAGAATTTACAAATTGTATGTGTTGTAGCAAAATGTTGGAAGTGTTTTGGGTCCACTCCTGAGACAGAACTCTGGGGCTTGGATTCTGAAATGAACTGTTTGGACATTACATGTTCCCCACAGTCTGGCCTTGTCTGGAGCATCTGACAGATATGACCACTATCAATGGGTAACACTTGGCTTGGGGGTGCTACTCATGGTTGAGCTAGTAGACCAGAGTATTGACCACTGTGAACTAACACCCTTGTAAAACTCTTAGGATGCCTTCCTGCAAAGGATATCAAACCCTCTTACAAAGATTAGTCAGGAAAGAATTCATACAAAGTTTGATTATATGAGGCCCATGACTTCAGGTCAGATCGCATGTTTTGTGACATGCCTATCAAGAAGGACTCTTACTTCAGCTCTTGCACAGGGAGGGGATTGGTAGGGTTATCAGAGGGCAGAGCAATTGGGGACCAAAATGTGACTGTCTGGTTCACAGGCAGGTTCCAGGTCCGTGCCCAGGGTAACACAATGGTGAACTGCGCCCTTGCTAAGGCTTGTTGTAAAGTGACAATTTTGCATGTTATGAGTCTAAAATAATAACTAATTCATCTGTAGCACCAGTGGCAGGGTAATACCTGCTGCTGGATTAAAATTAATTTAAAGCTGTAGACCTCAATATTTTCCTTTCCCCCTCTTCCCCCACTCCTCTTGTCACCTGCCCTGAAGAAACCAAAAGGATAGTGGTGGGTTTATGATGTGGATGAGAGGAGAATGAGTTCCTTCCTTTTCAAAGCTCCCTTTCAATGTACTTTAGTAACAATAAATATTTTGTTTGTGGAATTGCCAGTCAGTTGAAGATGCCAAGGGTGAAAGTCCATAATAAACTCTCTCTGCTACCCAAACATCCTCTTTTAACCTTTGGAAACTAAATAAACTGTATTGTGGCCTTGGGGGCAGGCCAGGAAACACTGTAAATGGAGCAGGATCATTACCTTCCACCTCAATTCACATGACTGAAAGAGACTGTGTTGTTGGAGGACCAAGGAAATGCATTTTACTCATTGCTACCTTTTACCTTCTGACGTTCTTTCTTTCTTTCTCTCTCTTTTTTTTTTTTTTTTTTTTTTTTTTTTAGTCACTGT